>NC_041221.1:152562987-152712433 GCF_002837175.3 Physeter macrocephalus
CACCGCAGAGCATTGAGTAGAGTTCCCTGTGCTATACAGTAGGTTCTCATTAGTTATCTATTTTATACATAGTAGTGTATATATGTCAATCCCAATCTCCCAGTTCGTCCCACCCCCTTCCCCCCCTTGGTATCAATACATTTGTTCTCTACCTCTCTCTAAACCTAACTTTTCATACCCGAAAATGGGGTAAAGACACTTGTCCTTCCTACCTTACAAAAGAGAATTGAATGGGAAAGTCTTGGTCAACTGTACAGACTGCATTGAGGTAAATTTATTTAATTACACAGACATAAGACAAAGATGAGACAAAGAGGCTCAATAGCCAAGCCTGTACTTTGGTCCCTGACATATAACTTTCTGACAAGTCACCATAATTTTTTAGCTTTGATGCCAATAATTTTATTAAGCAAAATTTCCAACTCTTCCTCTGAGTCAGTGCACATTTCATTTTTCTAGTCTTGAACAAACTGGAGAAGAATGAGACATACAAGCTTGCTCAGAACAGATTCTCCAGGGACACTTTCCTCCACCCAAACCTCCCAATAATCTCAAATAGTCGGCCTGGCCTCAGTGAGTATTTTAAAAATCAGCTAACACTAAAAGGAAACTATGCGCATCTGTAGAATGGCTGGGAAGGCCTTATTCTGTGCAGATATTTAATGTAAGTATATTTTTGGCACTAAACAAAGGCCTAAATTAACTCCATATTAACTGGGAGTTGAGGCTTCCTGACACTAACCACCGAGGCTGATCCCAGGTGGCTCTTCCCCAGCAGGTCAGGCCTTCCACGTGTGATATAAAGAAGCAAGCCACAGTTGATGTAACAGGAGTTACATTTGGAGGTCAAAGAGCAGTGGGTATGAGGGGAAGTCTGCTCTTCTGTTGTTGTTTCTGCACACGATTTAGGGAGTCCCAGCTTCTGTCTACTCCCTCACCACTGAGAGGTTTGGCAGAAATTCTCCAATCTGACATTAATGGGATGGTTTCCACCTGCACTTTCAGTGCCCTGACTAATAGAAGATCCACTAAGATCCACTTTATTCAAATCAAAAATACTATGTGGTACAGTATTCAGTTCACACCAAGGATCGCATATGCCATAGGACTCACCAATAGGAAAGATGGATCAACGTGCTGACATATATGGAAAGAATACCCTTCTAAAAAAAAAGTCCCCTTGTTATATATTTGAATAATTTTAAAGTCTCTCTTAAGACAAAGTGCTTTCCCAATTATGTTATTTTTAAACTAGGTACTGTTTGGGGCATGAACCAACTATAATCCATGGTGATGCTTAAGAGGTCACCTGAAGAAGAGAATAAAAACAACAAGGAAGATTAGAAAACTTACATAAGTGTAGAATTTTTCCTGGATCTCCCACCATTACAAATGTTTCTCAAAACAAGACTTTCAAAGATCAGCTTTAAGAACATTGCTGAAGTGGTTATGTTTGGAGATTAAAATACAGCAAATGGTTAGTTATGGCTTTGATAAAATTTCAGGGAAAGCATCATGTACAGATTCAAAAAGAAGATCTCAAACAACTAAGATAGAAGAGAATATGATGGGACTAAAAATGGCTCTGACCTTGATAATAAAAAGAACAGCACTAATGTTAAAGATGGCTGTAATGAGTTTGAATAGAAGTATAAACCCTAAAGGTGGAAAAAGTTATATTTGTAAATGTTGTAAATTATGTCTGTGATTTTAAATATGTATACTTAATTAACGTGTGAAATACCATAAATAGACAACTGATAATTCACTGGTATCTATAAATATGCATATGGCTAACATGGTCCTAAAACAGAAAACCTTTTGTTAGGAAAATGAGGGAACACCTTATATCAAGGTGTTATATATACTCTATTCTGGCATATATGGTGTTGAAAGTTCTGTGAAAGAAAAGCTGCGGTTATCCAATGATAGGAGAACAACTAGGTAAATTATGATGTGGCCACAAAATGGACTATTACATACCTACTAAAATGCATTTAGGAGGAATTTAAACTAACAGAGGAACGTTTACTTTACAATTCAAATTACAAAGTAGGATACAAAATTATATACATATACTGTGATTCACTCTGATAAAAATACATAAGAGTTTATGAGAAAAATATTAGAAGAAAGACTAAAAAACATTAACAGGGATGGGATAATGGATCTCTTCATATTTCTCATGTTTTTAAAATTTTCTATCCTATATGAATATGCATGATGTTCATAATGATACAATTTGTTTAAAATATGTAAGGCTCCAGGTCCTGTCAGACCTCACCTGTCCTAGAAATACCCACTCTCCCATCACTAACGATCTAATTTAAGGGATCACATAATTCCAAAACTGAATGAGTGAAAGCAATACCCCAGGGGGTTTACAGCTGTGCAGGCTATGGTATCCTTGGACCAGGGTCCAAATCCTGGCTCCTCCATTTATTAACTACAGAACCTTGGGGAAGGCACTTCACCTTTCTAAGTGTTTTTATCTTTAAAATGGGCCAATAATAGAGTCAGCCTTACACAGATTCTCAGGGGGGAAAACATGCCTTACATTCTAGTAATGCAGACAGGAAGAAGATGGAGTGGGAAAAAACAGTATAGAAGTCAAGAAAGGCTGTTGGAAGTCCACAGGGTAGAGAGAGGAAAGGAGTTCAAAACTCTACTGAGAAATGCTGCTATCCTGGGGAAGGTGGTTTGGGAGGGGCCTGCATCGCCCCACCTATTGTCATAATTTTGGACTTAAGTTTCAGACATAAGTGTTTTAGATGAGTTCTCATTTTTACTTATGGAAAGTACAGTAGTGCTTCACATAGTGGGGGAAAATTTACAGAATTCATTGACCCCCAGAGGTGGTTCAGGTAGAACAAACAGCTGTGTGTCAGGGGGTTGGTCCCAACCTCTCAGACTCAGGCCATCTGAGACAGGAGGCCTTCGGAGCTACTTCCAGGCAGTCAGCTGGGGTGGCTGATGAATCCCAACCAATAGGGATGCCAAGAACGAGGGTATAGGACTAATGACCCTGTGCTATAGGTTTCTCAGGAACAAAAAGAGATGAGAACCCAGATTCAACGTATCTGTGCTTTAACGAGAAGATGAAGATATATCTCACGATGAGATTCTACTGAAGTGTGAAATGATTATGAGAGACTAAAAATTGTTTTAAATTCATAATGCCCTGATGTTTATGATAGTTAAGTGAAAGAACAAATTAATATTATGTAAGGTATCACCCTATTTTGGTAATGATGCAGATAACCTGCATAGGAAAAAGATAAGACATATGCCATTAAAAATAATATGAACAGCTAACATGTATTGTTTATGTTTAAAGAACTGGCAGAAATGTGGGCAATTTTAATACTACTTTAATTATTTTCTGTTGGTGCTTCCTAAATTATCTGAACTCAGTGTGTGCAACTTTGCAATAAAGAAAGAAAAACAAGTTTTAATGCTCTAGTGGGCACCACACCACTTAGTTTTAACAATGAACAGAAAGACGAGTATCCGTACCACTGTAACTGTGGACAAATAAAATAGAAAATAATCCTCCATCAAACATTTGGAATATATCTTAGGAAAGGAGAAAAAGAAAGAAATTTATTTTCATCTCCCTCCCACCCACTGCCCTCCGTTTCAAGGTACATAGTTTAAAAACTGAAGGGTTAATTTATCATGATGCTGGGTAAAAAACAAAAACAACAGCCTTGAAAAACTCCAAATAGTTTATTGGCTTTGAAAACCAAATCATGTTATATTATACTAAATAGATTAGAGGTTCAAGACTTTATAGTATTGCATTAGCTTGGCAAGAATGCATATAAAGCTCGGTTGCTACCTTTATTGTTAATAGCTTTCTAATCCCTGACTGGAAATTTATAGTTTAGAAATGGCAACACATCTTAAAGATTAAAGCCATGTGACAAGTAGTTCATGTCCCTTAATAACCAAATCACATGCCTTAGATTGGGGAAGCTTATCTGCCTTTTCCTTCTATACAGTTTCATTGGTAGGAAACACTTTATATCCCTATTACATGAATGATGAATGGGACCGTTGGTTATGGTCTGTTATTTGCTTGGCTGTAGTCAATATGTTTTCTTTGGACAGGGATTTCTGTGATTTATCTCTCTCCTGGCCTTATCACTTATTAACTCTGGGTAGACAGGAAAAAGCCAAGGTTGTATATAAGGCCTAGTGGCCATTTAGACCTCTAATGTCAGTGAAAATATCCCTTTTAATGATCGTTACACTAGCTACTCAAGTCCTGATTATACTCCACTCCAAAAAGGAAATAAAGGTCGTATTTCTTGGAAAGTATGTACATAAAATATGCAAAATAATATGCTTCCTTCAGACCAGCTTTATTCTTTGCAGAAACGGCTTTCATTTTATAGACGTCACAGAAGTACAATGGGTTACTTCTAGTGATTCTTGTTGCTGTTGTCCCCATCATGGCACCAACAGTGTTTAAGTTTACAAATGCCAGTGGGTTCAGGATCACCAGTCACATCAACGTACATCAGATCAGGAGCAATCATATTTCGTGAAAAAATTCCCTCTGGCAGAGGAGAAGAGGCTTGGGACTTAGCCTTTGGATCACAAAAGCAAAAAGAATAAACATTCCCTCTGCCTTGAATTCTTTTCTTTGTGTGTAAATGGCTCATTTGGAGTAATATTTGAGAAATGTGGACAGGAGCAGCCTGTTAATTTTTCTTTCTTCTTGGGTCTTTTCCAATTAGGACACTGCTAAGGCAAAACTGCTAGTCAAGTGTTCATTACACAGCCCTCCTTCGGCTGAATCCTAAGTGAAAACAATCTGATATAAAAGAAAACGCTTTCTTGCCTTCCTTTCCCCAATTCTTCCTGAGTTTGCTTAGGCCCGTCTTTATAACAATTAACATATGTGTAGAATATTACCCTTTACAAAACATTTTCATGCCCATTCTTTCATTGATACTCACAAGACCCTTCGGATGCCTAGAGAAGGAAGGACCCCACCGTCTATTAAGTGGGAGGAAGTAAAAAATCTGGGCCTGAGCCCTCCGTCCCCTCACCCCCACGTCCAACCCATCTCCAGGTCCTGTCCACTTTTCCTCTTAAATACCCCCTTGAGGGCTTCCCTGGTGGCGCACTGGTTGCGCGTCCGCCTGCCGATGCAGGGGAACCGGGTTCGCGCCCCGGTCTGGGAGGATCCCACGTGCCGCGGAGCGGCTGGGCCCGTGAGCCATGGCCGCTGAGCCTGCGCGTCCGGAGCCTGTGCTCCGCAACGGGAGAGGCCACAACAGAGGGAGGCCCGCATACCACAAAAAAAAAAAAATACCCCCTTGAATCCTCTGACTACATTCCATCTCTACCCATTACCACCCAAAGTCAAGTCATCAAATCTCTTTCCCAGAATACTGCAATGGCATCCTAAAAGGTCTTCCAACATCCATTCTGGTTTCCTGTGCTCCAGTCAGCCAGAGTTTTTTTGTTTGTTTGTTTTTAATTAATTAATTTATTTATTTATTTTTGGCTGTGTTGGGTCTTCGTTTCTGTGCGTGGGCTTTCTCTAGTTGCAGCGAGCAGGGGCCACTCTTCATCGCAATGCACAGGCCTCTCACTATCTCGGCCTCTCTTGTTGCGGAGCACAGGCTCCAGACGTGCAGGCTCAGTAGTTGTGGCTCACGGGCCCAGTTGCTCCGCGGCATGTGGGATCTTCCGAGACCAGGGCTCGAACCCGTGTCCCCTGCATTGGCAGGCAGTTTCTCAACCACTGCGCCACCAGGGAAGCCCTCAGCCAGAGCTTTTTGTTTTTGTTTTTATTTTCCCAAAATGAAAGTCTGGTTATGTCCACCTGACCACTTAAGGATTGCTCTTGAGATGACAACCAGACTCCTCCCGCTGGCTACAAGGCTTCAAAGGCTTGTCTCTGCCCAATCTTCTCTCTCACCATTCTCTTCCTCTCTCTTGATTTTTCAGCTTCACTGGAATTTTTACAGCCTTCCAAGATGCCACGTTTCCTCCCATTCAGAGCCTTCTTACATGCTTCTCTCGGCTGGAGCACTCATTTTCTTCCCCCAACCCCACCTGACCCCTATCCTTCATCAATCGCCAGGTTAACTCTTAATCACCCTTCAAGTCTCAGCTCATGCATCTTTATCTGAGAGAAAATACCTCTAACTGACTGACTGGCAGTCCTTTGTTTTACTCTTGTCTGAAACTCTGTTCCTGTTTTTCTGGGCACTTAGCAGGTTTGAAATTGTAAATTTATGAATATCCACATTCCCTCTTAGACTACAAGATCCCTGAAAAAAGGGACTGTGTGTGGTTTTGCTCAACATGGTTTTAGAACACTGCCTAGAATAGAACAGGCAATCCACAAATATTTGTGAGATGAGTGAATGAAGTAACAAAAGAAAGTCATAAAATCAGAATTAGAACCGAGATCTTTTGATTCTGACTCGAACGCCTAGAAAGAAACTATTTCCTTAATCAGATGAAAGTTGGCACACATATAATACCAAACAAAATGTGCCCTAACAACCAATTCTTTGTATTTTGAAGAGAAACATGCCTATTGTCTGCTTCTCTCTTTTTGCATTTACTTTTAGGGAGCATTCATACTGTACCAGGCACTGTCAGGAGTGTGTTACATACATTTACTTATTGACTCCTTAGATGCAGGTACTGTTAAAATATCCTCATTTTACAGACAAAAATATGAAGTGTATATATAAAATAGATCGAACCCCATTTTTTTTCTTTAACAAAAACCCCAGTGACTGTGTTCTCTACATGTAAGTTCAAGTTAAAAGGGATAGATTCTTAATTAACAGCTCTTATTTACATTCCCTGTCATCCAGAGCACAAAAATCAATGAGGACCCATTGCTTCTGGGCAATATGTCAGTCTTATTAGAGAACACCTATTGCAAGTAAGATGTAAGTCAAGGTGCTTCAACACAGTGGGCAAAACAGTGTAAGATTAGGGAAGGTTCGCTCTTCCCTCAAGCAGCTTGTGGACTTCTTGAGATGTGTCTACCTAAGATCAAAAGAAGAGAGCCAACAGTAGAAGGAAGTGAATGATGAATGAGCCATCTAAGCACATGTGACAAAAGAGATCCAAGGACAGAGACTCTTCCAATTAATCAAGATGAGCCATAGGGAACATCATCGTCACCTAGTCCAGTTGGCTCATTTTACTATGAAGAAACTGTAGTCTGGAGCATGTCAGCAACTTGTCCTATATCTCACAGTCACTTAGCAGCAGGGCTGGGACTAGAACTCAGACCTCCCTGATCTCAGCCCAGTGCCCTGGCCACTTGCTACTGTGGCCAGAGAACACCTCCAAGGGGAAATAAGAATTTGAACTGGAACTTACAGAGGAATCACCATGTCCAAGGTAGCTAAACATGAAGTGAGCATGAGACATAGTGAGGAGACTGGTTTGAGTGGAGACAAGGAAGCACCGGGCCCAGAGCATAGTGAGCTGTGAATGCCAAGCCCAGGGGTTTGGGCTACATCTTACATACAGGGAGTAGATAGGGAAGGTTTCTCTGCAGGGACATGTTATGAAAGTGGCTTTTCAGAAGCTTAATCTGGCAATGAACTAGTTTAAGAAGAGGCTAAAGAACAAGAGATTCATTAGGTGCAAACTTTTTCCCTAAAACTGATGACTTTGTTTATCCCCAGGATGGCAGCCTTCATTTGTGCAGGAGGTTTCCAAGAACTAAAAACAGAGCTTTCTCTCTGAAACCTCTTGAACGGGGATTGAAGCTGGTTATAACCTAAACACCTTTAAAGGGGGCTGGTGATAGACGGTACCCATGTTACTATGGCCTCCAGATCAGGGGTTGAAATTTGGGATGGAAATAAGAGAACAGGTGTGCGTTGTTCCTGAAAAATCAACACCTGAGGACTTTATAAATCTGGGCTGCCTTTTTAAAATATGTATTGTTTGAGGTGGTTTCTAAGAAAATATTTGTTATATCAAAATTGTTATCGTCACATTTATAAATCTTTTTCTTGCTGCCTTATACTGTGCTCTTTGTATTTGTGGTTGACTGATGTTGCTTCTTTAATTTACCGATGACTAAAGTTTTGTTACTAAAATTCCTAAAGGACATTTCTTAGACCTCTAGGAACATGGTGGAGAAGATAAACAACACATATAAAATATTACACCACGGCAGGGACTCAGCAACAAATGAATGAATGAATAAGTATAATGGTCATCAGTTATTAATGGAAACTACTAATATCTGGCTAAGTGCTCATGCTAGCTCACCCTAGGTGCTTTATACACATTTCCCTAATACTAAGAACAACCCCAGCAAGTTATTATTCCCTGTGATAATGTAAAGATGAGGCGACTGTGGTTCAGAGCCATCGTACAATGTCCCAAAAATAACCTGTCTGGTAAGTGGTAGAGCTGAGAGTTCAAGCTACACCCATCATCTCTTAAACCCAAGGACTCAATCGCTATGCTACATCATCTCCTTGGAAGTGAGGGAGGAAAGAGTAAGGGGAAGGAATGATAAGAGGGAGAAGGGAAGAAAGAAGAAGAAAGAGTGGAGGCAGAGGGAGAACATACGAGGAATGGGAAGAAAAAAGGAAAATTTGAAAGACATGGCACATGTCATCAAGTTTCATGGAACATATTCAGCCAACATGGCCCCTTCTACATGCAAAGTAATTTGGGGCATGAGGTACAAACAAGAAGCATTTCCAGGAAGAATATTTATTTCAAAGTGGATTCTGAGAAGGATTATGTATGTTTCACAGGGGCAGGAAGCTTGGTGGAAAACGTTAAGAATAGGAGAAACCAGTGGTAGAAGGGATTTGAGATGTGACCTACACAAACATCTGAGCTGTTAGATGATCATCCACTGGGGGCTTTCACCCAACTTTTGGCCTGGTGGCCCGTTTCTCCAGTCATATTTTTCCCAAAGTCAGCAGCCCCTCCAGTGGAGGAATAACTGGACTGAAGTTAAAAAGTACATTTGGATTTGGCCACCTCTTATGAGGAAAAACCAATTCTGAGAACTTTGAAGAAGCAGGTAAAGGCTCCTGGGAGTCTCTTATCAGCTCCCAAGGTTACTTAAAGTTTAGTGGGAGAGATTACAATTCTAAAAGATCCAAGTCACTTCAAGACATAACAACTGCAGGAAAGCAAGCTACGAGAAGAACAAAGATGTTGGCGAGACCAACATCTTTGTTTATGGGGATTTACTTCCCATTTACTTCCCATTGGACTGATGGACCAGACACACGATTAGAGAGGGCTTTGAAAACAGTCCTGTCCTTAGAAAGGGTTTTTGTTTCCTCCTATTAGAAAACATGATTTAAAATGTAAAGTCAGCCTTGCTCTACATTTACATAAGAATAACTGGCCACAATAATTCAGATCAGGGATGCGCTACTGAGCTTTTTTATTCTGATCCAGTTGGGCTTCACTTTGCTCCCTCACTCTGATTGGGCAAACACCAGAGAACTGCACAGCTGGCAGCTGAGAACACCTCACATGTCCCTGGTCTGAAGCACCAAAGATGGAGAGCTGCCCTCCTGTCCCTACCAGTGGAGCCAGCTTGCAAGCAATCTGTGTTTAGTCAGATTCTTTCCCCCCACCCCCAATAGTCTGCCTTTATTTGCATAGATTAGGCCAGGCTGTTCCTGTCTCAGTTGTGTGGGGTTTTTTTTCATCTATTATAGATTTTTAGAGACTTGCACATACTCACACCCAAACCCTGTCACACATACTCAGAAAACAACAGTGCCTTAGTTTGGGCTGTTGTTTTTCAGTCCTAGGACATTTCTTTTTTTCTTTTTAAAGGGAAAAATTCCAA
The DNA here is from genome assembly GCF_002837175.3 of Physeter macrocephalus. Taxonomy (NCBI): domain Eukaryota; kingdom Metazoa; phylum Chordata; class Mammalia; order Artiodactyla; family Physeteridae; genus Physeter; species Physeter macrocephalus. Next base: position 152,572,820 of record NC_041221.1, read on the forward strand.
GTGATATTCTACTAAGAAACAACTGTTAGCTCACCCCATCCAGAAAACCAAGCCTCACATCTTGAAATGCCGTGGATGTTAAAGAAAATGAAATGTGAGCTTCTGTGGGTGGACGGAAGGGGAGGGCTGCAGGTTTCCAATGAGCTGAGCGGTTGTTCGGATATGAAGAACAGAGAGGATTTACAACCCATCCCTGTGCCTCCGCTAGAAAGTGGTGACAAGCAGAGAGGTAAACTGAGCAAATCACAGAGGCTTGGCAGCAGCAGCCATAAACACTTCATGATAATGATCAAGAGTTCCAGGTGTAGTTCAGAAATTAACAGAGACTCCCTTTTGCTAGAAATGGTGTAATGTCACAGTGACTGTGAACAGCCAGCTACATCAACAGGGAAGTTTTTGTACCACTTTCTTTGAAAATTTTATTTTTCCAATGCAGGGAGAGGTGAGAGTCTCTCTTAGAATACTTAAAAAACTAAGTCTTCTTGTCTATTGCCCACAGTTTGAGGCAAGATCAGCAGAAGCATTTTTTCATACTTTAAATTTCCCACACACTTACACACGTGCGGGAAATCCTGGAGTGCACACCCAGGATTTCTCTCTCTTATCCTTAACTACTTTGCTAGACTTGCAAATCAACCGCTTTTACCTTTGATCTTAATTCCTGTCTTATACAGGTTTTCCAAGATGTGATTTCTTAAATTGATGGCAATTTTTTTAATGGTTAAAAAAATTCCCAATAACGATGGGTCCCCTAGCTATTTTATTTTGAGAACTTAAGTAATTTAATGGGGATGATTTTTTTTTAACTTTTATGGCCAGGTGGCTCAAGGGGATATTTTGTTGAACACTGATTAAAAATAATTTCTTCTAAAGGAGTCTTGACCACAAAATGGAACCATTAATGGGCAGGGACGTTGTCACCAAAGCGGAATCATGCCTGATCGCCTCTCGTTCCTCCCATCACACGAGCATTTTCTTCTTCTTCTTTTTCTTCTCCTTTTCTTGTCCTTAATGGCAGAGTAAATAAGCAGCCAGCGAGGCCTAAATGTTTTCGGCCAAAAACAGAGTCCAAACTCCTCAGAGAAAACATTTGGCCTCTGTGGTTTTGTAATATGTTCCAGAACACTGAGTTCAGTGAAGAACATTGTAAAAAACTCCCAACCATCGGAATGATGGGGGGGAATGTTACAGTATCAGAAGTTTCATTTGGTCCTTTTCCTGCAGGCCCATAATGAGGCTTGTAAAAAAAAAAAAAAATAGCGCTATGTGGAAGTTCTCATGGGAAAAATGAATGGCAAGAAATCCTAGCTTTAAAAGAAACAGCTAATCTGCTAGTTTGATTGTTCTTCAAAACTTACGCTGAACCAATGAGCCTAATTAAAAACACTTGGCCTACTTCTATAAAGCATCATCGCTTTCTCTATGCTTCGTTTGTATACACCACAAAACTCCAGATAGACTATTATTTTTTCAAGTGCTCACTAACAAAGTGCTGACTTTGTTGGGATGGCTGAGCTAATTTCTTGAACTCAGTGTGAAACCTTAGCTAAACAAAATTGTGGTAATTTTCCTTAATTTGTAAAAGTGATTGGAGTGCAAACAAAATTTTCCTCTTGGGTCAATCCTATAATTTTCAATTAACTAAAACTAATAGTCAGGCAGGCACCAAACCTGCATTTTGTTTAAAGGGCTGGGAGGCATTTCCAAGGGTCAGGATGCGTTAATTGTTTTTATAATTTTGAGGCGGGTGGAGAGTCACTAATAAGCATGGTCGGTTTTGTTCCTAGTGTTAAAATACAAAAGGAAAGATGCTTCGAGGTAAAATGTCACAGCAAAATAAAATTTGTCCATTTAATTGTATGGTTATAATTAGGATGTGTTAGCACAGTTATCCTTTCATGCTCTGGAGTCTCCTTGTGTGAAAGCAACTTACACTCTGTACTTAAGCTGGCTTTCTGGTCCTTTATTGAATGAAGAAGGAAACATGGGGCCAGTTTCTGGAGACAGCCACCCAGCGATGACTGCTACTTAGCAGAGGACCTAGAATGTTACCACTCCCAGGGTGGTCCCTGGACCAGGATCACCCACCTCACCTTCGGAGCTTGTTAGAAATGCAGAGTCTCAGGTCCCACCCAGAGCTGCTGAATCAGAATCTGGATTGCAAAAAAGATCCCTCGGTTAGGGATCTTTTTGGTTCCCTAAAGATTGTTTGGTTTGCACACAACAATCTGAGGATCTCTTCAGGTACACACTGGGCACTCAGACTATGCACTTGATGTATTTCCATAGAGAACATGCCTGGTTCTCTCCATGTGAGGGGAGGAAATTCACATTCACCCTATAACCCTAGCTTCTTACTGCAAGGCAGGTCCACGTGCCAAGGCTGTTTGGGGTGGCAGGGGGCAGTCGGCTGGCGGGGGGGAAAAAAATGCAGCTTACAGGGAAAGAAAGCACCAATGCAGAATGAAATACAAAAATCACCAACTGTCGTTAATACAAATGCCATGACCAAGCTAGAAGAACGTCGTACTGGGCGTTAAAGCACATCCCTACTCCGTAAAGCAAACGAACCGCCACACAGATGGTTTAACGTCCAGAGAGACTCAGGATTGTCGAGCACCCCTTTCCTCTTCCCTTATTTCTCATGCTGCTGCTTTAGGTATCCAACCCATGATTTCAACAGATCCTGTCATTCAACACGGACACCCAAGTGAATTCTTAAATAATAATAGTAGTAGTAGTAGTAGCACCTCATTTGGTCATACATAGGGTGAAATGGAGAAAGAAAGTGGGTCTTAAGAGAAAATAGATTTTAGAATAACACACATACATGATAGCGTCAAAGACCCACAAGGCCAAGGCAGCTCTGTCCACCATCTGCAGTAGTTCTTACCTGTGTAAATGAATCTTCCCGGTGTCCCTTTGCAGAACTGTTTGGATTTGTAGGACAATGTGACCTCTACAACACCAGGGATGTGCCGAGGAGGAGTTTGCACCCGGATGGCATGAGGAGTAATCAACTAGGGGGGAGACATTTGGGAAAAAAACATTGTCACTGCATTATGTAAAGGACTCATTTCATATGTTTCTTATCAGCTCTCAATAAACATAGCCTTCAAACACATAATTAACCTGTCAGTGTTTAAATACAATCGTGATGGAACCTGTATAAAAGACACTGACGACAATATTTACAAGTGCTCTGAGCACAGCCATAACAACTTTATCTGAGTTTTCCTACACGGCAGGCACTCTGCTTCCTGGTTTGAAAAGTAAACCTGGCCTAATGAAATGATTTATCTACTACAGGATATCCTTTGGAAAATCTCTGTTTGAAGCAGACACCCAAATCAGAGCTGAGCTCTGCCACTCCTCTCCAGAAGCTGGTGGGCCTGGTGTTTGAAGTGAGCCCTTAAACATGTGCAAAACACAGAGGTAGGAAATCAGTGGGCCAAGGTGCTCTGATTAGCTGCAGAGCACATGTAGGAAATGCCCCTGAAGACCATTTGGTGCATTAACTACCAGAAGCACAATCAAAGAGCTTTAAAGGGGAAACCCAAGAATGTGCCTCCCTGAAATAGCTGAGGGATCTAGCAGAACTAAGGACTGTCCATAAAAGGGAAATGGAAAGTTGGGGAGGGGGCTGGAGGATGATCAGTGGTCCATTATGCAATGCCACGTGCACAATGAGAAAGGTCATTTCTGAACCCTGTTGGCAGCCAGAGTACACTGCAAAGCAGAATTTATTTTTTAGTACTCGTATCTTTGTTTATATAACTAAAATGTTATTAACAGCCATAAAACTGGCATTATCTGCTTCTTTGAAAACCCCAGCCCTGGTATTTGACTGGCTGACCTCTGATGGTGCCGGACTCTGCGTGCTCTCTCTGTGGTGTGTGCAACAGCCCATTCGTTACTCCTTTCAGACGCATTTAGATCAGTGCTGCGGTACTGAGTCAGTATGCAATGGGTGATCACTTGAGTTTATACTAACTCATGTTTGTGCTGTTCTTGTAACTTAGAAAGGGCTTTTGTTTCAATGTGCAAATTCAAATGTTTTGCCCAGAGAATCACAGGTGACACCAGGAGAATCCAGGTGACACCCACAAATGCCAGCCCCTGCATCCTGCCTGGGTAAACTGTCCTAGCACAAAGTCCTGGCAGAAAGAATGTAAGAAAGTTGCTACTGCTAAAATCCGCAAGTAATTTCTTTCAAATGCTCTTTCTTGAAACATAAAGGTCATCTGCATAAAAAACATTTTAACTTAGTAATTAGAAATGCCTATCCTCGTCCACAGAATGTGTGGACCCTTAGTTTATTTGCTGGAAATACACAGAAGATACTTCAGTAATACCGTGCTTATGTGGAGCCCCGGGAGACTGAGCCCTCCATGGCTAAGTTTTTCAGACGGCTAAGGGTTTATCCATAAAAGCACAAAAAATATTTAAGATTTTGACCTTTTCATACTGAAATTCTTCCAAAATGCACTGTATGTTTTCTAAAGTAAGCAAAGTATATATAATTTAATTTAGCCTTGATAAATCAAGATTTTCGTTTGGAACACCCCTTCTTATATCTTGTATCAAAGCTCTATTTATCTTAGATCTATATATCTTCTATAATACAGAAAAGCCCTAAGTGACCACTGAAGTATGAGGGGCTATTTTCCCCTGCACTAAATGGCCCTGGATACCTATGAGTTTTAAATTATTTCTATTTTATTCATTTTTTTGGTCTTTTTTCCTCCTGGTGTCCTTTGCACCTTCTATACTGTTCTTCTAATCTTTAAGCATCGAAATCAGGAAATCAAGTTTACTATTGTATAGAGAATAGGAGAAGAAAAGAGGCTCTGAAGAGCAGTAAAAGATGATCTTCCAAAATCAAGTGCATGTTTAATCTCAACTGATCAGACAGTGTCTTTGCAATGTTAGGATTAACACTTGTTGAGTACCTAGGTTATCTACTACATTGCCGAGGATTTTACTTGCAAACACTAATTTGGTCAGAACGATCATTAAGTATTTTTATCCCTTTTTTTCAGATGTGAAAACAGAATCATAAATTGTTAAACTGCTTGCACAAATCACCCTCATTAGAGCAAATAAGAGCAAAAAAGTGACCCCAATGCAGTTCAAAAAATGACAGGAACAAATTCTTCCTATTTAATCATAAAAAAGAAATTGTTTATATTCATACCTTTAAACTTTTTAAAGGTAGTATCAAACTCAAAATTTTAAGATCCAAAGACTGTGTGTGTGTGTTAATCTACATGCTATATCCATTTTTCATTTACTGCCTGGTCCTTGGCTATGTTTTTGATGGTGGAAGTTGCCATATAGTTATATTCCAAGTAAGTGGTATGCTTCTATCTTAAGAGTTACTTGGACTGTAGAGTAACATTAATTCACGATAATATTTAGGAGAACTTTCAGCCAGTTACAAAATACTTCACCTGCCCTCCCTTTTCTCAGGGGAAATACATTTTAAAAGATGGAAAGATATCAGCAGACAATAGAGACATCTTTTTAAGCATAAGTACTTATTACCTATGAGTTGATACACTAAGAAACAAAATTCATGGGCCTTAAAAATTGATTCGATATGACTGCAAAGAAACTACTAAGAGAGTGGGGTGTTGGCATAAAGTACTAGGCTCAGGAAATAGAAACAAATTTTCATTTACAATTTTATTTTCAGTTTTAATCAATCACTCTAACTAAAGCAGAGATTCATTCTTGAAATAACTATCCTTCACAAATGAGGTAGAATATGAATCATCATTAGAGAGTGAATTTGTTGATGTTTTCCTTGCTGTGGATGTTAGTCTGGGAACAGGCTCTAGCACTGACACATGATACTGATGGCTTACAGAAGGAAAAACTTGTATCTAACTTCTGTCAGTTGAAAGCAGAGGCTTAATTACTGATCACTCAAAGAATTACAGTATTTATTATGGGAAGGAATGCTAGTAATCATTTAAAACTAACACTCTCATTTCATTAGCGAAGGACACTTTTGTGTCCAGAAAAGTCTAGTGGCTTCAAAAATTGACCCAACATGTTAGGGAAAAGATAGGGTCTAGATTTGCAAGTCTAGAACTCAAGACCCACCTCCAACCCCCTCCCCCCATCTCAGGATAATTTCCCACATTGTTCCAACCTGGCTGAACTAAGGCAGCCCTTCTAAGTTACAGGAGGAGGAAGGGCTCTAGTAAGTCTAAATTTTCCGAACTTCCATCATTGGAATACCACTTTCTTAGTTTTGCCATATCTATAAACCACCTATACAATTATGTACTTAAAAATTTTTAATTGGTTAACTTTTTGTTTAAAATAACTTATTTTAAAAGGAAGCTATATTATCATAGCAACTGGTATCCCCTGCCAAAATAAGAAGGAACTGTGGGTGGTAATCTTAAGGTTAATATAATGTTAAATCTTAGCTAGATAATGTTGACAACCTGCGTGGGTTTACTGAAAAGGGAGTTGAGCTAGTGCTGGACGTTACAGACTTGTTTGCCCCAAATGAGACTTTGTCCCTTAACATAAATCAGAAGGATTAAAAGAGAAATAAAAGGAAAATCACTTTCTTATGATGTGATTCAGTTCTACTTAATGTCTGTGTCGAATCCAAAATGGTCTCCTGTACAACCAGGGGGGGCATGTACCCCACACTTTGGGAAATTCTATTCTAAGTGATTAGAGAACAGATTCACTCTTTTGACTTAACTTCCTTAAATCACAAACCAAACGAGCTAAAAATAAATATTCTTCTGAAACCCTGTAGCATCTGACACTACTTTCTTCCTTTCTGGAAGTCTACACTTTCTTCACTTCTGTGACAGTAATTATGAGACCTAAGACTTGCAGAGCATCTGATGGTTTATCAAAGCACTTTCACATTCACTCTTTTAAAACCCATCCTTATGGGATATGTATTCCAGATGAGAAAAGTTGAGGGTCAAGCAAGTTAACTAACATTATTTGAAACAGTAGAAGAAAACCCATCTCTTACACCTGTGAATAAGTGTTTTACAGGGCTCCTCTCATATTCATTGGTTCCTGTTCTCTTCATGTGCCAACTATTTCTTTCTGCCAACTTGTTAACTGTAGAAATTTCACAAGTCTTGTTCTAGATCTCTTTCTTTTTCACTTGCCTGACATTTCTTGAATTCACTCATTGGCTCAATCACCTCGCCTAAACTGACTTCCAAATCTACACCTGTAGCTTTGATCTCGTTGGCCAAGCACCACATTTTTACGAACAACAGAGTAACAGAATCTCCCTGAACATGTCTTATTGCCACCTCAATCTCAACAGGACCCAAGATAAATTTATCATCTTCCTACCTATAAGTGTATTTCTTGCTCCTGTGTTCCCTCTCTCAGCTAAGGGAACACTCTCCTTTGAATCACCCAAAATAGAAAACAGGATCATCTTACTTTTTTTCTCCCTTCAACTTTTCTTTTAGTCATGTTGATTTTACCCCGCACTGAATTCCACTGGCCCCTTGCCTGCCTTCTTTATCCTATTCAGGTTGTCACCATTTCTTACTCAGATGACTGCAATATTATAACTGCCTTCTAAATGGTCTCTCTCTACTTCTACCTTCTCCACCAGAATTATCTTCTTCAAATCAACCTCACCACATCATGCCCTGACTCAAAACCTCACCTGCCCCCTTTGTGTATGGTATACAGTCCAGACTCCTTGGCATGGTAGTCAGGTGCTCTAAGGCCTGACAGCTGATCACCCTTGCTAGTCACCCTACCCACTCTGCCCTTCCACACTCTGAAGGCCATGTGGATACATGAAAACACCACAGCCTTGCCTAACATCTTTGCTTTGTTCATGCCATTTCTTGCCTAAACTTTCCCCTACTGATATTCTTCTTGTTCTTTAAGACCCTCACCAGATGCTCTCTCTTCCAATAAGTTTTACCTGATCCACAGTTACCTGCACCTTTGTAAGAATTTATATAATTATGGAATGTATACTATAGAACTTAGCATCCTATCTTACTTTGTGCCATAAAGATTTTCTTACACATCTTTCTCCCATTAGATGGCCCCTAAGATCAGCTACAGGGTCTAATTCATATCTGTATCCTCTAAAGTATTTAACTGAATGCCTTACATACAGGATATTTCCAAAATATTTCTGAAATAAATACTTGTGTAAATTAGACCAGAATTCTACTAGATGTTTGATTGCATTAAGCAAGCAATCCCTATCCATAAGAACCCACTGTTCTTAACCTGATAATATTTAACCCTCATTCCCTAAGTTGCTCTTAAAATTAATTATCCAACTGGCCCAGCACTCAGGTCCCTACATGAGACTACTGCTCAGATATCATCTAAGTGGTAAAAAAGAAGATGTCTAAAGGTCTGGGACTCATTCCAGCGAGAAGGGATAAGGCGAAACAAAGAAAAAAATGGTTAAGCAATACTAAAAAGTGGGCCACAAAAGATCAATGCTCCAACAGCAGTGTTTATTTCTAGACTGATGACATTAGATGTGATGTATCTTCTGTCTCTCCTGATTCTTCCTCGTGTGCGTGTGTGTGTGTGTGTGTGTGTGTGTGTGTGTGTGTACTTCTGTGTTTATTTGTGTGTGTGAGAGAGTATGCATGTGCTTGCACAGGAAATAATAATCATATAAATAATTCTGGAATAAATAAATTCATACATTTACAGGTATTACTTTTATTATGAGAAAAATATTAGTAAAATCAAAAGTAGAATACTATCAGTTTTGTGCAATATGTATTGCATGTGATTATGTGAGAATTAGATATATATTTGCATGGAAGAAAGACCAAAAGGAAAATCATCAAAGTGTCAAGAGAAGTTACCACTAGATGGTAAAGTTACGGGTAATTATATTTTCCTCTGCTTACCTCCCTGAATTTTCAGGCTTCTCAGCAATCAGAATGCATTAATATTATAATCAGAAGCAATCATTTTTAAGTGTGGCATAGCAATGAGAGAAACACACATGGTCTCTGCAACGCCCCAGAAGAGGCTGCCAGCACACCAAGGACCTGCCGGCGACAGCAATTTTGCTCCCTCCGAGCTGCCTGTGTGAGCATTTTCTCTTCTCTACACTCAGAGCACAAGAGCAGAAGAGTCCCGAGTGGTCGGCCAGGCGAGGCACGCTTGCTGTGGCCTCTGGGTACAAAGTGAAGCTGCTGTGACCGTGAGAGACAGGATGCAGACACGGGGGGCGGTGGGTGAGGCCTGTCCTTGACAGAAGTGGGAAACAGGAAAGAGGAACGACTCCCTCTATGGGTGCACAAAGAATCATGAAAGATGCATAGGGTTGGAAGCAAAACCCCAAAGAGGCAGTCTGCAAAGCCTGGGAGTCTAGAAGAGGGGCACAGGATAGGATAATTCTCCAAGTGGTTTTTATAAAAGTCTCTAGCAGGATCAAAAGTATGACCCACGTGGTGGGTGAATGAGAGTACCTAGTATTTTAAAATACTAATGGAGACATGTTGGAGAATTCTGGGGGAAAAGGACAAGTCTTGGGAATCACCTTCTTCTCTGAGAGCCAGTAGCTCTGACTATGTATCCCTGTAGCTCACACTAAATGGATGGTGGTGATGACCTTGATGGTGACTTCAGCAGCAGTGACTTTTCATTGTCTTCTTACTATGTGCCACGTACTGTGAGAAACTCCTTGAGTGATTTCTGTCCTAAAGTATTAGGGACAGGCAGGGGTAGTAGCTGGTTCACAGATGTGAAAAATGAATTTCAGGAAAGTTAAGAAAAATGACCAGGGAACCAATAAGAATCATCAAGTCTGCCTGAATGATGACCACCATTATACAACCACAGCTGTCCCTCCCTACTACTGTTTATCGTTTTTCCATAATTCCTGGCACTTGTACTTTTCACCCTACCTCCACTGTTAATAGGGTGGAATGGGTCCTCAGCCTCTCCTGCATTCAAAAACGTTCTGGGAACACAGCAGGTCCTCAAAATAACCTTTCTTATTGGTGAGAGGCTGGTTGAGAATTATGTTCCAGCAAAACAAAAGAGCAATTCCAAGATAAGCCTTTATGCACGTTTTCCAGCCAATGGAACTATATGAAATAAATGCAATTTGAAGTTCCATGCCACAAAGCCAAACAAATAACTGGGATTACTAGAAAGCGTACCAGTGATTTTTCATTACCACCCTTAGGACTTAATATTTTAGCCTTAATCACTTTCAACACTAAAAAGTAAAAACAAAACAAAAAACTCCAAAACAAGCAAAGACTTAAAGAGAAGGGGTAAAAGGAAGGAAAAGTTAAAGTTTCTCCTCTGGAAAAAAAATTAACAGTTATGACTAGAAAAAGGCTAAAGTGGGCACTGGTACAGTGGTTTTTAGGTATTACCCCTCCAAGAGTCGGCGATCTAAGGTACACTGGCCCATTCATCCAGTGTCACCCTCTGTGCCTCACTTTACCATCTTATCCTGCACCAGCTCCTGCTCTGTGGGAGTACAGACAATAATGTTAAATATGCTTTGTGTTTGGGTAGAGCTCCTCTAGGGACCCTAAAGCACTTTCCAGATTAATGTTTTAATTTATGTATTAATAATTCTCACAGCATTCTCCCTCCTCCTCAATTAGGATAATAATATCCATCTCTTTTGAGATAGGCAGGGGGTGCTGAGTGATGGACATAAAACAGACACTTAAATAAGGAAACTATAATATAAAAGCATAATTAAAGCTTCAAAACCAAATTGACTAAGGAGCTTTAAAGAGACACCATAGTGATGGTGACCACACAAGAAAACTTATTTTCCTTCCACTCTGGGGCATTCATCTTTCTGTAGTTAAACATGGTGTTTAAAAAATATTATTTTCTGGAGTTCTTAAAGAAAGTTAAAATATGATCAGTGTATGTTCTTGGGGACTGTGCTGGCTGTACCTACATATTTTATCTCTATTCCCCTGAAGTGGATACAACATAAATCAGCGGATGCCAGCTCTTCTCTCTCAGTGTATTCTGGTTTGTTCCCTAATCAGGGTTCTCTGGGTTTCGTAACCCAGAGTTTTTTCATTCCCAAGAACTGCCTGTCTCAAAGGCAGTATATGATTTCTCAGGGAACGTGAGAGAAAGCGCGTGGAAGCATTTACTGTTTCACAAACATTCTGGTTTCCTTTTGTCCTTTCAAGAAAATAACAAAACCAATGTTTAACAAAATATGTTAGGTCACATGAATTCCCAAAGATAAACTTTATGTATGAATGTCAGAGGAGACTTTTGAAACTAAAGTCTCAGGAATTGAGTTAAAAGGGGATTTAAAATCTATGTTTTAACAGTCAGTAGTATCTCCTAACACTGTCTGAAATGTCTCTCACATAGGTATTGACATAGCCACAGATACACAGAAGAGAGATATAGATCTATTGTCCTATTGATTGCCTGCATCTCCCAACTAGAACATAAGCCCCATGAGGATACGAACTTGGTCTTTCTTGTTTTCACTACTCTGTTTCCAGTTTTAAGAGTGCCTGGGACCTAGCAGACATTCAATAAATACTTACTGAACATTGAATGAGTAAATACTGTGACATCATTAACCACCAGTAACAATTAGGATAAAGATTCAATAACGTCCCTTATGAATCTACCAAAAAGATATCATCAATACCACCCCATTCAAAAAATCTTTTTACTAAAGAAAAAAAATTATTTTAACTTTGCCCCGACAGACTTGCTGGTAGCCTCATTAAACATTCACAAAAATATACTACCCAATTCTTCTGATGAGAAACTAGCCAGGTCCCTAAATCAATGCAGTTAATTGTACAAAACAAAACAGCAATAAGATCATCTTTCAAAATAACAGATCGGGGAGAAAAAGGCTAAAATAAATACATTATGCTTCAACTACCTTTGGTTTTGTGGGTTGATCGATTTATTTATTTTTCGGTAATTTATTTTTTAAATAAACTTTCTCCAGCTCTCTTCCCAGGATGTAAATCTTGCGCCAACTGGGCACCATTAAAGACTGGATCCCATCCTGACCATCTGGGAGCTGGAAAAGCACTGGTGAGTTCCTGAGGTCCAGAGTATTCCAGACGGAGAGGACTGGACACCAGTAACGCCAGCCCCTGTGGTTTGAAACTGCACAATGGGCTCTTTCTCGAGGCTTGTTTTTCTACATTCAGTCAAGAAGGAATATCATTCCCTAGCTGGGCCTGGCTTAGGGTCCTGGGTTGCTGCTTTGTTTGTTTGCAAATTAAAATATAAAAGAAAAAGGAAGTCCAGATACATTTTTGGAAGGGCCTGCATGTCATCAAAGCTGGTGGTTTGCAGGGAAGAATCTTTACCTGCAAAGATTACGAATTAGGAACAAAAACGTAAGAACCAAAAGGTGGACTAGCAGGGAATAAATTCACCTCTCACCAGAAAGTCTTTTAGGTTCTTTCAGAGCTCTAAGAAAAGGATATCAAAGCTGTAGGATGCTACACAGTGACTCATTCTCACATTCTTTAGTGGTATAGTTCCTATTTGCATCCTATCTACAGTGATCCTTGCACATATACTCAGTAATTCCTGATTTAACACATCCCTTCAGGAAGTGAGTTCTGCGGAAAACTGAAGCCAACCCCCTTTAAATACCGTGCCACCACAATTGCTTTCACTGAAGTCTTTCGAGGATGCATTACACACATCATGCTGTTTCAGACAGAAGATATTGAATATAATTGCCATCTCTTTCTTGACTACTCAGGGTCACTGTCATTATGAACAGCCATTAACATGCTGCGCAGTAATATAGTTCTTCATCTGCTTTTTAGGTTTTCCTTTCCTTCCCTTGACATTAAGCTGTCACGTCTGCTGTCACTGAGCCTGCTTCTAACAACCCGCCTCTAGTTTGCTCCTTCTAATTTGCTATGACCTGAGAAAACAGATAACGTAGTTGGTTTAAAATTACTGTTCTGGTTACCTCAAAGTCTGTTATTTCATATATTTACTTTTTTGGGGGGGCTCACTTCTGGTTTCTTGCTGAATTTTGGAGAGTTGTGGTGACTAGAACACTCTTCTCTGGATAAATGAGCTTTCACTACCTTCTTTTTAGATGGTTTAAAAAAAAGATGGCTCTGGAGTCAGAAGGATTTTGGTTCAAGCCCAAGTTTTGCAAATTACCAGCTGTGGGACCTTTGGAAAGTCACTCACCCTCTCTGGCCTTCAATTTCATTGTCTGGGAAGGGGGAAGGGCTAGTTACCTAACTAGTGTTATTAAAGGATTTATTGACTTAATGCCTATAATGAGTTTAGGAGAAGGCCTCACTGGTTTCAATCACTTAAAAAGTGTTAGTTTTTTTTTACTACTTAATCCTCACCATAACCAACAGATTTACACTAAGGTATTCATGTGCATCCTTACTGCACAATAAATATATCTAAATATAAACTACCTAATTATACATGCATTAACAAAAACTAAACTGCAATCTATCTGGTACTGACAGTATGAAGCAACACTGAATATAACAGTTGCTAAAAAGTAGCATTTGTTGATTGAATGAATGAATGAAAGGAGAAGCAGTGTCATTCAACACTATTTTGTATAAATTAATGCCTCTGAAGTGTAAGGCTCTGTGCTAGACTCTGTCGACTAAGCTGAATTCAGCATGGATCCTGCCTTCAAGGGAGAGGGCAGCCCCTTATGTCACAATAATCAAAGATAGAAAGTGATAAGAACATAAGATGGTACAGATAAGGCCATTAGGAATTTAGAAAGAGAAAATATTCAATATCTAGAGCTGTGAGGGAAGATTTCACAGACAAAAATGATTTTTTTCTGGATCGTAAAGGGCGGAAGGATTTGGGCCAGAAAGGAGGGAAAAGCATTGTGGAAGGAGGAACGGCATAAACAAGACAAGAGTGCAGAGGTGAAAAAATAACTGCAGGCATAAAGAGCCGCATCTTTATCCAATCACTCATTGTGACTGGAGCAGAAGTTAACATGAGTGGTGGGTAAGGATGTTGAAAAGAAAGGTCAGAGGCTTACAGGGCTGTGCTTGAATCCCAAACTACGGAGTTACGGCTTTAGGAAAGAGGAAGCCAGTAAGGTTGCATAAGGAGAAAGGCTTTAGGTCAGATCATCAGGGAGCCATTCCAGCAATCAGCATTGAGCACATGGATGAAATGAGCACAACACTATATAAATATTGACTTTCTTCATTAAAGTCACATGACTGCAGCCAGCTGCGATTTCTGTCTTTGATTCATGTTAAAATTAGAAACACATCACACTTCTGTGGTTTATCCGTTTTCAAGTTATAGGCACATATGTGTACCTCCCGAATGCACTGTAAATAAATAGCTGAAAATGTCAACCTAAAGGTGCTTTTAACTAACCCATAATTATCAACATAGAGGATAGACTTAAAGTGCCTTAGTCATTAAAAATAACAATATAGACTAGAGGATTTTAAAGCATAAGGTGAGCATGGTTGTAACTATGTAACTATATTAAAAAAGCCATTAGACTATTTTTAATCTGTTTTTTAAATACGCTGGCTCATTTAGAAATCATTCCCTGTGAAATAACTTGGACTTGAAAGGTATTCTTCAAAGTCATATTCAAAGTTTGATGCAAGTGATTCAGACTACTCCTTTAATTCTTTACAAATGAAGTTTAAAATTTTGCAGTAAGCATCTTCCTCCTAATAGATGATCAATAAGTACAGGTTGAATAAAGACTTGGCAACTTATGTATTTAGGAAAAAGTAGGCAATTAGGAATTATTTAAAACCCAAGCATTTAATAAACTTTGAATTAAACTTATACCTGTAAGCTTCAATATATGTAAAGTAGATGACACAGCTATTTACATTGTACCCTATTTATATTAAAATTTTTTGAAAGAGAAGATATGTGACATAATGTCTTTCTCCACCTTTCTTAATTTTTTTTTATTTTAGTAGAATTGTATCTCATATAAATGTGTTATACGTAATAGTCATTAGAGTTGTGATGCTATTATGTATAAAACTTGGGAGGGTTTGGTAAATATAAGGAAGTATGTTAAAAAACTAGGGAAATGTCACGAGAAATCCTGGTACAAGAGAAAGCTGAATGGGGAGTGAGGTTGGTGTCTAGAGAACTGGGCTAAAATCCCAGCACTAACTAGCTAAGGCATTCTCACGACAAGTCACTGCACCGGCGGGTGCTGGAACCTCTTTTTTCTCACTTTCAAAATAAAACAGCTGCAGTTAATGACTGGAAATGCTCCTCAAAGCCCTCAAAATTTTGTGACTCTACATGTGGTTCAGTAAAAATCAAGGCCGGATATAAGGCCTGGGAAACTCACAGTGGGAGCATGTATGAGTTGTAGTCATTCATTTTTTGATGTCACAGAGGAGCAAATACTATTTTTTTTTAAATTTACAGTCCTTCCTCTGAGCTATGTGCACAAATGAGAATAGAAAGTAGATATGGAAAGGAAGAAGGGGAGAAATCAATAACTGCATTTAAAACCTTATTTTCCGACTTCTGGATTCAAGCAGCAAAATTGCTTCTCAGCCCCACAAACTGCCAGTTACCTGACTATGGTCAGCCATAGGTTTCCCAAACAGTGGCTTCTTTTGCATTCTGCCTGTCTCTGGGAATGCAGTTGAAGGAGACATTCAGGTGGATGAAAAAGACAGTGTATGGCCCCTGGATGAGGCTAACTGGTTCATACAGTAACGTAACTCTGGCTTCTCCCATTTGAGCTAAGTGGTCCTGGCAATCTTTAAATATAGCTGTCCTACAAAATCACATGGCATCTAATGTCAAGTGTGCATGGACTAAAACCAGATGCAAAATATGAGAGAAATTCTGTTCAGAGCCTTGCAGTATCAAACAATAATGGCTCCAAACATTGCTGCTCTAATCTGAATAATACTCTGCAAATATTTCAGATTTTCCTACATCTACCCCAGCCCAATCACTTCATAACTGGGTTTCATGACTTTACTTCATTAACATGAAATCTAAATATACTTCAGCCATTATCAGTATATCTTCCTGTAAAGTGATCCCTGAAAGAAAAGGTTCTGTGGTCACAAAGTTTGGAACATGCTGCATCCTATGTCTTAGATAGTCAAAGTGCATATAAGTACCTCGAAAGCTCTAGGACAGGACCAGTGGAATTTGTTTGACTCAACATTTCCCAAATTTACTGGGAAAAACCTCCCACCCCCATCTGCCATGGGATGCCTTTTAAAATCCCAAAGAACTGGTATATTCCATAGAACTGTCTGGAAGATGAATTAGAGCAACATTGTGGTATAAGTCTCAGGTGTAGATCAGATATGAGAATCTGAAGTGTAGAGAGTGAAAATATGGACTGAAGAGATATCAGTAGGGAGATCCAGTCTGGGGGCTAACTAAATCATTTTGATGAAGTTCAAAATAAACATGATATTGTATACTGCAAGTGTGTTCTAAAAGTGAAGCACAATAGTGGAAGAAGTTACTTCCCACCCATCCTCACTCCCACCCTTCTTACTGTTGGGGGATTTTCAAGGGAGTGAATTCTAGATAAAAGGAATGACTAGAATTGTAGCTGCTTTCCAAGAGGATTTGGTCTAAGACCCTCATTTTCAGATGTTGAGATGGAGGTCCAGTGACCAACAATGACTAAAATATAGGTGCTCTGACTGTACAGTGGAAGTACTATAATTACTATCTGGCTCCTAGCCCACTGCTACCCCGTGAAATCTAAATCCTTTCTTGGATGGTTGTCTTCCATTCCCGCCACCCTCTGCTCCCTGCCAATCCCACCACTGGACATTTTTTACAGGCAGCTTAAACACCATAAGCTGCATAAATTCTCTCAGATATTTCAGTGACTAATTAAAAGGATTGTGAGAGCCTAAAATGTCCAGCACAGAGATCCACCTGGACATAATAGAAACCTGATTGGTTATTCAAACAGTCTACCTCTGACTACACTACTCTCTCTGCCTTCTAGAACCTTGCCTGGAATTTTAAACCACAAATTTAACTCTAGATTGCATAAATATATTATGTAACTCTCTAATATGCTACATGAGAGCAAGCTGTCTTTCTAAATAATATACCAGATCCCACAAAGCCTAACTTTAATCACGGATAGTACCTACCCCAGTGCTCCACACCAGCTGGTAAGCCAACCAGTACTCATTGTTTAGAAATTAGAGGAATTCAGAAGGAGATATTAAAATAACAATTAGCTCTACAAACCAGTAGCAGGAGCCCCTTGCCCCTCCAAATCACAGGTTGGTAGAAAAGCAAAAGCAATGAAGTACACGAGTATTCAAGAAAAAAATTCAACCCACATTAAACATTAGCACACATCAACCCTGTTGGTTTCTCTGGGTTTATATATAAAACACTACAAAGATTATTTTTTTAAGTCTTCTGGTGTAAGACATGACAAGGAGTACAAGAGTATCAGGAAAATAGTTTGTTTTGTAAAAAGAGAGGAGAAAGGGCAAGAAGCAATAAGGAAGAGTAACAAAGATGGCAAACCAAATTCACGGGAAAGCCCTGTGGTTCACCCCAAATTTGGGAGCTCATAGAAGGCAGCCCTGAGTTAGGAGCAGGAGAATGCCACCTTTCTTTTTCCCAACTGGGGGCAATCAGTGAGCTAAAATGAACTACTCACTTGCAAAAGATTGGGTTGCTAGGGGAAGGGCACAGATGAGGGTAAATTAAGCCAGCCCTATTTTCTCTGGCTCTTTTTTAAACTTCTTTAGCTAAAAAAAAGACTCCAAATAATAGCATCAGCTGCTAATCTAAAATGTTATCTCCTTGTCCTGGCCCACCAGCCTGCTTCCTGCACGCTTTGAGCTACAGAGTGAAGAAATGGAGAAGAGATAAAAGTCTACTTAAAATGAAAAGTACTAGATCTCAGAGGTGGCATAACCTCAAGAGAAAATGTGGCCAGGGACAAAGAATTTGGATAGACTGGGGTCCTACTCTAGAGAAGAGGCCCAGACAGGTTAACTGTCTTAAATATACAAGTAACTTAGTCATTCATATAGAAAAAGAAGAGGTGGTCTTCTGCCTCTAACACAAAGCATATACCCTTCATAGGGTAAGTTCCTATAAGCCCACGGCTCCACCCACAAACTTACACAACTAGAAAATGAAGGGACCGCTCTTCTGATTCTCTACATGACAAGTCTAGCTTACTTTGGGAGGTGATAGTAACTGTTAAGATACCATCAAGTATAAGGCATCCATGGCAATTCCACCCTGGTCTGATATGGTAAAACCCTAGGGTAAAAATTTTGGCATAGGCTAAATCGTGGATGGTTAAAAAGGTGAGCCCTGGATTTGGACTGTCTGGCTTCACATCACATCTCCACCAGTTGATAACTGAACAGCTTATTTAACTTCCCCAAGCTCAGTTTCCCGGTTAGTAAAATGAGAACAGCATGCTATACATGCTACACATGCGAGCTGTCACCAGGTTCACATGAGAGCCATGGCAAACACTTAGTATAGTACCTGGCAGGAACTAAGTGCTCAATGAATGTTAGCTAATATTAGTCATACTCTACTTTCATAGATAGCTTCTCTTAATATTTGCAGTTACCAAGTTCTGATTCTATCCAGTGGATGCCTGGAGAAATGGCCCCCAATTTCTTTGGGCCCTACCAAAATAAAAGACACAATTTAATTTTGACTAAAAACAACAGTCATAGTTACTACTACTGTTGCTATTACTACTCCTACTACTGTACCACTTGGATTACTGTACATGTCTTTTTTTCCTCTCTTCTTCCTGTCCTTCCTCACTCTCAAGATTCTACCTATTTGCTCTCTCATTAACTTGGGCTTGTATTTCCTTCATAAAAACATACATTGTGGTTCAAATCCCATCTCTAGCCCTATCTGTCAGTGTGATGGTGGGTCTCTGACCCTCTCTGACACTTGGTTTACTTATATGTATCTAACATGGGGCTATAATGAGAATCAAATAAAATAATACCCGTAAAGTGCCCACGCATGAAAACCCTTAGTAAATGTGAGCTACTTCTCAATTTCTCATCAGTATACAATGGATTTGGGGATTTGGAGCAGCACCAGATTCTCTCCCTGCACTAAAAAAGAGAGAACTTCATATCTGTCAAATAGCCTGGATGAAAATCTAAATTTATAAATAGTTGAGAATAATTACAAAAAGTTCACCTCTTCAAGACTCATTTTTCCAAATGTCAGACCATCATGATGATAACAGGCCAAATTAAAGTCCTCCATCCAGACGCCCAACTGCTAATGTTGCAGGGGATTTATTTATTTTAAAAGAATATTAGCTAAAACATTTTGGGAAACTACATAGTGGGCTTTCACCAGGAAAGAGTCATAGCTGATTTATGATATACCCACGAAGGAGAGCAGTTTGGGAGGAGGAGGTGGGCAAAGAAGGAGCATGCTTCCTCCAACCCTCACCTCCCAGCTGGACCCCCCAGATCCATCACGAGGGGCTTCTGGTACACTCAAGGTGGGGGTAGTGGAGGGACACATGAGGGAGGAGGACAAAGGTATCACCTCAGTGGATTTTCCTTTTCATGACTTGTGTTGATTTTTTTATATGGAAACAGATCCTTTAAAGCAATTTAGATAAATCTAAGGTAGAATTTAACCTCCCTTACGTGTTCCCCCAAAAGGGCAAGAAAGTGGGGGCACTGAGAGGAAACTGGGGGACCCTGACAAGGTGGAGGGAAAAATTAACAATTTCCTGATATGCTGAAGTCCTTTATTCCACATCCAACGTGGTGCACCTGGCCTAAGACAGGCATGAGGTTGTAAAGGGAGCGTCACACTAACCCCACTTATTCTCAGGGGTCACGAATATGGCTGATTCTGAGTCCCACTTCTCAGGCCTCACTGTGACTGCTATGACCTGGATAAAAAGTTCATATTCGGGCTTCCCTGGTGGCGCAGTGGTTAAGAGTCCGCCTGCCGATGCAGGGGACACGGGTTCATGCCCCGGTCTGGGAAGATCCCATATGCCGTGGAGCGGCTGGGCCCGTGAGCCATGGCCTCTGGGCCTGCGCATCCGGAGCCTGTGCTCCGCAGCGGGAGAGGCCACATCAGTGAGAGGCCCGCGTACAGCAAAAAAAAAAAAAAAAAAAACACAAAACATCTGGATGGGCTAAATAGTGGTGTCATGGGAGGACAACCAGGAATGTAAATAGAAACTCTGAGTTCTAGCTCCAGTTCTGCTACTGACTCCTTTGTATGGACGCCTACCTCTCACTCACACTCCATGGGCTCTGGGTGGCTGCTTTGGGGTGATGTAATTACATATGTCTAAGTCTCAGTAACCTTATCAAGAAAAGATACACGTTAAGACTATTTACCTTGTGGTGTAGAGGGAAGATTAAGATGATCTATGCCAAGAACTCAGCACAGTGCCCAGAATATAGTAAGTCTCAATAAAGTTTAGCCATTCTATGAGCACTTGTAAAGTGTGTGTGATAAGTGAGCTCAATGGTCCCTTGCAGCTCTAACCTTGTTTTTACTCTAAACTTTGGGGAGATGAAAGAAAAGGGGCTCTGGGCATGCTGGCTAAGAAATCGAGGCTCAGAATTTAGAAAGCAAAGGCAAGTTTGCCATGGCTTCTAAGGAATGGTGATACTTATGTTTTGTAATTTGAGCTAATGTTGATTATTGCCAGACAAGTCAACTTGCAGGTTAAAATAATGATCACAGTGCTTGGAAAGTACTGCAAAAATAGAGCATAGTCATTTTCATATGGTTGAAGTCCCACACTGAGATGCCTGGGAGGTATAAACTCCTAGGTCTGGAAAGAGCCCTGGGTTCTTCTAGGTTCCCCTGGCAAACCGCTCACTCTCTGATGAAGAGTCACTGAATAAGTCAAGAACCACCTACACCTGGATTATTACTGTCACATGAATGGTGATGCTTGAAGATGGTCCTACAATAGACTCCATCTACAAATGTTCACAGATTACTACCTTGTTACAGTTTGAACAGGGCTTTGCCTATATATTTTGTGACTTTGCATCTCCTTTCCAATTCCCAATACATAATAGGACCTCCACACTGTGGCTAGCCCATGAGGACAAATGACAAAACAGAAGCTCTCTTGGTGCTGATGGGCCAGTGGATGGAAGTCATTCCAGTAGAAAGTGATGCCTCCTGGTAAACCCAACCCATCTTTCCTAGTTTCCAGAGTTCTGTAGACTGGAGCTGGCCCACCCAGACTGCCATCTCTAAATTCTACACACTCTCTTAGAAATGCAAGTGTAGACAGTCTCCTCAACTAGACCAAGCTATTAGATATTAATGTTCAGACAACACCTACCTCACTCCAGACCAGCATGGTACCGAATATGACCTGTAACCCATCAAAGAAATTGTCCCCTATGATGATCACAGTCGCACCTCCCGTCGTCCATCCTTCACTCGGGCTGATGGCTTTGATACAGGGAGTAGCTGCTTTTCAACACACATGAAAAAGAGAAGGAGTCGGCTGTTAGAACCAAACTTTAATGATGGGAGACTTGAGGAAAAGAAAAAAAAAATCTTTTATCTTTTCACGAACAGAAAGTCCCTCAAGATCTCAGCATTTCCTAGTCACATTAGGACCTGAAACCTCAGGGTGCAATTTCAGTTTTTAAAAGCATGCTTTTCATTGTTTCTATTAAGATACATATATGTTATCCAAATCTTTTTCAAACCTGAAATCTTATGAAATAAAATGCAGAAGCAAAATTTAATTTATGAAATGCTAAGGATATTTTTTTAATGGGTGATGTTTTAAAATACACTGGAAACCTCATAGAATTGCTTCACAATTAAACACATCTCCTGAAAAGAACGCTCATAGATTTTTTAGATAAACATTGCTGTTTGATGGGAAGGGAAGAAAGAGAGGAGCCTGGAGTAGAACATCATTCTTGTTCCATGCCTTTTGTCTGTACCACTAACAGAGCAATATTCCTGAATAAAAGTCACTAAGTTTTTTTCAATAAATGTCATGGATCCCATTTTATAGATGCAAAGTATGCAGGTCACTCAGGGTGAATTATGTAACCAAATAGCTGAGTCAGGGCTGAACCACAGAAAGTCCCATGACCTTTGCTTTGTTGTCATTCCCAGGCATAAAACCCAAGAACTGGCTTTTTCAAAACTTCCTATCTCCTTTCTTTCCATTATAAATGGCCCTTGGAGATGGGAAATAATTTGCAAATACTGTGATTCCAAACAGACTAGAGGTGGTTTGCCTGATGAGCATGGCGTGCTGTCAACAGAATTACTAGGCAAAAATGAAATCTCTCAGAGAGTACTTTCGCACCACTGAGGATTTTTAACTCCACAATGCCATGCTGCTGTTTTCATGACCACTTTTATGAAAAGGAACAAAGCAAAATTCTAAAGCAAAGGAGATATTGTCTAAGGAGAGAAAATGAGTCCCTCCTCTTTAATAAAATGTTTATTAAGTACCCCAGACTGACTTTCCAAGTATTGAAGCCAATGAGAGAACCAGTTAATTTTAACAGGAAGAAACTGGCAAAGAATTATTGGACTTTGTCAAATTTGGCAAAATGTCATGCTTTAACTTTTGCAAGAAGAAAAGAAAATATGAAGCCCAGCCCGCTGGAACCATTGCTCACGTGCCACCACACAAACAAGCAGAATGGGTTTGATTTTGAGTCAAATTTATCTTATAAAATTGCACAGAGAAATTTGGAAATATCCAAACTAAACATTTCATGTTGGCTGAACTCACAGCAATGCATTATTTACAACTAAAACTGGACAGTTCAGATGTCTTTTCTCTCCCCCACTTTCTCCTAAAAACAAAATAATTAATCAAGGAAATGTAAATGATTCATGGCTTGAAAATTCTTGTTCAATTTTTGACACATATAAAGGTTGTGATCAATGTTCCACAGGCATAGGACTTTTTAGTAAAATCTTCCTTTAAAAGTAACCACGTTTAAATGCATGATTGAGTTCTCCTAAACTAATGATAGAATATGATGCATGATTCCAAGCAGTTTATAAGAGAAATAAACTACATTTAACAACTATATAAAATTCTTAAAATATAAGCAGTTTGGAAACATTCTAGTTAATGTCTCAAAATCTTAATTCTTAATTTCTAACTGAGTATAAGTACTTAGTTGCTAGAGTGGAGTAGAAAAGGTATTACTATATCCCCGGATACTTCTGAGAAGAATAGAATATTGGTTTAACTGAAATGATCTTGAAAGAGTCCTGCCTGATGGCAAAGTGTGGAATCCAACAGTATCATTAAACGCTGACCCTGTGATTGCCCTCATAAACCACAAAATAATCTTGGTGTTTATTATCTGTATTAGCTTTGGGATTTCTTTTAATTTTTTAAATTTTATTTTTTAATCACACAAGCCTGTTCCTTTAGTTAAGTATGGACTCCTCCAGGCTTTCTCATAGTTGCACAAAAGCAGGCACAAGGGCGTGCTGGTTTATCTTTGACAGATTCTCCTATTGTAAAGAAGTTATAATAACATGGTCAAGAATTGCCAATTTTATACTTGACCCCAGCTCTCTCTTTTCCATTTGTTATTTGCAGGATATAGAAGGCATGTAAGTACATATATGTATAGATGCGTGTGTATGTGTTCAAACATTTCCTAAGGAAAGTGATAATGTTTTAAACCATCCAGAAAGAAAGGTACATGTCAACTAGTCAGAGGTAAATGAGCATCAAGTTTCAAGAGAAAAACTGGCGAGGAAACAATATACAATACCATCTTCTTAGTTTTGGGGGAGGAAAAAAAAAGCCCTGGAGGAAGTACTAAAGGAAAAGAGTGGCACCCCTGGATCCATCCTACCTCTGTGCTCAACACAATCCACTATCCCTGCTTAGGGAACTAGGTGCCATTCTCAGAACAAGTCAGTGGGGCAGCCCTTTCTAAGTTGAGACCTCAAAGTGTTCCAAAGGTACTCCTATACATCTGTGTCATGGCAGTCTTGAGAGGAAGCTCTGTGGCACTCCCCCATTGGGAAGATTGGAAAATATGTAAAGGAATCATGGGCTGACCTACTGAGAGAGAGGGGTGAGGAAGGGATGTTACTGGCATTTAGTACCTGGAAGTCAAGGATGCTAAGTTTTCATGCATGAGACAGTCCTGCAAATGAAGAAACCTGTAATGTCAATAATGCAGGGTAGAAAACACTGTGACTAGCTAAATGAATCAGGCTCAAGAGCAGTTGTTAAGAACTCACAAATCCATACAGGCCAAGGCAAGAAACACAAATGAATACAGCAGCTCAGGGTCTCAGAATAAGCATGAGATGGATGGCTGCTGATACCGAATTGGGGAAGCTCCAGCCATTGGTATCCCCACACAGATGCAGTCCCAGTGTGACCTGGTCTTCTGATCTTTCTAAAGAAGCCAGGAACCCAGATTTTTATGTGAAATTTCCCAATCTTTAAATGCTGGCAACTAATTCAATATTTTTTTAATGTGTAGGCTAAACAAAATGTTTATGGACTTAAATTTAACTCATCGGCTGCCATCTTACATTTTTACCCTAGTCACAAACTTGCCAGACTAAAAGCAGCCCAGGAAGTACTTGCAAACGTGCCTAAAATAACAAGTACCCAAATGTTCACTGCAGTATCGACAGTAAACAGTATAAGAGTCTAGGTGCCCTCAATAAGGGAGTGATTAAATAAATTATAGTACATCCATACCATAGGATATGTGGAGTGTCATTAGAATGGACGAAAAAAATTTTCTATAAACTGACATGGAAAGATGTCAAAATATGTCAGTAAGTAAAACAAAAATCAATTTGTAGCCGGATGAATAGTGTGATTCTGTTAATTTAAAAACTGATATCTATTAACCTATATGCATGAGCGTGTGTAGGTATGTGTGAACAGGTATGACAGACAAAAGTCTGGAAGGATGTACACGAACTGTCCCCAGTGGGTCCATATGAAAAAGGAAGGTGACTAGAGAAAGGAGACTATTAAATTCTACTCTATAGATAGCTGTATGGTTTGAATTTTTCCAGTGAGCACATACTAAGGTAATACGTTTTAATTAAAAAAATAACAGCAGAGCGTTTAATTCTGTGCGAGATAAAGGTTATACGTTTTAGAGCAAATTGATACTACTTTTTTTTTTTAAGCTCAGATGTGCTAAGTAACAGACCCTGAGCCCACCCTTCCATCTTCTCTTTGGGTACTTTTTCTCTGAGAAAGCTCGGAGAACATCTGCAACGACTTGTTTTTCTTTCACTCAGGATATCCAGAGAGATGCAGTGGGAAGATAGTTTATAATAGTCACGGTGGATGTGTTCGGTGAAATCTGAAGGTGAAAAGACTCATGAAAGAGTTCAATCCAGCCCAGGAGTGTAATAATCAATACAATTCTATCTCCAAGGAAATATTATGGAATGGTGGAGAGGAGTGGATTTGAATACAAAACCACTTTTACCGGCCAAATCTTGGTTTAATTAATGAAAGAGTCTTTCTTCCTCACCAATGAATTTTCACACTCTGGGTCTCCACAAGGACAGTAAGCCAATTCCTGGTTCTAAATGTCATTAAAAATAAAAGTTTGGGTGTTTTTTTTCTCTTTTGTTTTTTTTAAACCTCTCCTCCCACTCACAACAGTCACCCAAGGAAAGGAGATTTTTCCTTCCTTCAAACTATGACAATAACATGATTATACCACCACAGTTTAGCATAATGGCTCTGAAATGCTCGTGGCACATTGCAGAGTTAAAGTGGAAATTATTAGGTAGCTCTTCTTTGTTATAATAATGATCACTCCACAAATAAAAGCTCTTCTCCCAAAGGTACTGCAAGGCGCAAAATGCTAATTCTGAAGATTATGTGTGCGCTTTTATTAAATATTACTATGCCCTGCCTGTTTGAGGGCTTCTCTGCTCTGATTGTTTTATGAGTACCATGTTAATGTCATTCCCATCTTGCTAGCAGCAGGCACACATTTTAGCGTTTGTATGAGAGTTGATCAAAGGCCACGTGCTGGGGGAATTGCTGAGAAAACACGGACAAGCGATAAAAATCTAACAGATTAATTGGTTTAAATTTCATTTCAGGGTGTTGAACTTTGGCTTGGAACTCTAATACTACACCGTGAGTCAGGGCCTAATTACCAGATTTCCAATTTGCTTCTGAACAATGGTTGCGGTGAGAAGGAAAAGAGAGGGTAGAATGAGGGGAAAAAAAAAAAAAAAAACGAAAGAAAGAAATCGTTCGGGCTCCAGTACATATTTAACAACTAATGTTCTGTGTGCAGACAATTGCACCAGGGGACATTTGCTACCACCTGCTCTACTTCCAGAGCGTTTATATTTCCTTCCAATAGCCACGGAAGGCAGAAGAAATCACGGATGGCCTCAGCAGTTTGAAATTTTCTGATTTATAGAATCAGTATTACAAGATTCGAATGCCTGCTCACCCACACTGGAAGCATCAGGCTTTTTATTAGCGAGGTGAATTTATAAACTGGAATCGCCCCTCAGCCTCCAATAGCAATGATCTATTTCACTGATAGAAAGCCAGGGCCGGGAGAACCATGTTTACCTCGGGGTTTATGGGGGCCCTTGGGAATAAGGGTTAATTGAGCTCAGAGGTGCCTGCCCATTGAGGTGAATTAGTGGTAGGCACAGCTATCAACAGGGTCCTGGGGCTGCTCTTACTTTTGCCTCTGAAATCTCTTTGTACTGTGATCAATACCTCCCTTGTTTGGGGTAGCTGTATAGATGACCTGCGTGCAGCATTTACCATCTCTTATCCCCAAAATGAGGCTTTTGTGACAGTCGATGTCCCATTACGGAAGCCTCACTAGGGATGTGTTGTTTGGCTCTTTTCTCCATCCCTGTATTTAAATACCATGGGGAAACAACGCTCAATCAGTTGGTAAAAGGTACAAATTTAGAAATGCTTTAATCCCACTCCAAATCTTAAAATAAAGTTCCATTGAAGTGGAGGTAATGTTATTTTCCATTTCCTTTGTGTATGGTATATGGAAAAAAAAATGGAAACCCTCCTTTTCCAGCATTGTGTTAACCAGAACTCTCTACTACTGATGAACATTTCTACAGAGCAGAGACTGATGCTTACAACGGAGGTGAAGATGCCAGCACCAGCCCTCAATGGCTTCTGAGTAAAGACAGAAAGATGTGATTATGTTAAGTTGATTTTAACCTTCAGGGTATTATAGTGTCTGAAAATGGGCCAGAGCTCCAGCTTGTCAAGTTCCACATCTAGCACCCGGTGCGACCTTGAAGCAGTCACTTACCCTCTCTCTAAGTCACCCGCTTTAAGCAGTGGTGGTACCCACCTCACAGACTCCTGCCAAAATGCAGAAAGTGCCTGCTTGGGTATTGCTGTTTTACTATGTTCCATGCACACAGGACGCTAGTTGCTATAATAACAACTACTGTCATCATCAGTTCCCCACTAACCAGAGTTTATTTACTAAAATACACCATAGTCTCAGCATCGCAGATTATGAGGCGTATTGTCAAACTTCCCTAGGAAATTTCCAACCCAGTGACTTGCTAACATAGCTAAGCTGACTGAGGAGGTGGATTTGGCATCAGTAATTACAAAGTAGAATTTGTTTTAAGGCTCTCATTAGCCTGGAATGAATATTAATGGCAATCTTTTCAGAAATGAGGAATTAACTTTAATGTTATTGCCCCAAATTCTTGAGACTTGGCAGAAAATGCTGCGAAACCCATGAGCTCAGCTCATTTCTATGGGACACCTGTGACCTCATAAAAATCTCAGGCCTTTCTCCCTTGTATCTACTTGATTTTGGTAAGGTTGTGCTTGGGAGCAAGACTGTTTCAGAGATGGATGGGGACACAAAGTACCCCCACTTGGACTCAGGGCACAGTTATCTGCCCTTCCTGTTTAATTGGAGCTATTATTTTTGCTGGTCTTTTCTAAAGTGAAATGATGATTTTCCTGACTGCTCACAGCACATCAGCAGCAACACCTGCATTCTTTGATCCTGATATCCAGTAGCTGCTGGCCAGGGAGGAGGGCAAACAGAGGGTTTGACCCCCTGGGAAACCTGGCCCTGTGTATTTTCACCACGTACAGGAAGTGAATCTATTCTGGGTTCACCCACCTTCCAACTGGAAGCCTTAGAAACCAGTAGCAGTTATAAAGCCTGACCTGAACCCTAGCACCAGAGGGTGCAAACTTCACTTTCAGAATGCTAACCTCACCACAGACTCCTAGTCAACTAATAAACAGATAAACAAATTTGACAGTTTCCTCACTCAAGATGGAGCAGTCTTTGTAACACTTATGCTCTTACTTTAACTTTACTAACCAGATTTATTTCTGCCTTCCTTTATTTTCTTTAGTAATTGCTTTATGCAGTTAAGCATTTTATTGTTTATTAGGGTTTTTATTTGGGTTGGTGTTGTTATTGGTCTGCATTTATTGCCCCATCCACTAGCGTATCTAGATATTACTTGGCAAGGAATCACATATTATATATGCAAAAGAGCCTCCCTCCTTCTCTCCCCGCACCCCCTGCGTGTATGTGTGTGTTTGTGTGTGATGGTGTGTTTGTCACTCTGAGGAGAACTGTAACCCATGATAAAGATATTTCTCAACACCAGATGCAATTAAATCTATTAAATATTAAATGAGGAGTTCAAGAATTTCAAGTGTTTTTCATCCTTTATTCCAAAGTGACTTCATTTGGCAAGAAAGCCCTTTGCTTTGACATTAATGGCTGTCTCAGAAAACAAGTGAAGGAAAAATTCATAATTGCTAGATGGAAACATGGATCTAATATCCATCTACATCAAGGCAGAGTTAACCCAGTGGGGGTGTCTAGGTATATCTAAACTTAGCAGAATACCTAAGTTCCAAACTATGCCATTTGCTAAATACAGAGCAATTCCAAATCATATCTACTTCCCATTTATTTTGCAGATTTCTTATTCTGTTCTGAATTAGCAAAATTCCTCAACAATGAGTGGACATAGATCTGAACAAGGGAAGGACAGAAATCCTGGGGCAACAATCATAATTCGAACGTTCCAGGACAAGCACTCTGGGATTTCTGAGTTTGTCTATTTGTGATCCAGAACTTTGTGCAGGTTCACTACACAGGGTGATTTAACAATTTAACAGTGAAAAATTTTGACATTTTGATGTACCTGTAACTTCTAAATTGCACTTGAAAAGACTTGTTGAAGGCTTTTTGATTAATGACACACAACACAGCATTGTTTCATAATATGCAAAAATTGTTTGTTAAAAACACTTCAGGAGGGCTTCCCTGGTGGTGCAGTGGTTAAGAATCCACCTGCCTATGCAGGGGACACAGTTCGAGCCCTGGTCCGGGAAGATCCCACATGCCGCGGAGCAACTAAGCCCATGTGCCACAACTACTGAGCCTGCACTCTAGAGCACGCAAGCCACAACTACTGAGCCCGCGTGCCACAACTACTGAAGCCTGCATGCCTAGAGCCTGTGCTCTGCAAGAAAGAGAAGCCACCGCAATGAGAAGCCCACGCACCGCGACGAAGAGTAGCCCCTGCTCGCCGCGAGTAGAGAAAGCCTGTGCACAGCAACGAACACCCAACGCAGCCAAAAATAAATAAATAAACAAATAAACAAACAAACAAATAAATAAACAAAAACACTTCGGGAGCTCAGAATTTTATAATTCAGAGGTGAGAATGTACTGCTTTCCACCTCAAGTTTGATCTGTCAAATCCAAAATTAAAATGTACAAAATATTAATCCTAGAGCAGCTCACAGCAAATAATGCCATCAGTTTTTCTTTTTCTTTTTTCTTGTTCTATGACTGTCAGCCACCCCTTTGCAAAGCAACAGAGAAAAATTATCATGGAGGGTGGGAGAATCCTCAAAATGAATTATTCATGGATCCAATTGTGATATTTGTTGCAACAATAGTAAATTCACTTGCCTCTGATTATACAGTAGGTAAATAACTCTTTTCTTCCTGATGAGAACTTTCATGCACAAAATTATTTTTAGCCCAATTCTCCTGATTATCCTGTTATAAGAAAAGTTCTAGATATGAAAGTCAGGGAAGAAATGAAAATGAAAGTCACTTTCCAAAAAAGGACACCCAATATTGTGAAAAAAGGAAACAATTTTCAGGTTAAAAAAAAAAAAAACATGTCACTGCTTCTTCATGGAATCCTCAAGTGTTTATTTGCAAGCAATCTTCCTGGGCCTGGAAAATCATAAAGTCAAATATGAGCAAGTCTAGTGGAAAATCTGTGACGCTAATCTTGGCTGGAGCCGTATTTTTAACAGGCCTTGAATGTGTGTGCCGGATTATCCAGATGGTCATACAGGAATCGGCCTGATAGGATTAAACCTTTATGCTGAACTCTGCTCCATCTGTTCTCTAAGGTTTGCCTTTCCTTATCTGAATGTGAATTTTTAGACTCCTTGTGTCTGGGAGTCAGACTAAATTCAGCATTCAAAACAGAGATGTGTGCAGATAGTTTAACATTTCACTAGTTAGCCTCAGTTGACATCAGCTTGGTCTTTTTCTAGTAAATATTTTTGTGAAGAATTTTCCTAAGAAGGAATTTAAAAGTATGGAGAAACTACTTTTTTTGTTAGAGGGCTTTGTTTTACTCCTCCTATTGAATTCTAGAACTCATTCCATTCACTGTCCTAATAGGGGTTTACATTGATGTTTGCACATAAAGATAGAAAAGCAAGACCTGTATCCTCTCTGCATCTCTTTTAAGAAGAGATGACATGTAATTCCGAATGGATGAATGATCCAAGCAGAATATATTCATGTATGCTTTGTTCTTTTTCTCCATTTCAAGAGGATTAGTATTAGTCACCGTTTGATAAAATTAGCTACAACAGCTGTTTCTATCATGTTCATTAGGTTTTCTATGTTTTTAAGGAGGCTTTCTCGGGGGAGGGGGTTTGTAATTCAGAGCTCCATCTTCAATGAAACAGGCTGATGTTTGTTTTGCCCTCCTGTGCATCTCTCCCTGGAAGCAGTGAAGTTACTCATTTCTCAGTTGGAAAAGCTGGCTTGGGGCAAGTTGCCAATGGGCCAGAGCCTGGTAGATGGTTCTGGGGTTTCCAACCCTGTGTCAAAGGAAAGGGGAGGGCTCTGACTGCTGGGCTCAGTGAAGCAAACCAAGGTGCAAACAAATAAATAAGCTGCATGAAAGAGGGATCATTCAGAATCCTACATTGTGGCTGGTTTATGGCAATGTGGTCATTAGATGTGTTGGATTTATGCTTGTGATGGAAACGCAAGAGCCAGCAGCCTGTGCAGCCCCAGCCCTAAGAAGAGAGGATCCCCCTAGCAGTCTAGCAGGGCTCCACTGGCTTTCCATAGTCCCCCCCTTGGTAAACCTAATTCCTGGCTCTATGCCAT
The DNA here is from genome assembly GCF_002837175.3 of Physeter macrocephalus. NCBI lineage: Eukaryota > Metazoa > Chordata > Mammalia > Artiodactyla > Physeteridae > Physeter > Physeter macrocephalus. The sequence continues at coordinate 152,604,235 of NC_041221.1, forward strand.
CACGAATGGCAGCAGCAAGCAGCTAATCAAAAATTGAGGCTTTTTTACACATAGGTCTAGTTATTATAAATACACAATACCCTTAACTGATGAACAGTCAGGGGGCAGAGAGCCGTGAAACTTCCCATTCAAGCTTAGGATGACTTAGGTTTATTGGTATAACTCTCGTAGAACATATGTATTTGGCTCCTTAAATGGACAAGAATTCTAGTCAGGTGATAAGGGGTGGTACCAAGTAGGTGATCCTAACTGATGAAGCCCACTATCAGTAATCTCTTGTGAAATAAACATGCTGACCAAACACAGTCCAGGCACCTAATCTCCACATTTTATCCTAAACAAGGACACTGTACTGGATGTTCAATCCCATTACTTAAATCTACTTTGCCCAATATGGTAGTTACTGGCCATATGTGGCTATTGAAATTTAATTTTTAATTAACAAAAATTCAATAAAAATAGAAATTATTTTCTGGGTCACACTAGCCACATTGGTCAAGAGCTACATGTGACTAGTGACTATCACAGAGGACAGTACAGATATGGAACATTTCCATCATCCCAGGAAGTTCTATGGGACAGTGCTGATCTATGGTTCAAGTGTAAATAACTGAGCCTGTCACTGACAGAGAATAATCAGAGCTACCATTTATGGGGTGCCCTCCACATGCCAGGAACTGTGCTAGGAACAATTAATCTCTAATCCCTCCAACAGTGATCACAAAATCAAGTGCTCACAGGGCCAGGCAGGAAGGTAAATAAATAAAATGGGCTAGGGGCAATACAATGGGAGAGGTGGGGAGTGTGGCCAACTGTAGAGTGTATCCCCTACCCAAGAGGGACACAACTTCTCAGTTTAACCTAATTGCTTCCATTTGAGAATGTGGCACTACCAGCTCTTCTGAATATTAAGAGAATGTGCACATCCAGATTTTCATATAAAACATCTTCATTTTTAATTGTAAAGCAACAAATACATAGTTTCTTAAAGCAACATGCAAACCAAACCTAAATATGACTTAGAGCTGGATTCAGTCCATGATCTGATCCATCAGTATGTAACTTCTATAAATCCTTGGAGGGCCAATCATCTTTTAGTTATTAATTTCTGAAACTGCATGACTAATACTGCCACCGACTCATCAAACAACAGACACAAACCACACCACTGTCAATTCCGTCTCTGATTGTTCAATCCCTCTCCCAGAACAACACAGAAGTCCCCAGCTAGCCCTCCTCCACTGTGCAGATTTTCTATAAGCAGTTTGGGAGACGAGCTCCGTGCTCCTGAAGGATTTCTACTGTCATCATGCAAGACAGCATAGATAGTGACTTTTTAAGGAAACTACGCTTTGAATGTGAGCAGCATCTCAAAATCAACTTTGTCCAACCTTTAGTAATGCACAACTCTTGCTTTGTGCTTTTCAGAATAGTACTACTTACATTTCTCTCCACAACCGAGGCTGCTACTGCTAACGTATTTGAGCGAACTTTTATTATTGAGAACCTTATCGTTTTGAGCCAGTTTCCTCTCCTCCCTGACACATTCGGTGATGCTGCGCTCCAGTGTTTGTCATAGCACAGATGTTTCCGTGGTGATGATCAGTGACGTCACAAGCACCAGGATGTGTATCATCAAACTTATCCAGACAGAGGAGCAAAAAAGAGTGGGAGCTCCACTTCCATTGAACTCCACGTTGGACTGACTTGGCCGCCTCCGAAATTACTCTTTGGAGTCTGGGCTGTTCTATCTGGACTGCAAAGAGCAAATACTCGCACTTGCCTGTTTGTGATTCCTTTCTACTATCAGATTATTAATTAGGTGCTAAGTCCCATCTACATACCAAAACCCAGATTAACCTGCCTCTGATGCCCACTTTCAAAACAATACTGCCCTGCTCAGAAGCTTTCTGTCGTTTCCCCTTAGCCTACAGGATCAAGTCCACCCTTACAAGTCTGGCTGATTCTCCCCTTCCAACCTCATCCTCCACCTCTCCCAAACTGGAAGAAGGGCTCAGCAGCACTTGGGACCACTGGTTCTGGATTCAGGAGGCCTCAGCTCACCTTCCAGCTTCTCCACTTACCAGCCAGCCTGGGCAACTTCCTTCACTTTTCTTTCTTTCTTTTTTTTTAAAAATTAATTTATTTAATTTATTTATTTTTGGCTGTGTTGGGTCTTCATTGCTGTGGGCAGGCTTTCTCTAGTTGTGGCAGGTGGCGGCTCCTCTTCGTTGAGGTGCACGGGCTTCTCATTGCAGTGGCTTCTCTTGTCGCAGATCACGGGCTCTAGGAATGCGGGCTTCAGTAGTTGTGGCTCGCAGGCTCTAGAGCACAGGCTCTGTAGTTGTAGCGCACGGGCTTAGTTGCTCCGCAGCATGTGGGATCTTCCCGGACCAGGGCTCGAACCCGTGTCCCCGGCGTTGGCAGGCGGATTCTTAACCACTGCGCCACCAAGGAAGCCCCTACTTTACTTTTCTTACGCCTCAGTTTCTACCACTCTAATTGGGGATAATACTTAAAGAGAACCTACCTCATGAGGTTATTGTGAGGTTTAAATGAGTTCACCTAAATTTACAGAGCTCAGCACAGAGAAGAAATGAATAAATGTGAGACAGAAGGAAGGTGGGGAGGAGTTGCCAGAGGAGGAGGAGGAAGATCGGGAAGAAGAAAATAAAAATTATGATGGTGGACTCTCCAAATACACTGTCTCCAAACACGCTTTGCACATTTCCACCATTTCTTTTCAAGGAGGTTATACCACTCACTTCCACCCAAATAGTACTTTGCTGAAAGGCCGGTCTTTTGTGGGAAGCTGTTTATATCCCAGTCTACAAAACACTAAAACTTCAGTGAACTCCTTCATTTGTCACTTACTTCACTTTTTCTTGAACTTTTATCTTTGTATACAAACATATGTGTGTGTGTGTGTGTGTGTGTGTGTGTGTACAGCTGGGCATGTGTATATATATATATACATATATATATGCAAAACAACCCAACTATCAACACATCCCTTGAAGGCAGGGACGTCATTCATTCACAAACTGGATAGTCAGTGCTCTACACTTAACCAATACCTGACAGTTAACTAGCAATGTTAAGTTTTCAAAGGGGTTGCCCATAATTATCACAATTAATATCAACCCCAAGTGGTGGGCAAGGAGATGTTATTTTAAATTCCACTTTACAGATGAGGTAACTGAATCTTGGAGACTCACTTGCACTTGAAACTTTGAGAATCCATATTGGTTGATAAAGTCAGATCTTTAAAATACCCAAACTACCCTTCAATTTTGGTATTTATCTGAAATTTCTGCTCAGTTTCGCTAAAATATTCACTTCGACCATGTAAACACAGCCAAAGTCCCATAAAATCTTAGTTGTGAAATTCCTTATTCCCAAGATAGAGGGTGGATATTTATTAACTTTACAGAATATTACTACTCGATTTCCAAGTAAAGTTATTTTCCCCCTAAGACTCAGCCCCACATATGAATTATAGTAAAATCTCTCTTTACCTTCTTCTGTTTCCAAGTTCAAAAAATGGCATCCTAATATAATACCACAAGTGCCAATTTAAGCACAGGAACACTGAAAATACTGCCAGACTTTGAGGCTTAGAAGCTTTTCTACTGTTGTAAGTTGGGCTGCTAAACACATGGTCAAGAGTCCGAACATCAAATATAAGTGATAGCAGCACTATGAGAACTTACATCTTTAAACTGTACGGCAGTTCCCCTTAACTTTCATTTTCAACTTGGACATTATCCATCTCAGTGGTATTCATTATAGAATTTTGCACATATAAAGAAAATAATTAAAGTTTACTGATTAAATAGGTTATCCTAAAACAGTACCTTAATAACATTTTCCCCGACTTGTCTTTTGTTTTTTTTTGAGCAACAAGGATTGGATTCCGCAGGCTTTAGCTAACCAAACCAAGAAAAGTTTCTAGGTTTCTGCCAAAGTTGAAAGGTAGAGGAATCTGAGGTCTAACTTTATAGATTTGTTGCACATAACAGTTACTGGAAGAGCACAGCTGGCGTGGTGATTCAGCCAGAAGATTTTAGCAAAGAATGACCCATGGACTTCCCTGGTGGCGCAGTGGTTGGGAATCCACCTCCCAATGCAGGGGACATGGGTTCGAGCCCTGGTCCAGGAAGATCCCACATGCTGTGGAGCAACTGAGCCCGTGTGCCACAACTACTGAGCCTGTACTCTGGGGCCCACGAGCCACAGCTGCTGGGCCCGCGCGTCTAGAGCCTGTGCCCCGCAATGAGAGAGGCCACCACAGTGAGGGGCCCACGCACCGCAGCGAAGAGCAACCCCCGTTCACCGCAACTAGAGAAAGCCCGTGCACAGCAACGAACACCCAACGCAGCCAAAAATAAATAAATTTTTTTAAAAAAAGAGTGACCCAAACTGTTTTCCTGCTCTACTAGGAAATGCCAAAACACTCTGGAACCGCGGGCACTCATTTCCCTCTCCCACAGCCCCACACATAACACATCTAAAAGCATCTGCCTCCAAACCAGTGCGTAGGAGCTGCTCAGCCTGCTGCCTTCCCAACTCCGCTCAAAAGAGAAGTAGCCGAAGAATAATAAGGAAGGAAAGAAAGTTCTCGATTAGTACCAACCACATTAATTTTAATCATTCCTCTAAATAACAGCCAGAGTCTACTGCTATTTGTATGTCTTCTGACATTTTTATTGCTGTGCCCCAAGGTGGATGAAAGAAACTGATGTGTTGAGAAGAAGCCCCAAACCTGGCGCTGTCTCTGCCTCTATTCCCCATGTTCTCCTGCTGCACATCTCGCTCCCGAACTATGGGGGAAGAATGTGGGTTTGAACAACTGGCGTCCTGCTGATTGCAACTGTCAATTAAATAAGCCAGTAACACGGGAGCATATGTTCACACATAAAATATTAATTGCACAGGTTGGGGTAAAAATATATTAATACTTGGGTTCCACTTTCATGCTTAGTGGTCAGATAAGTATTCGGCCAATTCAGTTCTATTTCTGCGCCCCGCAGTCTCGACAGTGTTACTTTTGTGTTTCACTTTTCTTTTCCTTCTCTGATTACCGTCTGGTTTCCCATGTTGGTGCCTTCATTATGACTGACCAGCAGCATACGTTTAAGCAGGATTTTAATTACTAGGTCATCTCCTAGCCAACTTGCCCAAGGCAGGCTGGCAGAAAAGCCCTACAATCCATGCCTTAGACTTTCTCTTGCTCCTCTCCAGGTAAATCTCTTTTTTTCTGAGGACGCTAGAATCATGCTGATGGCATCATATTCATCTGATAAAGATGATGATCACCTAATTTCTATAAAGTTTCATTTCTGTCCACTGAGTATTTCAAGTTGCAGGGCTGGCACAGAGTGGTTGAGATGGGGTGCCTGATAGCGTGACGTGATACCAGGATTTTTTTATCTTAACCCAGAAAAGCACCTTCCCATATATCACTGCACATGCCAACTAACGTACCCTGGGGATTTAGCACAGATCTGGCTTTTCAATTTGCCTTTGAGTAACGTCGTCAATTTGCTTCAATTGAAGCAGGAATTATATTACATGATCAAATGGCAGGAGAATTTCTCTCCACCTCTGAAGTCCAATGTGAGGGAATCAGCAATGACTAAAGAGTGGGAAAGAACAGTGGTGATGGCTGACTGCGTCAGCTACTTGGAGGTCCAAATGCTGCAGATACAAAAATCTGCCTCTTTTTTTTCTTTTTGGCCACAACCAAATTTTTGAGAGATGGCTTCAGTGTCCCTCATTTGCTAAATGGAGAGAGTAATAGTAGTGCCCTCCTATGGTGGTTAAGAGCATTAAAAGAGATGATATAAAGTGCTCAGCATTAAACCTGATGTTAGTAAACGCTCAAAGGCTGCTATCATAACAGCAAAATCACCATCACTCGAAACACTGGTCTAAAAGTTAGCATTTTACTGGGCAAAGAGTTCTGTTAGCCTGTGATTATGAAAATACATTGGACCCACTTCTCCAGGTCAAAGAGAAAGCAACCTATGGGAAATTTCCAAATTTATTTTCTCAAAAATGGATCTAAGACCTAAGCCACTTTCCCATTTAGGTCTCCCCTAAGCTGCTTCTTCTTTTTTTTTTTTTTAACATCTTTATTGGAGTATAATTACTTTACAATGGTGTGTTAGTTTCTGCTTTACAACAAAGTGAATCAGTTATACATATACACATGTCCCCATATCTCCTCCCTCTTGCGTCTCCCTCCCACCCTCCCTATCCCACCCCTCTAGGTGGTCACAAAGCACCGAGCTGATCTCCCTGGGCCATGCGGCTGCTTCCCACTAGCTATCTATTTTACATTTGGTAGTGTATATATGTCCATGCCACTCTCTCACTTTGTCCCAGCTTACTCTTCCCCTAAGCTTCTAAAATTTTGTTCCCATGTGGAATTTTGGATATGCTTTCCCCTCTGCCTAAATTGCTCTTTCCTCCTTTCTTGACGAAATGCTACTCCTTCCTTCTTACTTAAAATTTTAAGTGTCCTTGATTCCTCAGACTTGGCTGAGTTCCCTTGTTTAAAGCTCCCTTAGCAGTCTGTATTTCTCCTGTAGAGTGCTTACCATCATTTCAATTTAAGTAATTCTATGTGCAATCATTTGCTTTATATAGACACATAAAATGCACACACACGTGACTGTATACCTCATAATGTCAACAATTGTGGCTGCCTTGTTCACCTCTGCATCTCTATTGTCTAATAGAGTAGGCAGTCAGTAAATAAATTTAAGTAGATGAGTGACTGAATGCTGAACGAATAAGCCAAGGAACTAAAGAAGAATCATCAGAGTTATTAACATATTAAGGCATTAAACAGACTAGCTTAAAAAAAGTTGAGACATCTTCTAGTGGTTATTAACTGCCACTACATCCACACTGGGCTTCCTCACTGGATAAGGCAGTGGCTCTGTGGAATCGGGCTTTCTAGGCTGCTCTGGTCCCCCTTCTAGCAGCAGGCACTCCATTCTCATGGGCGTTAAAATTAGCACCAGTAAGCTCCCCCTGCACTGGGCTCTAATCATGCAAGGGCCCAGGTGGATCTTGCTGACAGATGTTAAGGTTAGAAGGAAGGGTAGCAGCCAGATGAGAAAACAGAGCCACCCCCCTTCCGGAGGTACCAGTACTTCCTGTCTTTAGGCCTGGCTGGTTCCTGCCTGCCCTGCCCCTCCCCCATGCATCGGTTTCAACACAGTTGCTGCTCTTTCTGTCATTTGAACTCAAATCCTATCTTGGAAATTGATGGGCGATTCTGCCCCTGACAACACAATGTCAGCTTTGCTCAGCGTCCAGCTGGTTCCGTATATATTATCATAATGCGCTGCCTGGGTGGACCCTGGCTGATGCTATCCCTTGACTCAAATCCTCCTTTCCACACTAATTTCTGCTCTCTGACATGCAGACACTACTTGTTTAAAAATAAAAACAGAGGTAACAGCTTGGGAGACATTTTGATTTTCAAAATCCTGTGAGGACATTAAGTCTATTCTCATGGTAAACTGAGCTAAAAAGGTTTTCTATTAAAAAACAATATTTGACTCATAAAAAAAAAAGTGTTTCCCAGGGTCCTGTACTGTTTCCTGGTGACATGAAAAAAAGTATTACTTCTCCCAACCCCTAAGCCCTCCAAAACTGTTTCCCAAGCTTCAGTCCTGATTTTGCTCCATCCTCTACCACTTACTCTATGACTTAATTAACACTATAGTTGCTATTTTTGTTTACATTGACTTACTTTTTCTTTAAATTCAATCTTGCCCTCAGCAACAACAGCTGTGAGGGAGATCAGTTCGGTTAGAGGGGTGGGATAGGGAGGGTGGGAGGGAGACGCAAGAGGGAGGGGATATGGGGATATATGTATACATATAGCTGATTCACTTTGTTATACAGCAGAAACTAACACAACATTGTAAAGCAATTATACTCCAATAAAGACGTTAACAAAAAAAAAAGAATAGCTGTGAGACCACAACTTGGGAGTGCTTTGTTTTTTTGATTATTGTTTTGCTTTTTGCTTATGCATTAAGATAGACATAACTATTTTTTAAAACTTTTTTGAATGTTTTTTTTTTCACTCTATCACCTAACTGCATGGGAAACCTAGTATAAAAGCTCACTGCTAACCATCAAGCGAATTCAACACTACACCATATCAGCTGAAGGAATTCAGAGAGAAGAACTCTGGGTGAGAGCTACCTAAGGCACAAGTGGCTGTGTATGCCACACCGTGTGGTTTTTCCAGGCCTCCTGGAACTCACTGTCAGTCTCCTGCAGAAGTGTCCAAGGCAAAAGGAAGCTGGCCTCAGACGTGTCCTGTGGAGTGAACATCACCTTGGTATGTTGGTGGTCACTCACCAAAGCAGTGTGTGTATAGCAGCTCAGGAGATCAGCGGGGTTCAAACAACAAATCATCAGGGCTTAAAGGGCTCACCAAGCTCCCTGTCCCCAACCCCACTTAATAGATGAGGAAACTGAGGCCCAAAGAAATCAAAGTACATAGTGGAGGTCATGTGGCAAAGTAGGGACAGTGCTCTGTTTTCATATATTTCTGCATGTATGAATGAAAATGTTCAAACAAAGAAATGTTTCAAACCCACTCCTGGTCAGTGCCCCTAAATATCTCATCTTAATAAGATTTATGACCAGTACATAGAAGCTCTCATTTGCATATTCACATCACTTAAATCCTTTGATATTCTCAAGTAAGTAGAAAGTAATTAGGAAGAGGCCCTTGGCTTGAAACAATCAATTATGCAGATAAACACGATTGGAATTATGGTGCTTTTGTAACCAAATAAAAAACAAAAAATTAGGCTTCAAAAAAAGTTCTGTCATTTAGGTCCAAAACATAGGCAGAAAGCACCATTCTGTCACCCCACCCCCTCCCCTGACACTGTGTGCTTATTAAAATAAGTTAGGTGTGGTTCAGTCATTTATTAGGTCACACAAAATACCAAATACTGGAAGTTTCCCACAGTTGACAGGTTTCTCAAGAAATTCATAGAAGAAAACTGCCTCCCCGAATCCATCTCTGTTTCCCATGGTCCCTGTGGCACGAGGTTTAGTAACCCTTCAGTGCCCTAACAAGGAGACTGTTAGTATCCTAACTGTCATCTAACTCAAAATCTCACACTTTCTCCTGCTCTCCTTTTTCTCTACCTTGTATGCGTGCCAGGGAGTCCATATGGTCAGCAAACGACTTCTAGATGAATTAGAACATCCTTGCAAATAAATAAAATATTACAAGTCTGCCTCTTATCTTGCCAGCCCCATGGAAAACATACCAGTCAGCAAAAAAATCCCCAGCATTTTCTTTATTTGACTACAGCCATGAGAAAAATAGGCTGTTGAAGGGAAATAACTCTAAGGTAAACATATACAATATGCCCATTAGAAACAAAAAAAGATATATCTGGGCTAACTTTTGAAAGGTCTGTTTAAGATACCAGCAAAACTGCCTCACTTGTATTGAGGAAAAATAAGAACAGTAGGATAAGAGATGCAAAGAATACCAGCATAATGTATAGAGCAAGTAGTCGAAAGTACAGACTCTGAAGCCAGGCTCTCTGGGTTTGAATCCTAGATCTACTACGTATTTGCTGTGCAACTCTGAGCAAGTTACTTAACATCTCTTTAGTCTCATTTTCCTCATCTTTACAGCAGGGTGCCCACAGCACGATGTGCCCAGTACAGTCAGGACTCAATGAGTGTTTGTGTCATTATAGTTAGTACCGCTATTCCACAGAGCTCTGTGGTTAGGTAGACCTGGGTTTGGCTCCCGGGTTCATCTCTAATTGTGGCTTTGGGTAAGTTATTAATCTCTCTAAATCCCAGTTTTCCCACCTGTAAAATGAGGATAATAATTGTTATAGCTTATAAGACTTGTTGGAGGATTTGATGACATGATATAAATAAAATGATTACCACAGTGCTGGCACATAGTAAATGCTCCATAAATGTTAGCTGATTATAATCCCCAAATATCAACAACAGCAAGAATAAGAAGAAAGAGAATACATATTACTACCTGGCATGGTCACTATTAAGCAGGGCAGCAAAGTCTGAGCACTATTTCTCCTTTGTCGGCAATGCTGTTGGTGGTGTCATATTCAAATAAAGATAAAGTAGATCACCTGCTTAGCAGTGACCTGTGGCTCGTGAACTCTTTAATCTGCCTGATGCCGAGAGCTTGCTGGCTACCAAATCCCCAGTGTTAGGATTTCTGGTGTTACCTGCTTTATGGATTACTCAAGGGATACTTTGAAAATCAGTCTTCACTTACATCCTTGTTCATTATCTTGACTTCTTGCCGGGTCCTTTCTATTGCAAGGGAAGACAAAAGACACCTTCCCCGCTGCTCAAAGAAAAAGGCCTGATTTGATGCTTGAAAATCTGGGGCCTCCTTCCTCTATTTTACGACACATCTGGATATTCTTAACCCTAATGTTCTGTTCTTGCATCTGTCTTGCTTTTTCAAGTAGGAAAATCAATTGAAAAGATGTAACACGCCACCCTCAGTAACAAAAGATGACATCCGTATTTTTCTGCTAAACTAGACCCTTCACCAAAATGCTCTTACCTAAGTGGGGCTGGCTGGAGTTCTGCACCAACACCAGTCCTATAAAGGGCCATTGTCCAAATGAAAAGCTCTGAGCATTCATCCTCTGCCCTTGTGTTTTGAAGGTGCATTGCATTTCTGTCAGGAAGTTGGTGAGATTTTACAGACATTCTTCTCATGATCCTCAGAATCGCAGAGAGACCCCTGCAAGCCTAGGCCAACCGGAACTGGAAAGCCATCAGGGATGGACTCCATGCCCTCTGACATCTGTGCAACTCCTAAAATCCATACTTGCCGGCCAGCGTACCATGGGCAAGAGCAAAGAGCTCTAAATGGATTTGGATGGAAACTAGCAACGTGAGCGTAAGCAGGTGACATGCTCTCTCCAGGTCTGTTTCCTTCTCTGGAATATGAAGGGTGTGTTAGATGACCGTCTGTACTTCAGTGGCTCTTCACTCAGTGTGAGCTGTGTGTTCAGTCAATGACCATGGTGGGAGGGGAGCAAGAGACTTGGCACAGCATGTTTCTCTTTGTTGTTTAGTTTATTTTCACTTGTCCAGGTAAGTCTCTACAAGTTCAGAAAGTAAATTTCTAAGCTACTTATGAAAAAAGAAAATTAATAAGACAAAACCATCTGGAAAAAGAACTCTCCAAATGTTGGACTTTCTTATTTTGAACACATGCACTATTAACAGAATGAGAAGTGATCAGGGGGACAGCTCCAAGGCACAGCCATCTCCATCATGAGCTTCCAAAGGCTGGCAGGGAAGGGCAAGGTTATAAGCCACTCAGAGCAATCTTGCCCTGGGCTTTTACGACACACTAGGATTCCATGTAATTGACACTGAGCTCTTAAAAGCCTTGCGTGGCCCCCAGAAGTGACATTTCACAACTGTCACTGACCATGGCCTGAGCATCCACACAGGCCTGCGTGATCTGACCCTCAGCAGCTTCCCCAGCCTCGTCTCCGGCCGCTCTCAGTGGCCAGAGCAACAGGAACCATCACAGGCTGCTTCTGGTTCCTTGAACTCACCTAAGCAAAACAGTCTTTGCACACGCTATTCCATCTGCCTGGAAATTTGTTTCTGTCCCCTTGTCAGGGGAAAACTTACTCATCTCTTAGGTTTTGGCATAAATGAGATTTCCTCAAAGAAGTCTTTCCTGACACCTCACTCCTCCTCACTCCTTTTACGGTCCCCCTTTCATACACAAGTCTGATGAGTTAGTTGTAAGTTGTGTTTAGTGTCTTTCTTCTCTATTTACATCATAATTTTGTGAAGACAGGGCCTGTATCTGCTTGGGCTCCTGCACCTAGCTCCCCATCTGGCATGTAATAGATGCTTAGTATGAAGGAATGATCCATTACCGACATGACATAAGAATGATCTCTTACTGACACCTAAGAAAGGGCTATACTAGAAACAGCCAGTGGATTTCTCTGTTCTCCTGAAGACCTGTTTCTCCAAAGGCACCTCAGGAGGTATCAGATGAGCAAAGGCACGCGTCAATGGCTTCAGTCCAGACCACCAAAAAATAGTGCATGCTAAAAGGTCTAGAGACGGCCCCACCCAGCTCTGAGAAAACATACAAAAATTGAGGCCAGAGAAGCAAAGGGACCTTCCCAGAGTCACACAGCTAGTTAATGGCAGAGTCAGGACTGGGATTCAGCTCTCCAGTCAGACAGACGATCCTCCTCCTATTAGATCCAACCGTCACTTACTAGCCACTTGTTAGGGCCTCATTACAAAGAGGGGAGGAGAGGGAGTCTCTTGTTTCTCTGGAAGCTCCATGCTGTCTCTCAATTTGGAGTAACCTCCCCAAGCCTGAACTGTCTTTCTCCACATGTCCAGAAAACAACAAATTTAAGTGCAGCTGGGAGTCAATGGGGCCGGATACCCAGGGGCAACCAACAGAAGCAAAAACTGCTTCTGTCTGGAGCAAAAGGATTGAAGAAGGTCAAATGCTACAGAGCAAGAATAACACCATATTGTCAGGGGCAGCTGGAAGGGGCCACTACAATGGAAAGGTCAGAACTGACTGGTGGTGGGGAAAATCTGATCCTATTTCTCTACTGCTGTACTTACAGCAAGGAAATAGGCCCAGCAAGTCTAACACCACTCTTTATTCTACAAAGGATTTTCACTTTGACCAAACTCCACTTCTGTTTTATTTTGGGATCCTGGCACCATTATACTTCACATGTCAATCTTTGTAATTACTGTGAAGGGAGATTTAATTCATTTGTATCTGATGCCCACAAAGCTAAATTTCAATCGCTTTCCATTTTAAAAAGCGAGGTGTTTTAAAACATCTATGCTTGAGCCAGGAAACTAAGTCCTCAGGTCAGAACTCATGAACAGTAAAATGTTCATCTTCTCAAAACTCTGCGATGACCTAGATGGAGGAGGAAAGAAGAGGAGGGAGGTCCAAGAGGGAGGGGATATATGCATACATATAGCTGATTCACTTCACTGTACAGCAGAAACTAACACAACATTGTAAAGTAATTTTACTCCAATTAAAAAAGAAAGAAAAAAAAGTTCAAACTGCTTCTCAAAAAAATAAAATAAAATAAAAAACTCTTGATTAATACAGTTCTACTGATTTTTCAAATAAATATGAAGGTTTGTACAAATTCATAACAATTAAAAAAAAACCCTTGATCTGAAGAACATCAGATCAGGGACTTAACCCCACTCCCAGAAAGGGTGCTGGCCAGGCTCCTGAGCTGCTCAGATTTTCCCAATATTCTCGGAGCAGGCAAGTCCCCCAACAGTGCAGAAAGGGGAGAGAGCGGAGGGAGGGAGGCAGAAAAACACACGCATGCCAAAAAAACAAAGATGTCCCCTAAAAAAAACATGAGCATTTAAACTGCTTGTCAGCCGGCTCCCTAACAAAGCCAGTAGTGTATTCACAGGCATTTGCATAAATGCTGCTGGTGAGTTCACCATAGCTGCTAGCGCTAATGGTCCAGAAAGTAATTTAGTCACTTCTCCCAGCATTCTATGTCAGAATGATGAGCACCAGCACTTCGCCTTGTTGCATATTAGATCATTGGATAATAAACTGTTAGCGCAGGCAAGCTGACAGGGTCCCTGCACTATAGCTTTTGAGGGCACCACTTCTTGCCACAGGGGGAAAAAGAAAGAGAGAAACTGACGCCACGGTAGGCCTTACATTCAGGTAAACACAACCTGAAACTCAGAAGAGCAACGATAGTACACTCCGCAGGCCCTCTGAAGATCCCCAGCACACAGGCCCCGGAGTCTGCCCAAGTGATGGGAAGGCGTGGGAGGGGCACACAGGCCAGAGCTGTGCATTTACCGGCGATGGGGGCAGCTCAGCGGCTCTGATCCCAAGCCTATGCTTTTCCAAAAATCACAATCCTGAGAGCAGTTAGCTTCTGAGGCTGCTTCTCCCCACAACTGTACATCTTCTACAAAGCTGTTGCTTAAAGAGAAAAACCTGACTGGCCTAAACTCGCTCATAAATATCTAGCCAAAGGAAATCTCAGTATTTATGAATGAAGAAAAAAACTGGAGGGAGGGCAATCACCACGAGATCCAGCGTGCCAGGATTCACCCTCTCTGGACCACGCCAGGGTCTATGAAATAAATCCACCTTTGTCAACTCTCCTACTTGAAATACAGGGACAGTTATTCGAGCACAGAGGTCTGTGAGTCCGTGGGTCACACAGGGAAGAAGGCGTGAATGTAACACGTGGTCACTATTTCTCTTATATGCAGAAAGATGAGCCACAGAAGAGAACTTTCCTCCAACCTTCTGACAAGCGTGAGACAAACAGAGATGTGCAGAATGGCTCAAAATAATTCAGGCTACTTGTAAATGAGATGGGAGGGAGACCAGAAGGAGGGAAAACAAGACTCCTACAGGTCACCTAGGAGGTGAAAATACTGAGCGCAGTCTCGCTGTGGGGCAGCTGTGTGAGGTGGGGTGGAGGCAGGAGTGGCCGAGGAGGGCCATGGCTCTGTGAGTCTTAAACAGGGCATTCTTCAATGGCAAGATGAAGCATTACCATGCCCCCAAATTGATGCGAACTAGCATCTAAGTCCACTCCCACACATCACCAATGAAGAGCCCGTAGTCACTCTCTGCTGAGTAGATATTTATGTATCAGCGTGAAACGTCTAAATGAGTGGGTGGTTATGTGTGGTTGGTTGATTCGTTCTGCAGAGGAGCAGATTCCCACATTATTGTCATTACTCAGAACCTCAAAGTGTCTGCCTTTTTATTCTTCTGGATAGAAGTGAAGTCAGGTTTTGGTGAGAGGGAGGCCCCCTGGCTGAAGGAGACAGGACACACCCAAGTCCCCAGTGATGGTTAACCGTGAATAAACAGTGAAATGTCATCATTTTCTTGAGTGACACGCTAAGAAGAACATGGCCATTTGTGGACTGGTCACCTGCAGCAGAGGAATAAAATGCTGTCTTTAAAACTTAGAATAAAATGCTAGTCCAGCTGAAATATTAATATGTTCACCTAGAAGGGAGAATATTTGAGCTGGGAGGCAGCTTAGCGACGTTCTGATGCAGAGATCTCAAAATGTGAGCCTGTGGCTGTCTTCTACCTAAGTGACTTTCCCCCCCTGTTCCTCCCTTCAGGGGCTAAAACATTTGTAATTAGTTACCAGCAATTAAAAAATAGGAGAGTTTTACTTCTGGTCAAACTGGAGCATCTGACCCCACCGGGCTCTCCCTGACCTGGGTGACAACTGCCTGGGGCTGGGGTCGGCAGAGCATGAACTTGTCCTTCTTCCGCAGTCTCCACCCAGCCCACTTCCCCTGTGCACGTGACCTGCCCCCACCCAAGGCACACATTTTTTTTTTTTTACCCCTTACAGATCATCCCTTGCATTTTGCCAAGAAGGAAACTAAGGATCCCAAAAGGTAAGTCGACTTGTCCAAGGTCACACAAAGGCCAGAAATGAAGCTCAGACGTGAATTTGGTTTCCCAGCTCCTATTTCAAGGCTCTTTTTCCTCCGCATCATGATGTCAAATAATGTTCCTGACCGCCAAGCCCTAGAGGCATCCTGGCTAGCAGGTTGTTTTTTTACTGGTTTGTGTTGGGATTTTTTTTTTTGGTGGAGGGGTGATTTACAAGGCGTCGTGTGCTCTCCTACGACCTTCCCAAGGGCAGGCATGGGAGCTGGATGTGGTCTGCACTTGGAGCACATTTTGAAACTGTGACTCCAAGACTGTTAGATACCAAACTGACAGTCAAGCCTCTTCCCAGACAGGACAGTAACTAACCAGTCATAGTCGAAAACAAGACTTTAGCTTTTAAGCTAGTGCTGTCCAAATTGTACCGACTGAGTATTTACCTATTTTTTCCTTCTTCCTTTCACCTAAATATCTCTAATCATACAATGCCTGAAGTGGCTCCAAGGGTATTAAAAGCCAACATTACTGTAAAGTGAGGATTAGAACAATTTTAAGTACAGAAATGGAACTAGGAATGTAATCATGAGCAGGTGTTCCAAATGGCCTCCTGCAAAAAGTAATATCCATACATCTCAGCACTAACGAAACCATAAAGAAGCAGCTTTTGAAATACAATGGTTTACTTTAAGAAGACTGTAACACTGGATTGGTAAAGAATCCCTTCTAAGAGTGTTACACCTGGTTAATTAATTTAAAAAAGTACAGTTTGTGTTTTCCTTAATTGCAGGGGAAAAAATCAGGCAAAATGATGACAGTGGTGTGTTTATTAAATTGGGGCGCTGAAAGGGAAAGGAGTTTTCTACCTTATGAACTATATCACAGACAGCTCATGACCCATCAGAAAATCAGACAACTGGGTGGTAGTCTGTGTGATAGTGTTTTTAAAAGAATCTGGATGACCTAGCAAACTGGAAAGTGAAGTGGGGAAATGAGTTAAGAGTTTAATTTGAGGAGACTGGAGAAAATCTACCATGTTGATTGATATCCAGTAGAGTCTCAGTCACTGTTTCTTGGGTGGGTGGGTGGGTGGATGGATGAATGGATGAACAGAGAGATACATTATATATACATGCAGCACAGAAACATTTGGACGTATGCTAAATCCAGCCTATAGTTCCTTTGAGTGGCATTTACTTTCCTTGGTTCAAATTTTTGCCTGATTTCCTCCAGTCCACTCAAGGGTACAACTCATTAGCCATAAAATCAAGACAAATGTGATTTCTCCCCACCAAATTCTACCTACATAAAGCAGACTGTATCATGTGGTAATGAGGATAGGGGTGTGCACAGGGCATGGGAGGGACATTTAGTTTGGACTTTAAATTCAGAAAACACCTCCAACCTAGACTTTGGACCTTATCTCCAAATGAAGTTAAGTATGTAGTCACAGAGCTACACCAGCAGGACTGTAAAGACAGTGAAGTTCATTATACAACCAGGTCAACCATAAACTTAAAATATATCATGATTTTTGTTGCCCTGTTTTGGCCTTTCATTATTTTTTAATCAAGTGGGAGCTTAAAACAAAGCAGGGGTCCAGTCTCCCTCTATCTTTCAACCTGAAGGAAGGATGTGTCAGCCATTTCCAGGGTAGGGAGCTATGCAACAAGAAAGGCTAGGCCTCAAAGACATCCTCCTGTCTTTAAATACTCAGCATCAATACTGTCCAACAGGACATTTGAAATTTGAAAAGGGGTAGACCATGTGGTGGAGTTGTAAGAAAGACACCAAATAAATGCACAGTTAAAGTAGCAATGCCAACCAATGAAAATGATTCGCCTACCATGTTCCAGATAAGAGGGCGTACCTTCCGAGGGGTCAAGCCTCCGAGCCCTCCGCCCATGCTTGGAGTTATTATGGACAAACATATTATCAGAGACTGCCAGGACATGGCCATCCACGTTGACTGTCGTAGACACCACGACCTGCAGACAGAACAGAGAAATGGAGGAACATTTTAATATAAAAGCATGGCAGGTAATAAACTCAAGTTAAATAAATAACAGCTGGGAGCTGAAGAAAATTGCATAGCTATTTCACATAATAACTGGTGCTTATGCTGTACAAGTCTAACAAGAGGAGCTATTGATGAGTGGGTCTTTGGCATGGAACGCTTTTGATGCAGTTTTAAGCAAAATTGCACAGTTTATAGTTATACAGCAGAAGGTACACTGTTAACCATAATTTTAACAGGAAGATCTTTATTAGCATATTTTTTTACACAAGGGTGGTTGTGTTTCACCTAAATTGCCCTTCAGTTTAGACACTGAAGCAGATATCACAGTTGATCATGCAAATAAAAATCTTTTGAATCTTTAAAATATTTCTCCCTCCCCCCCCACCCACTGCATCAGGGTTAAGGGGACAGAGAAATGAAAAAGAGAGGTTTCAGTGAGAGCTGGGATGAAGCTTTCTCTCCCAGGTGTCTTTCTGGGGTTTCTTGTACTTTTTCTCTTGCCACATTAGTTTAGTTAATCAGACATCAGACCAAAGCCCCCCTCACCACCATCACCACCACCACCCCACCCAAAATCCATGCTAATCAAGGCACTTAGAGCTGTGTTTTAAAGCCAAAAAAAAAAGAAAAAAAAAGGTAGCCCTGGCCCAAGGTACATTCAGCTACTGTGGCGGTCTCATAAACTGACTGAACGGAGTTTGCCGGAAGGGACAGAGGCAAAGGTGTTTTCTCAGAGAACTTTGACTAAAACACTGAGACGAAATGACCTACAGTTCTCCTTATATTAAATGGGTAAGAGGATTAAAACCCAACCCCACAGAGATATGTTTATTCATGCGACCTCTTACAACCAAATATAATAATTGTCTGTAATTGCAGCTTCAGCACCCACCTCATGCTCTGACATGGGAAACAGCAATCAGCCGGCTCCCATTTAATCCACCTATTATGTTGACTAATTAACTTTGCTCCACAGTTTATTTCTTCCTCCATTATCAGCCCCTGTCAGCCGCAAGCACCCTGCAGCACAGGGGGGACCTCAGGCTCCTTGATTGATCACCGATAGATTGACATGCAGATTAATTTAATTAGAATCACCTCACTTGAGAAATGAAAGACAATGGCAAGAGGGCTAAGAGATCTGCTCTCATAATGAGGCGAACCTCCAGAGCCAAGGCTGAGGTTTTCTGATTTATTTTTGCTCAATTCCCCGGTTGCTTGGAAAGACTCGTGCTTTAATTGCTCTTGGTTTTGAGACGCCCAAGCCCCTGAAGAGGTGAAACATTTTACAAGGATTGGCACATACTGAGGCCCCAGTTTCTGAGGAAGACTTTTCTCCAAGTTGGGGAAAGTGGCTTTTAGAGCCTTGTGCAATGCTACGATTTCATCACCTGAGTTGGGCAGAGGGGAAAATGCTAGACCTGGGAACCGTAAGCCCTGCCTGGCAAAGCACCCTGCCCCCAATCCTGTAGACCTCCACCAATGGTTGCCATACTTAAAAGTTCCACTGTCCCCCTCTTTGACCTAAAGGCATCCTGGCAAAATATGGCAGATTCCCTTCCCCCTTGCCTTCAAGATGGCAACCAAATTTTTTGCTGTTGTTGTTTTCCTTTGGGCCCTCCCCTCTGCGGACCCAAGGCCCTGCTCCTTTTATCAAGGCTCTAGTATTTCTCAGACCCATGAAGCAACACTGTGGTCATCCTGCCGTGGGGTGTCCCAGGGATGACTGCTGGGGAGGGCTTCTGTGGGATCTCCTCCACCCTCCCTCAGGGTCTTCACCTTGACCCCCCCAGCAGGACTTGGACCCTCCCCTGATTTTATTTTTTACCTCTATTTTGTTAAAATGCAAAGTAAACAATTAAGAGAGTCCATTCAGGGACTCAGGGTATTCTCTTTAGTCATTGTGAAACCCAAAATTCCAGCCAGGGCAAGTCATTCATGGAAGGATGCAGTAAGTTTGAAGCAGCAGTTTGCAAAGTGGTTTTTCTCTTTCTTCATGATTGATCAACCAGATGTGACAGCCTGAAGTTTCTGTGTATGTCTCATCAATTGTAGGTTAATTTAAAAGAAGAAGGAAGAGGAGAGGAGGAGGGAGAGGAGAAGAAAGTTCTCTATTCTTTTATTTTCAAAAAGTACTATGAGTGGTGGCAGAGTCCATATTATTTAAAGCAACGGAAACTCACTTTTCTTTTTAGTTCAGGAGATGACTTCGTGGGGCATTTACAATTATGTAACAGAGCTGGGTCTTTCAGAGAAATTTTGATTTACTGCAAGACCACAATTGAGTGGTCACTGGAGTCGTTAGCTGAAGAAACTATAAAAGGAATGACAAACGGTATCTGTTCGCAGTGTCAGGAAATACAGAAAGTGGTTATTCTAGATGTCTGTCTTAAGGAAAAAAAAAGGCAATGACAATCCACCATGCACCTGTAAGACTGAGTGCTACAGGCTTAAAATATTCAGTATCATTTAAAGGCCCTGTCATCTAATTCCTACACTGAACAAAAATATCGAAACGGTTAAGAAAAAAAAAAACAAAAACTACACCCTATATGTTTTTATTTTCTTGGTAAGAGAAAGATCACCAAGACCACATGTGCAGTAAGATCATTTCATTGAAAGACCAGTTACAATTGGAGAAAGATGATACAGAGAACCCTCATGCCTTTAATTTCTAGAAAATAAACACCTAATATGTTCCTCAAAAACTCATAACACAACACATTTTAACTTCCCTACCCCAAAATAATTTCTCTCATTCCAATTTGGAAATGATCAGGATATAGTTAAATAAAATAAATGCTGCAATTAATCCACAGAGCAAATTGTAAATTAAAAAAAAATCTAATGGTGAGATGCAAAGGGAGCACTGAAAAGTCCTTTAAAAATAAGCCTATAGTGGGAGGGAAAAGGGCCTTTACGGTTTAAACACAAGATTAATGAGGTGCTGACACATTCATGCAGGCAAGGGGACAGATGGACCTGCCAAATCTTCCACCTTCCCAAATTGTGTCAACAAAACCCAGCTTGAATTTGAGACAGATAAACATGGAAAATGATTTTACACTTGGACTCGACCACCCCTTCCTTTTCAACCTCCTTCCTCACTCCCATAACCCAGGATAAGATGAGGAACAGGTATATTTAGAATTTTATGATACCTGTTATAATTAAAACTTTACTCTCTAGAATTGTACTAATACAGTAATCACACATGTGGCTGTTTAAATTTAAATTAAGTAAAATTTAAAATTCCATTGTTCCCAAGTTTCCATAGCCACATTTCAACTGGTCAGTAGCCACATGTGGCTGGAGGCCACTACAATAGGGCAGTTATGAAACATTGCAGAATATTCTACTGGACAGCGCTGCTATAGAATGGTTTTGAAATAAATTTTTCCAACTTATTCATAAGGATGCCCAATTTATTCCTCCTGAAATAAGTATTAAGCCAGATGGACATGTTTAGGGTTGTATACATATATATTTTTATCCCTGTATTTTTTGGAAGTAAATTTCTATTTGGGGGAGGGGCATGGCTTTTTAGTATAGCAATCCAGAGATGTGCTGATGAATACCCAGTGTGTTCCATGGTATCTTCTGTTTGCATCCAACCCTCTAGGTGAGGGGATAAAAAGAGCGAAGGGAAGTACACACGTACCCACAGACTTCAGAGATTTTACAATGAAGTTTCTGACTTCTTGGCTCATATCAGTGGTTCAGAAATTTGCTCTGTTATATCCTGAATCTAAATTCCCTGAAGGTTATTATTTTTACTATCTACCCCCATCTATTTAGAATTAGAAAGAATTCAACACGAAATTTATGAATTTTGGCTCTCAATCTTTCCTAGCTGATGTGTCTTTGGCCAGGTAACTTAACCTCTCTAAGCCTCAGTGTCCCTGACTCTCAAATGGAAATGATAATAGCACCTAACTCATAAGGTTACTGTGAGGCTTACATTATTTAAAGTGGTTAGCATGGTTCCCAGTTCTTATAGAGCAAATGTTAGCAGTGGTAGCATAGTTGTTGCTTTGTTGGTGATCTCGTCAAAAAGTTCAAGAGCCTATAAACTGTTATTTTAAATACAAGGCCACAGAAATTATTTCTTCTACATTCACTGCTTTATCAGTTTAACACTGAAATCTTACAAATTTGAAGACCTTCGTGCTCATGATATATAATTATATAATTTAGACCTCTTGTGAATTGCAAGTTTCAATGGTTTATGTAATTTTGCTTTCTATAAACCATCTTCCTATTGGCCTTTTACATTCTCGGCTTGAAATGAAATAAAACCTTACAGCTTTGAAAACAGTCCATAAATTTTCTGCATCTTATCAATGCAGTCTAGTTTCCCCAATACTTCATTTGAATGAGGGGTTCTCTGAGAGTTTTCTTATTGGTAATTATTTCCTTGCTATCATTCCTTAGGTTGTCCCTCTTCCCTTCCCTTCAGCCGGAAACCTCGTATGTCCCAACTATATTATCTCAGATTCATAAAGCATGATCTCTGTCTCATGAGCAGATTTTCAAAAAGACACAAGCAGCTAAATTCAGCCATGAGTGGCAGATCACATTAACAGAAGTAGCAGCTCATGTGGAAGAAGTGGTTAGGACAGAAGCAACAAAAAGAGTTGAAATCTGTATCTTTAAATATTTCTAGAACAAATACAGCGCCGGCGGAAAATTAAATCATAAAAATATGTTCACTGTTTAAATTTAGAATATTTTGGTAGGCAGTACCTCTCTCTAAAATATAACCACTTTAGCAACTTAATTTTGAATAATGATTTAAAAATTATAAATCTTGGTTTTCAATGCTAATATATGATAATTCAGTGTAAGGAAATTAGTGCTAAAGTTGGTCTATTACATGGATTCCTTACCTTGGGGTTTAGCTTATTCTATGTTTGCATTAATTCAGAGCCCTTAATAATGAGGCATGAAATGCATTGGCCAGAAGTACATGAAATAGAAAGGCATTAAGCAACATTCCATGGAATAATACTCGGCAATAAAAAGGAACAAGCTATTGATACATCTGGATGAATCTCCTGAGAATTATGTCAAGTGAAAAAGTCAATACCAAAAGGCTACATACAGCATATTATGGGCTGAATTTTGCCTCCCACAAAATTCATATGTTGAAGTCCTAACCCCAGAACCTCAGGATGTGACTGTATTTGGAGATAGGGCCTTTGAAGGGGTAATTAAGTTAAAATGAGGCTGTTCGGGTGGAACTTAATCTAATCTGATTGGTGTCCTTATAAGGAGAGGAAATTTGGGCACACAAGGTGTTCATGCAAAGAGGAAAGACCATGTGAGGACACAGTGAGAAGGTGGCCATCTGCAAGCCAAGGAGAGGCCTCAGAGGAAACCAAACCTGCTGACACCTTGAGCTGGGACTTCCAGCCTCTAGAACTTTGAGAAAATACATTCCTGTTTTTAAGCCACCTGGTCTGTGGTATTTTGTCACAGCAATCATAGCAAACTAGTACACTGCATGATTCTATTTATTTATTCTTGAAATAGCAAAAGTTTAGAAATGAAGAACAAAGTAGTGGCTGCCAGGGATTAGGGACAGAGGGAAGGTGGATGGGGCTACTATAGAAGGACAACAGGAGGGATGGTTGCGTGGCCAGAAATGTCCAATATTTTGACTGTGGTGACAGATGCACAGACCTACACATGATAAAATTTTATAGCACTAAAAGCATACATACACAGATGAGTACAAGTAAAACTAGCGACATGTGAATAACATGGATGGATTGTATCAATGTTTATATCCTGTATGAATACTGTATAGTACAATGTAATATTGCTCAATAGTTTTGTAAAATATTACTATAAGGGTAGACTGAGCAAAGGATACACAGGATCCCTCTGTATAATTTTGAACAACTGCATGTGAATCTATGATTATATCCACAAAAAAAATTCGACTAAATAAAAGGCGTCGGCAACCAGAATGTCCTTCAATAGGTAAACGGATAAACAAACTGGTAATCCATAGAATGGAGAATGATGCAGCAAAAAAAAGAAATGAGCTTATACTACCCAAAGCAATCTACAGACTCAATGCAATCCCTATCAAATTACCAGTTGCATTTTGCACAGAACTAGAGCAAAAAATTTTACAATTTGTATGGAAACACAAAAGACCCCGAATAGCCAAAGCAACTTTGAGAAAGAAAAATGGAGCTGGAGGAATCAGGCACACTGACTTCAGACTATACTACAGAGCTACAGTAGTCAAGACAGTATGGTACTGGCACATAAACAGAACTATAGATCAATGCAACAGGATAGAAAGCCCAGAGATAAACCCACACAAATATGGTCACCTTATTTTTGACAAAGGAGGCAAGAATATACAATGGAGAAAAGACAGCCTCTTCAATAAGTGGTGCTGGGAAAACTGGACAGGTACACGTAAAAGAATGAAATTAGAACACTTCCTAACACCATACACAAAAATAAACTAAAAATGGATTAAAGACCTAAATGTAAGGCCAAACACTATAAAACTCTTAGAGGAAAACATAGGCAGAACACTCTATGACATAAATCACAGCAAGATCCTTTTTGACCCACCTCCTAGAGAAATGGAAATAAAAACAAAAAGAAACAAATGGGACCTAATGAAACTTCAAAGCTTTTGCATAGCAAAGGAAACCATAAACAAGACAAAAAGACAACTTATGGAATGGGAGAAAATATCTGCAAACGAAGCAACTGACAAAGGATTAATCTCCAAAATATACAAGCAGCTCATGCAGCTCAATATCAAAAAAACAAACAACCCAATCCAAAAATGGGCAGAAGAACTGTACAGACACTTCTCCAAAGAAGACATACAGATTGCCGACAAACACATTAAAAGATGCTCAACATTACTAATCATTAGAGAAATGCAAATCAAAACTACAATGAGGTATCACCTCACACCAGTCAGAATGGCCATCATCAAAAAATCTAGAAACAATAAATGCTGGAGACGGTGTGGAGAAAAGGGAACCCTCCTGCCCTGTTGGTGGGAATGTAAATTGATACAGCCACTATGGAGAACAGTAGTCAGATTCCTTAAAAAACTGAAAATAGAACTACCATATGACCCAGCAAATCCACTACTGGGCATATACCCTGAGAAAACCATAATTCAAGAAGATACATGTACCACAGTGTTCATCGCAGCCCTATTTACAGTAGCCAGGATGTGGAAGCAACCTAAATGTCTGTCAACAGATGAATGGATAAAGAAGATATGGCACATATATATAATGGAATATTACTCAGTCATAAAAAGGAACAAAATTGAGTTATTTGTAGTGAGGTGGATGGACATAGAGTCTGTCATACTGAGTGAAGTAAGTCAGAAAGAGGAAAAAAATACCATATATTAACGCATACATGTGGAATGTAGAAAAATGGTACTTATGGACCCAGTGGCAGGGCCGGAATAAAGATGCAGATGTAGAGAATGGACTTGAGGACACGGGGCAGGAAGGGGAGGCTGGGACATAATAAGAGTGTAGCACTGACATAAACACACTACCAAACGTAAAATAGATAGCTAGTGGGAAGCAGCCACATGGCCCAGGGAGATCAGCTCGGTGCTTTGTGACCACCTAGAGGGGTGGGATAGGGAGGATGGGAGGGAGGCTCAAGAGGGAGGAGATATGGGGACATGTGTATACATATAGCTGATTCACTTTGTTGTACAGCAGAAATTAACACAACATTGTAAATCAATTATACGCCAATAAAAATGTATAAAAAATAATAAAATAATAAAAAAGGAATGAGCTATCAAGGAACAAAAAGACATGAAGGAAACTTAAATGCAAATTGCTAAATGAAAATAGCCAACCTGTAAAGACTATATACTGTATGATTCCAACCATTTTGGAAAAGGGAAAACTATGGAGATAGTAAAAAGATCAGTGGTTGCCTGGAGTTTGGGAAGAGGGAGGGAGGAATGAGTAGGGAGAGCACAGAGGATTTGGGGGGTGGGTGGGGAATGAAACCAGTCTCTATGATACTGTAATGGTAGATACACAACATCATGAGTTTGTATAAACCCAAAGAATGTACATCATAGTGAGTCCTAGTGTAAACTATGGATGTTAATTAACAACAATATTGTGTATCAATATTGACACATCAATTGTAACACATGTATCACACTAATGCAAGGTGTTAAAAATAAGGGAAACTGGGGAGGGGGTATTAAGGGAGTATTTGTGATCTCTCTGTACTTTCCCCTCATTTTTCTGTAAACCTAAAACTGCTCTACAAAATAAAGTCTATGGATCAAAATTCTACCCTCTACTTCACACAGCCCACATTCTACATCCAAGCTGTCTACTGAACTACTCTTTATCGTCTCCTCCAACAAGTCACAAGGGACCCAAGAGATCAGCCAATCTAGTGGCTTCCAACCACAAGTTTTCAAATGTTGTACCGGG
This sequence comes from Physeter macrocephalus, assembly GCF_002837175.3. NCBI lineage: Eukaryota > Metazoa > Chordata > Mammalia > Artiodactyla > Physeteridae > Physeter > Physeter macrocephalus. The sequence goes on from NC_041221.1 coordinate 152,630,222, forward strand.
GACAACATTTCAGAGAGGGCATCCTAAATTCATCCATAGTAAGGATGCATACCAAAACATTCAGTAACCTTTCTTTATTGATATGGGATCATAACCGTTCTATGTGGAAACACGGTTATCTCACGCACATGAGAAGCTCTAAATTGGCAGTTTCACATGGCTTTGACTAATTTTAAAATAGAGAGTGTGATTCTTACTCAATAAATGCAATTACGTTGAAAAATATGTCACCACAAGACGTCTGTAGGAGAAAATCACAAAAGGAGGCCTTAGTAGTTATGATACTGCAAATCTGTCCAATGCCTCCTTTTACAGCTTGGAAAACTGAGGTCCAAGAGACTTAAAAACACCCTCAAGGCCATAGGACAAATTAAGAGCAGAGGCAAACTTGAAGGGAAACTTCAGACTCCAGGTCCACTTCTCTCGCCTACAGCAGCTTCTGGCCTCTCAAGACAAGCTCCTGGCTTAGGCCCTCTCTCCCCTGCTTCTGGTCTCTTCCAGTACACTTCGCTGTGTCTATCTGCCTGACTACACTTTAGGTATTATTTACATAAAAATGGTTTGCTGCAGTTGGGTCTTCATTAACTCTGTCCTTGAAAATATCCTTGACTGACATGAAACGAGATATTCTCTGAAACCAGCCTGATTGCTAGTTTCTATCTGGTTGAAAGAGCCCAAATAACTCATTAAAAATTGTTGAGGACGCATGAACCTACAGGATGTAACAGAGTGGAACTGCAGGAGTGAGGGAGCGAGTAGCTGAATTAAATCCGCCCTTTAAGGCTCAAGGCAAAAATCGCTCTCCTTTTAACAGTAAGACAAGAACAGACACTTCTAAATCCTCAGATTCTTGTGCTAGACTAATTTGGACTATTGGAAACTAGACTCAGCTTCTGTCTCCTGAACTGTGACACACTGTAGACATAAAAAGCTCATCATTGATCTGAACCTAGTTTCTCTCTCTCTGGATCAGGATACTTTTGATGACTCTTGATGGTGTCATTGGCATTTAACTGGTGCTCTCCATTTATGTGTTCCCATTGGCCATTTTAAGTAGCAGTAAGCCCAAACATACAGAACTGCCATGTGTGCTCTCTGCCGATGGGACCGTGGCACACAGGTATGGAAACTGGGAGAAAGAAAGTAGCATATTAGTCATCAGCTCAGTTTCCAGGGTCAGACAGTGCTGAGTTTGAACCCCGACTCCATCATTTACTAGTCTGTAACCTTAGATAAGTCATTTAATCATAGGAATAAGTGCCAGGCATTATTCTATGTACTGGAGAAGCAGCAACGAACAAGACAAAGTATTTGCCCATCAAGAGCTTAGTTCCCATTGGGAATAAAAAAGGGTTTTCAGACAATAAATAAATAAGCAATGAAAGCAAATTTTGGAATGTGACAAGTTCCAAGAAGAAAATAAAATGAAGGGGGGGGTGACGCCTAGGTGGGAGCTACTTTTGAGTGGATGATTAGGAAGGCCTCTCTAAGGAGGTGACATGTTAGCTGAAATCTGAGTAATAAGAAGTATCCAGCCATTCAATGATATGGCGGAAGAATTTCCAGGGGGATGGAATAGCAAGTGCAAAAATCCTGAGGCAGGAATGAGTTTAGTATATGTGGGGAAGAGAAATGATGGAAGAGAAAGGCGGCCAATGTGCCCATTTGGAGGAAAGTAAACAAGGGGAAAAGGGTAGAAAAATAAATAAAATTATACATGTAAAACACTTAGCACCGGGTCTCACACATAATAAGAGCTCTATAAGGTACAACCTTAAAAGTGGAAGAATATAAGAATACCTTCTGTTGGTAAGTCTCAGTAAGTATAAGCATCCTCAGAACCAATATCCATTGGCAACACTGATCAAACCAAACACTTTTCCATCTATCGTTTAATGGATTTTACATTTTTTTCAATAGCAACTGTACTTAATGTAGGAATTTATTTCCTCCTAGTGAAGAGCTACCACTCATCAAATCCCATTCATAAGGATTCCTTTTCAGTGATGCATATTTTCTGCCAAGGCCCAGCATAAGGCTCATGCCAAAATACATATTTGCCCAGTAAGCCGTAATGGTTTAATATATCAGGTTGAAAATCCACCATTTGTATTTACCATGTTATGTGAATTAATCCTGTATTCTGAAACTATCATTAGAGCTGCTTTCAGTATAATTAATCAGCATGGTGCATCTTGAAATTATTCTGTAGGAAGAGAGTGATGGCAGCTCGGGCCCCTAGCGTTCTGTTGGTAAAGAATTTAATTGCAAGATGTGCTGTTTGTCAAAACAATATAAGACAGGGGGTGGGGGACAATGGGAGAGAAATAAAAGTGATAAGAATATTTCCTTCTTTATTTAAGCGCCTTTAAAAGCAGACCGAAACTGCAGGGGTTGGGCATATATTTTAAGAATCCTCTAATCATACACTGTGGGCTTCTGAATAAGTAACGAGGATTCTCCAAAATTTATAGAATTCACCCAAGAAAGGGGGGCAGAGAGTTGCCTTTTAATGTCATTTACCATGTCATCATTTTTGAAAGACCAGACATTTTTGGTGGGAATTTGGGAAGAATAACCTGGTCATTTCTCCTATTTCCTACCCCCTCACTCCAAATGACTAGTAAGTGAAAGAAGATTGTTCATCTCCTCAGATAAACGTGAGATAAACATGAATTAGGGCCTTGCTGTTCTCTCTGCTCAAAAAATTCTTATGGCTCTTCTCAGGATGAGTTATTCTTATCCATTATCTCTGAGCTTAAAAGTCCCCTCCTCAGAAGTTTTCCCTGGTCACCTGCTTTAAAGTAGGTTCCCATCCCTGATCTCACACTGGTATTCTCTCTCATAATATCCTGTTTCACTTCCTTTACAGCAATAATTAAAAATTTTAATGATGTGTAATTATTTGTACACAGCATAGCAGCTGATGGTAATCGTTCCTTATACATCCATTTTCTCTTCTTCTAGGGTAGTACAACTAGACACACTCAGGTCCCACACATGGCTGTGTGACAGACTTCTAGCCAGTAGAATGTGGGCAGATTTGACAAGGATCACTTCGAAGACCAGGGTTTAAGAAGTCCACGTGGCCCCTGCATGCACTCTTTACCCTTCAACTGGATGGATGGAGACAACGAGGTTCTAGGGAATGGTGGAGACACAGGTCCCCAAACTACTTCCTGTATAAGATCTGCTCACCAACCAGGAACACTTGCCTTGTACCATTACATTAGCAAGAAATAACCTTCTCCTGTACACGAGCCATTATATATTCTTTGGTCTATTTCTTATAGCAGCTAGTATTAACCTAACTAATAGACCCTGACTAGAATATAAGTTTCATTAGGGCAAACACTCGGTCTTTTTTGTTCATCACGGTACACTCACTCCCTCCCATGTCAATAAATACTACTGAGTGGGGCTTCCCTGGTGGCGCAGTGGTTGCGCGTCCGCCTGCCGATGCAGGGGACACGGGTTCGTGCCCCGGTCTGGGAAGATCCCACATGCCGCGGAGCGGCTGGGCCCGTGAGCCATGGCCACTGAGCCTGCGCGTCCGGAGCCTGTGCTCCGCAACGGGAGAGGCCACAGCAGTGAGAAGCCCGCGTACCGCAAAAAAAAAAAAAAAAAAAATACTACTGAGGGTAGGCATGCATGCAGGAACAAAGATATCTTACACTTATGCTCACATGTAGTTATAGAGCTAACATTTATACACAGATAGAGATTTATATCCTATGGAAAACTTTGTTAAAGAGATAAGATGAACCTGGAAATTTACTTCCCAGTCTCCAGGTATTACGGTATCTACTGTGATGACAGCTTGTACCCAATTCTTGTTCCTCCCCTCAACACCCCACTCTGCCAGCCCCAACAAGGAAAGCTATTGATAAGGCTTTAAATCTTAACCTTGAATTGTCTAGCTCCTGTCAGTTAAAAACCAGACCTGTGACATGGCTTTAACACAGTCCTTTGACATTAGCGTGTTTTTAGTGTCAAGATGAAGAAATGGGCTCATTTAGTCACAGTGAAATTCTCCCTGTCATGAGCTGTCTTCATTCACAGCTTTCCCTCCTTCTCTCTTCCTCCCCATGTCCCCACACCCGCCAGAACTGAATGAAGCCTGTATCCACTGTTGTATTTAAGCAAGTTTGTTACCCTAACCACAGACTGGGGATTTCAAAAGAAAACATCCATTATAAAAAAATTTTGTACCAGATTCTCTACAAGGTTTATTCCATACTGCCTTAAAGTATGAACACAGCCGAGCTCTACAGAAAGTGATTAATTTCTTGAAAACGCTAAGGTCACACTAATTGACATGACCTGTGTAATTAAGCAGTCTCTGTTTACACACCAGAAGCTCAGTCGCTGTGAGTCTGAGTTTGCTTGACAGAATGTCTTTACGTGTCAAGAGATCAACAACCTTTCTTATGTCCTCCTCAGTCACCTACACAGGCCTCTGATTGCTGTTCAGAGGAGACACGCTCTAGCATGGCTGCATGAAGATCAGGCTGGCCTGGTAAGCATACAAAACGGGGTGAGAGAAAAAGCGGCGCCCACGACAGGTGGAGGGAGCCCACTGAATAGGCAGAAGAGTACCTTCTCACTCAGATGTCTCCAGGCCTCGTGTTTTCAGTATAACAGGGAAGAGTCACATTGAGATGTAAAGAGTAGAAATGACACTCCCCCCACCCCCTGCCTAGAGGCAACAGTGACATCAAAATATTTGAAACCAGCTTCCCAATTAGCGTACTATGAGAAAAGTGATGGAAATCAATGCCTATTCATAGGAAAAGTTCCACTAATGTTTCTAGGACACACCTCTGTCAGCCAGGGTAGCTGCAGGGAAGACTAATCCTCCCCCTCTTGGTTTAGTCCTAACAGTTGGGAACTTCAGTGTGATTTCTGAACAGAGTTCTCTGGCTGTCAGGGGCCACTGGACTCAGGCTTCATTTGGTGAGGGGTCTTCCTTGCCCTGGAGAACTGGCTAAAACCTCCATCGATTAGGTGAAGCGCAGGCAGTTTTCTGAGCGACAGCTTCTTTCTCTAAAGTTCATATGAATAAACACTGACCAATACTGTGGCTCTGATCAGAAACAGTGCTCAAGTTCTTCCCCTTCCACACAACTCCACGCACTGCTTGATGAGCTTTGCTGGCATCCCAGTGTCCTGCATGCAGACAGTATCCTTAGGTTCTATTCAGGGCAAATACCCCTTTTGAAAATGCTCCTCAGCTTTCCCGGGATTCTAACACATATCCACGGGTAGCCACTGGGGCTCTCAGATGTCGAGGAACATCTTTACTGCCTCACTAAGTATCTGCCTACAGGCTCTGGACAAGTTATTTACTGTCCCATGACACTAGAGAACATCTGAGTCAGACTGACAGGGTTGAATCACTGCCTCACTACTTAGTAGATGGGTGACTTTGGGTAAATTGCTTAACTTCTCTAGACTTCAGTTTCCTCATCTGTAAAATGGGAATAATCCCTATTTGCACATTCCTAAACCCTATTTGCATATATTGTGAAGATAAATATGATAACTCATGTAAAATGCTTAGCACAATACCTCTCACATAGTGAGTACCCAATAAATGTTCGCTTCATCGTCATCATTATGGACAATGTCCATAGTCATACATCAAGGTACACACATGGACACATATAGTTATACATATGTCTACGGAACACCCTGAATGCAGACACAAATGTAAACAGTTATCTCCCCAGCACTTAAGGCAGTCAGGAATGAACCCAGGCGGGGAACACAGGAAGAGAAGCCAGCTTGGGGTGGAGGCTCATGCATAAAAAAAAAAAACGAGGCTGACAATGGAGTTTAGGGCTCATTGAGTTTAAGCTGCTGGATATTTCCAGGGAGAGTCAGAGGTCATCAGGTATAAGACTAAACCAGTGATTCCCAACCAGGGGCAATTCTGCACTCCCACCGCCACAAGGAGACATTTGTCAATGTCTGGAGACATTGTGGTCTGTCATGACTGTGGTGGAGGGATGGTCTCTCTCCTGGTATCTAGTGGGTAGAGGCCAGTGACATCTGCTAAACATCCTATGATAAACAGGACAAATCCACCCCCACCTCCAAACAAAGGATTATTCAGTCTAAAATGTCATTTGTGTCCAGGCTGAGAAACCCGATACTGAACTAATGACCCAGCTTTAGTTTATAGAAAATATTCTCTCCAAAAGCTTTCATTTATACTTGATCATGTGCAAATTAGTTATGCTTACAAAATACTGTCTTTTGCGAAATCAGCAGAATCATCATTTTTACTCCATTTTACAGTTGAGGAAATTGAGGTTTTGCAGAAATCTAACTCATGCCTCCTTGACTCAATAGCCCTTATGCTAAACAAAGAATAACTATTTTGCCTGTAAAAATAAAGCTTTCTAGATACTCTAAAAAATAGTAGACTGAGTTGGTTCTCATCTCATCCAAGAGCTACATTCCTATAATTCAAAGCTTTCAGACATTTCACTGGCAGGTCCTGTGAGGAAAAACAAGGCCCCAGAAGTCTTACACACATACTCTTTTAGATTCCTGGTGTCACCAAAGTCCATCTCTAACTCTTCTGCCCTGAGAAGCACAGCAAAGTTGATCCCAGTATTCATAAGGCATCACACATGTCTACTAGACACGTTTATTACACATCAATTGGTTCGTGCCTGGATATGCCTTGTTCTTAATCCAAGTTTGGTCAAAGGAGATCTATGGCCCATTTCAAGGCCAAGGTAAATGACAACACAGTTTATACTGAAACCCAACCTCATGTTCCAAGACACTTAGCAACACATACTTAATAGCATCACATGTTTCACCAGCAAAGCTGATTCCAACTCAACACAAAATGTCCTGAGTGGGAATGAAAGCACCCAAGTCTACCCACTTGGTCAGAAGCTCCCCAGGAGAAACATTTTCCAGGACACTAGGAATGTAGGGCTTCTCCCCATTTATCTGTCAGGACAAAAGGTGGCAAGGCCAAATGATTTCCAGAACTGCTTCAGAATCTCAGGAGAGAATGTCTTCTTTCTACTGAATTTGTTCTTCCATGAGACTACTGAGTCTCACCTATTAAAAATAATCATCTTGTGGGAGGGAGGGAGACACAAGAGGGAAGAGATATGGGGATATATGTATATGTATAACTGATTCACTTTGTTATAAAGCAGAAGCTAACATACCACTGTAAAGTAATTATACTCCAATAAAGATGTTAAAACTAATAATAATAAAAATTAAAATTAAAATAATCATCTTGGAGACCAAGAGATCTTGACATCCAAAAATCAGTGCCCAGAATCATCCCTTCCCTTTCTCCCATCAGAGAATATGCAGCTAAAATTTGTCAAGATCCTCTCAGAGATCATATATTTCAATCTACTCTTAAAGCAGACTAACTATACCTAAGAACATACCTTAAACACCATGCTATTTTTCACTGACAGACCCCATGGGCATCCATAGATGAATCATTACTCTGGCGGAGAAACTAACATTGACCATGCAAATGAGTTAGTCATAAAATTAGACGGAGAGCAACACAAGGGTCTAGAACCTTGCTACTCAAAGTGGGGTCCATGGCTTTGCCATCACTTGGGAGCTTATTAGAAAGGTAGAATTTCAGGCACATCTCAGACGTCAATTAGCATTTTAACAAGATCCCCAGAGGATTCTCAGCACTTTAGGGCTTGAGAAGCATGTATCTAGAACTTAGCAACGCTTCCTAAAACCCAACCACCATGTCTGTGTCTTGGAAGTTAACACATGTATTTTCACATCATTTTTCCTTTAGTAAATGTATAATTATATGAGGTTAACATACCACTCATGCTTTAAATGGTGGCAGATATGACTGATGCTTGAAAACATTTACATGTTGCTGTACAAGGACATTTCTGAAACAGACTGAGTGTCACCCATACCCCTAGATATGCCGTGCTTCTTCAGGGGTCCATTTTTAATAAATAATTACTGACAACAATTTCCAAGATTGGAAAAAGAAAACAGAGAGAAAGGAAGGAGGAAGGTGACATCATTCCAAAACAGCACAAAGCTCCTATTTACCAGTTTTCTTACCTGTAGAACTTTCGGCAAAGGATGCATCATTTTGTATGTACTTCCCTTAACCTGCGGTGGTTTAAGCTTATGAGTCCACTTGGGAAGCCAAACTAGGCTCAAAGGGTACCACTGCTTCAACCAGTAAACGCAGGTGGCTCAGTCCTAATTCTTCTCTAATAAAAACAACAACTTCTAGAGTACAGAGACCTGGGGACCCAAAGTCTCACCTGCTCTTCACCTCTGGGAAAACAATGATACTCTGTTTCTACTCCACCTAAGACTTTTTTACCCTCTCCCAATACTCATGTCATTATTGAGGTATAAGAAAGACAAGACAGACCCACCTGGAATCTCCGCATGTCACGTGGGTTTCCCGCATTCTTTAGGCAATTTTGGTTACACTTGAGGAAAAATTTCAAGAAGAACCTGTGAAGAAACAAATTATCATGGTTAGCATTTCAGTACTGACACAGAAGGGAAAAAAGTAGTAAGTCACTTCTGGGTCATGCATTCTATTCTCTGCACGTTTCCTGAAATATTCAGAATGATGTTAGAGCCACTATTTTGTTTAAAGCTCTAGCCTTTGTTTTGCATCCAAGCTGGACCTTCTTTATGAAGAGAATGCTCTCCGTGCTGCCAACAGATGTCACAAAAGAATTAAGCCCCCAAGGAAGTATTTTCACTCATAAAGAGGGTAAGTCTTCACCATAATTTAAGGCAGGGTCCAGTTGGAGATAACTGCCTGAGAATTACTCAGAGTCCCCAACAACAACATGTAATTTAAGCCCCGTAAATTCACAGATGATGAACCGGCAAGATACATGCTAGATGAATGTAAGGAGATGGTAAACACTTTTTATCTTAGCATCTACAGATAAAATATTCTAATTAGGAGTACTTATGAGAAGTAGGTGAGATTCACATACTGACTGAAGTCCTTTGGCTTCTTGAACATATCCCGTATGTTTTCCTTACATGCATGCTATAGACAAAAGCTATTTGTGATGGAAGAAGGAACGTCCTGCCTCACTGCCACCTTGATCTCTGAATTGATTCTAGAGTGAGATCCATGGGTTTTACTGGCTAGGGTGACCAAAGGTCCCAATTTGCCAGGAATAATTCTAGTTTACACCAGTTGTATTAGGGTAAGTATGAACAGTACCCACTTTAACTTTCAAAAGTGTCCTGGTCTGGGTGATAAATTAGATGAGTTATTTCTATATTTCTTAGCTGGCAGTTGTTAAAGTTCATCACGGAAAGGCAGCAAGGATCAAAAGTGTCCAGTTTGGGCATTCTTGTTGGCCACCTACAATTAAACCTCTCCACCTGCCTACGTTTGGGGAAAGAAGCATTTTAAAAGCTGCCGAAATCTCTTCATTCCTTTTTACGTTTAGTGCTGTGAATTTCAGGCCCAAATATTTTCCCAAAATATTACACTGCATTAAAATGTTGATTAGTTAAATTCCCATAGGAATTTTCTTGTCTTCACCTTTTCTCCACTTCAAGTCTACACTGGAGTAAAATCTCTACTTCAATACACATAATTTGTGAAGAACTATCACTCCAGGATGCCTCAGTCCGGACTTAGCTCTGAGTACAAAGCCTATCAACCAAGTGACACCTCTGTAATGACAGCATAGCACAAAGATGCACCAAATTCAGCCAACTTCTGAAAACCAAACTGAGAGATATCCCAGCAGAATCTCTCTCCTCTCTGGTCTCTTAGAATCTGCCAAGAGGGAAGTATGGCGTGGGAATAACTCTTTGAAGAGAGACAATGACTTTGTCGACCCAAAAATAACATTTTAAAATGTAAACATCTTCCCGAAATGGCTCTTTCAACATCATGCAACATTCAACTGCCCATCAGTAAAAGCTGGCTTCTGAACAATCCTTCATCCTTACTTCCAGGTTCTCTTCACAGAGGCCAAAGTTTATCAACATTCTGAACCAGACAAATGACTCATGGAACACTGTTGAAACCCAACTGTGTAAAATGAAATCCAGCTCAAAGAGCAACACTGTCATTCCCTAGCCCAACTGGCCAGTGCTGACTCCTGACTTCAGTCGTAGTCTGGGGGAAAGGAAAGGAGTTTGAGAGAGTGGTCACAATCCTAAGTGCCTTTGCACTGTCCCTTTCCTCTGAACTCTCAGATGCAAATGCTGGGTAGTCCTAGTGATCACACACTGCTGTCAGACTCTGTTTAATGTGGTGGAGGTCCGGACAGTGAGTCTGCCATCTTGCTGGGGTTCAAGCCTACATCCAAAGACACCTGAAATGGGAAAACTGGCTGCTTCTTCCAAACATAGCTGGTTGGGATTCCCATCCAAACTCTGACAGGTACTGCTGTGTGACTTTGATAAATAGCTGAACTTCTCTGCACCACACTTTCCTTATCTATAAATTGGGTATAATACCAGTCCCTACCATATAAGGCAAGTGTGAAAATTAACTGCAATGATGCATAGTGTCTGGAACACAGTAAGCATGGTGATGGTGGCAGTAATAATAATCATGTCTTTCATGTATTAGGTGCTTACTTCGTGCTCAGAATGCTAAGAACTTCAAATGCATTTTCCCAACTCAAGCCTCCTAAATAAACTCTAGTATTAATCCATTTTACTGATGAGGAAACTGAGGTTCGGAGAAGTTAAGTTGCCCAAAGGTTATTAAATGTGAATCAAATCTGCACAGAGCCTGTGCTTTTAACCATTATGCTATAGTAGTTTTAATAATAATAGAAGTAGTGCAGTACTGATATTAATACTAATTGTACCATTGACAGCAACTGTGCTATAATGGCAATTGCACAAATAAGTGTAATCATAAGACTAATTATTAGTATGAATGTTTCCACTCCATCAACATGAATATTGTGGAGGGAGACGTCGCTGCCTTTCTCCATCCAGTGGGCACCCAGCTCCCATTCCCGGTTCCCCAGGGTTGATAATATTTGCTGCCTGTGTGTGTTTAAGCCATTTGAGCCCAGACTCGACAGCCAGATTCAGGTTGTGTTAGAAGGAGCTGTCAGCACACCCTCTGACATCTTCAAGTCAGACAACTGCTAGCCACCGTGAGGGGGTCCATCTGGTGCCAAAATGGATTTTGAAAGACCGGCAAACAGGACGCTAGCTCTGCCAGAGAGAAACAGAATCAAGGGAGCAGGGGATCTTCTGTCTCAGCGATGAGCCGGGGCGAGGCGCCTGTCACCAGCCCATCGTTAGCACAAAAGCTATGCCGGGCACACACCAGATCCCCATTACCCTAAGCAGCCCTGTCACTTGGCACGCTGGCAGAATCTCCTGCCCGCCCTCTCAACAGCAGATCACTAGCTGAAACTGAAGGCTTGACCATCTGTCGTGGGGAAGAGACGGCATCAACTGGTGCCTGGGGCCTCGCACAAGCCCTTATGTGGCAAAGACACTCTGAAGGGCCAGTTCTTTTGGAGAAAGGCAGCCCTGCCCCAGGGGGAGCATCAGGAACTCTTTCAAAGTTTGCCCCCAAGTAGATGCCAAATGTCTGACCCTTTCGGATCACACTTCCTTAAAGGAACTGAGAGGAGTTAGAAGCAGGAGTTAAAAATATCCCCACCGAGACACGAAGTTAGACATGGTACACAAACTTGGGGGATGATTTATCAGGCTGTTTTTAAGGCATTTGTAAACCTGGGGGACACGTGCACTTCTGCTGGCCTATGGAGAAGATCTCAGATTCCGAGGGGGTGCTTTGAACAAAGCGGAGGTTAGTGTAACTCAAAACCTCACTTTTGTCTAACAAATTACCACATTTTGAGTGTCGGGTGTGTTTGATAACGTTGTCGGGGGTGGGGGTGGGGGTGGGGGGGAAGAGTGTGCAGCCTTACCCCAACCGTGGGAAACTGACCTAAGGCAGGACAAAGCCCCTATTGACCCTTTAGCGTTCCAAAGAGTTCCATAAACTACAGGAAACAGCCCAACCAGGACCAAACTCCAGGGTTGTTTTTTTTTTTTTTTTTTGGTAGACGGGAGGAGTGGCGAGAAACCTGACACCTTTCTGCTAACTTTCTTTTTTTTTTTTTTTTTTTTTTTGTGGTATGCGGGCCTTCCTCTGCCGTGGCCTCTCCCGTTGCGGAGCACAGGCTCCGGATGCACAGGCCCAGCGGCCATGGCTCACGGGCCCAGCCGCTCCGCGGCATGTGGGATCCTCCTGGACGGGGGCACGAACCCGGTTCCCCTGCATCGGCAGGCGGACGCGCAACCACTGCGCCACCAGGGAAGCCCTCTGCTAACTTTCAATACGAATAATATCTTGTGTTCATACAGTGTTATATTATCCAAAGCACTTATATACCCAGAATCTCACTAAATACTCACGAAAGTCCTACAAATTAGGCAGGCTAGGAATGATCAACCCATTTGAATGGTAAAAAAACTACGACTCAACAAAATTAAGATATTTATCTACAGTCAAAACTAAACTAATACCCTATATTAGCCCAAAGGACTCATCATGGTATGAATTTTCTCCATGATTTACAGGACTTTATAAGTGACCTAAACCAATACTGAGTCTATCTTCCTCATCGTGCATATGGGAAAATTGAGAGATCAGAAGACACGACAATACTCACACAGTTATAATCATTCTGAGAGATAAAACTATAATCCACATGTCCTGACTTCTAGTTGCATGATTTTTCCAATACAGTGTTAGCTTTTCAAAAGCCAACCCAATAAAAGCTCAACACTGGAGCTACTGCACTACTTAGTCTACTACCTCAATTAGGAAAGTGACAGTCATAAAACCAAAAGTTACATCCTATTGAAAGTTGTGTTTAGGTTCACCAATGCGGCTAATGTAGGACATTACCCATCGTTGAACATTAACTGAATCGACCACACACATTTGTGGAACATAATTGTTTATTCAGTGATTTCCTTGTATCACATTTTACCAACCAATAGATATTCAGTATTAGGAGTAGCTTTCATGTGACAAGCACAGTGCTGGATACCAAAGGTACCACTAGGCTCCCCCAAAAGGAAAGTTGATGAAATTAGCCAACAGGATATGACCCATCCATACAAGGACGTAAAATAACAAAAAATTATCTGTGTATACCCAGCACATGGCACAAGACTCAGAACCAACGGGTTTTCAGTAAATATTTGTATAACTAAACAGAATCCAGGACCTCCTAAGGGTAGAAATGGGAACATTCTAAAATGAAGACAGCAGTAGAGTATACTGGACAGGAGCCTGGGTTAAAGATAAGACAAGCCTGGGTAAATTTCTACAATTCCCTGAACCTCAGTGGCCTCAATAAAACATGGGAGTAACAGTACCTCCCTCCTAGCAACATGGTGTGGCTTTCATCATAATTCTAGCTTTACTCTTTAATTAACTGTGTGACTTTAGAAAAGTTACTTAACCTCTCTGTGCCTCAATTTTCTCATCTTTAAAATGGGGACAATAAAAGAAACTACTTCAGAGGGTTATTGAGAATTAAATGAGTAATATATGTGGAGTGTTTAAATAGTACCTGGCATAGAAGAAGAGATAATTATTTTCATTATCATTTGTCCCTGGCCACTGCTCACTGCCTAACACTCAGAGATATTGAGATTTTTCAGGTACAGAAGGTATTCTTCTCTCTTTGAATGCTAAGGTTAAGAAAAGAAGCCAAGATCTATGTAACTGACGAGAACTATAGGTTTCATTGAGTGACCTACAAAAAGAAATAAAAAAGAAACCAAAGAGAGATAATAATGACTACAGCAGCTCTACCCAAAGGCCAAGACATAAAGGAGAGAGGTAGTAGCTTAAATCACAGAAGACTCCAGCTAGTCACAACTGAAGGGCATACACAGTAAAACCGTCCGTTAGGCAACAGCTTATACATCATTAATTATTATGCAAAGTGTTGCAATAGATCTGGGCTGAGCAGGTTGAGTTTTCCCCTCCCCCACCCAAATTCTGAAAAATCATGTCTGGACGTTTTCAGCCGCTCTCATAATGTCCAGGCTGGAAAGGAAAAGCATCAAGGCACACCTAAACTAAGACATAAAAGCCCCATTTGCAGTCTTAAGCCTCCCTGAAAGTTCCTCTGACTTATGCCCACAGATGGTTATGTGGCAGACGATCCTTCTCAAAGATATTCAAGACACGGAGACTCACTCTGGCCCAGTGAAGGAAACAGCTGTGTGGAAACAACTGTGGGGTCCCTTCTGTGTGAAATTCAAGCTGTTCCCACACACACTCGCTGGAGGGTAGAGAGAGAAATGCCTCATGATTCAAAGGGCCTCTTTGGAGGAGTCCCTGTCATAGACTGAGCCATCCTCTTTGCTTTGACGACGAAGCGCAGAACTGCCTGCTCCAGGACCAGATCTACTGCCCAGATGTAACCAAGGAAGACTTTCCAGGAGTACAAGGATTCTCTCAAATTAAAAATATTTAATCAGAAAGCACCTATCCCTATCCAGACCGCCCGAGATGCCAGAGACTGTTTCAGAAATGCCATCACTACTCCATGGGAGCCCTCCATGAAGAGGTAAACACGAGTCCCTGGCCGCTGCCATGAAAAATAGATCTCCCTTCAAAACAGGGGACGAAAACAGCTAGAAAGAGAAAACTTTATTTTCAATGTCAACACTTTTGGGTTCCTAGTCCACAGGAAAAGTTGTAGAGTACCATTCATGCATGTGAAAATATGATACCCCTAAGTCTGCCAAAATCCTAGGGATGCCACCAGGGCAGGCTGAGGAGGCTGAACCTCTGTGAGGGCAAAGGTTTCTCACTGCCTGGCTGACCTCCTCTCCTTTCCTGATATTCAAGTATGCTGCTGAGAGAGGACCTGCCTTGACTCAAACCCCCCCAGTTCTGTCTGAGAGATGAGGAAGGCAGGAAGGGGTGAACTAGGATCACAGAGAGGCTTCTGCGCAGATGAGGCACATTCTCTCCTCCCTTCCCACAGTGGGAGGTGGAATGATACCAAGCTGTGGCTCTATCTTGGGGATCCCAGAGGGAGAGCATGTGCTGCCCCTATTCTTGGCCACTGACTTCAAGGAGTTTACCTTTTCCCCTGGCCAAGGTCCCTCGGATCTTAGACATTTTTGGAAAGTGTTCTCAGCCTGAAGGGACGAACATGATCAACCTGAAAAGCATCCATGACCTCAGAGCTCAAGCTGGGCCGTAATGGAAGGACATAATTAGTGGCAAGGATTTACCAAAAGGAAAGGAAAAGGTGTTTGGGATAGCATAGCAGCAGAATAAAGAATTTTAAAATAGATTTCAGTAAAAGGACCCATAACAAACAGGTCTCCTGGTGCTAAAAGTCAAATCTGAAAGGTGAGAAAAAGCACCAGGAGAGTGAGAGGGGAAGACAGAATAACCAGTGGCCAATGGGGAAAGAAGAAATCACAATTCTTTAAAAATGACACGGAGAAGGGAAGCCAGAGCAAGGGTGCTGTAGCTTACACCAACTGCTACAAGGTTAGACTGGAAATTAAATGAGAAACCATCACACATCCAAAGAACTGTAGAACTTGGTGTGGCAGAGCAGGCGTTCATCTTCAGGGATACTCTTTTATGAAGATTACTCAAATGCCAAGTGTTTCCTGCTTAAATGTATTAAGGTACAAACCCTGGCCCTGGGCAGACATTTTGAGTCACCCTAGTAGTTTGATATGCAGCAGGAATGAGGCAGATAACAAAACCAAGTATTGTCCATCGACGGAGGAATGCATAAAGAAGATATGGTACATATATACAATGGAATATTACTCAGCCATAAAAGAGAACGAAATGATGTCATTTGCAGTGACATGGATGGACCTAAAGATTGTCATACTGCGTCAAGTAAGTCAGACAGAGAAAGACAAATATCATATAATATCGCTTATATGTGGAATCTAAAACAATGGTACAAATGAACTTATTTACAGAACAGAAATAGAGTCACAGAAGTAGAAAACAAACTTAGGGTTACCAAGAGAGGAAGGCGGGAGGGATAAATTGGGAGACTGGGATTGACATATACACACTACTATATATAAAATAGACAACTAATAAGGACCTACTGTATAGCACAGGGAACTCTACTCAATACTCTGTAATGGCCTATATGGGAAAAGAATCGAAAAAAGAGTGGATATATGTATATGTATAAGTGATTCACTTTGCTGTACCACAGAAACTAACACAACATTGTAAATCAACTATACCAATAAAAATTAATTAAAAAACAAAACAAAACAAACCCAAGTATTTGTCCTTCTTGGGGCTGGGCATAGACTGAGAATGTATTTGTCTTAAACTGTTTCCATTACAAGGATCATGATCTGCAATGAATCACATGGCACAGAGTTCCTGCAGACCCCTGGATAGGATCTGAGACAGGCATTTCTGGGTCACTGGTGTAAATCCTTCCCCAGGCTGGAAAAGATGCAAATGCAGTGGCAACTTTGTTTCAATAACAATGACCCATCCCACAAAGCCCGGCCTAAAAGGTGAAGTAGGAGGAGCCTCAACACCTCAACTTAGCAGGTACTACAGGAGACACATGAGTATACCATGTACAAGACACTGTTCTGAGTCCTTTACATGTATTAATCCATTTACTCTTCACTACAACCCTATGAAGTACTATCTCAATTCTCATTTTATAGATAACACTACTGAGGGGTTATGAGATTTGCCCAAGGCTTCCTATCAAGTAAGTGGTAGAGCTGGGATTTGAATGTAGGCAGTTTGGCTCCAAAACCCACATCCATGAAACTACATTCCTTTGTATGTTTTATATATATGATCGATATTATGGGAGTACAGATCATTGACTATATCTAGCTATTCTCTTATCAGCATCATCAAATTCATTCAAGATTAGAGCTGAAGTCACCATACAAATTTCTGGTATTGTCACTAGAATATTCCCAATTATAAATGTTAATGTGTTTCAGTTTTGCTTATGAACACCCCCGCCTATTTCAAATGCATTTTAACCACAATTAATGACCAGTGGGTCTGGTAATAGAGTCAAACCAAGTTCAGAGAATGATGGCCAAAGCAAAATCAGTGTAACCGGGGTCTCTTGGGAGGAGTCAGTGAACATCACCTTAAGGATTTAGTTATACTATCTGTGGTTACCAGTTCCACAAGTCACTATCTTTGAATGTCTTTCTTGCAGACAGAAAGCCACAAGTTGAAAATAAAAGGCTTCTAGTACCCCTCTGTTTAATACCTATGTGTATAAAATTTTAAAGCAGACTCATTTAGAATCTGATGTTACAATTTCACTTTTCCTCCTAAGGACTCTAAGAGTTTCGATATTAATTTCCCCTGTGGAGGTGACCGACACCAGAGAAAGATCAAGAAGTTCAAATCCACAGTAACTGAAACATGAGCGTTTTTTTGAACACCCAAGTCACTATTGTTTTTCAAGACTTTATGAACTGTAAATATTCGGTGTCATTCATTTACTCAAACAATAAATATTCCCAGAGAGCCTAACATGTACCAGTTCTTTTCCCTTAATACAAACTGTACTAAGATCACACTGACTTTGGTTCAAGTTTTTCTCCAAAAGAAAAAAAGAACTTTTATTTTTAAGGAAACCACTTAAAAATAGAATTTCCAGGGGCAAAAAATGGACTCTGCAGGTGATAGGGTTTTTGAGCAATTACCAAGAAAGGCTGACTACTCATAAAGTATTAATCTGTTGTGAGTGCTCCGGCCAGGGCTGGATCAGGGGATCAAAGTCCCTAATAAGGTCAAGATTTTACCTTTCCAGGCACATTGGTCCCCTACTCTTTACCTTCCTGCATTCTTTGCTTCACTCACGTCGAGATACACCCTGCACCCTGAACATGAAGTTTCCTTCCTGCCTTCCCCAAAGGCTGGATTCCTGGGTCTGAAATGCCTTCCCCAACCCCACACCATCTTACCCTCCCATAATCCTACTTATCTTCCAGGTGCAGTTTAAATGCACTGAGCCCAAGAACCTAGAATTAATCATTCCCTCCACCATTCTGCTACAGATCTGGTCACACTCAGTCTTCACATTCTGTACTCCAGTCACTTGAGTAATCATCTGCCCCCTCCATAGCACTGCGGACACCTTTAGAGTGCCTCTGTCTTCCCCACAGCACCAGGTACAGCTGTATTTGGAAAACAGTAAGTAAATATCCGACTTGATTGACCGTGAGTATTAATGGCAGTTAACTTTGAATTACAGCACAAAGATCACGTCTTTCTTTTTTCCACTTTTTTCTCTGTTTTCTGAATTTCTTCTGAATAGGCATTACTTTAAGAAAAGACAAACAACTTAATTTTTGTAAAAACTGAAGTGAATATCATTCAGAATAGAACCTAGGGAATGCTGCCCCCATTTTGCAATGGATAAATTAGGAACTAAAAATGATGAGTGTCTTTGCCAAAGTCTTTATGCTCTAAGATATGCCAGTTGATTAAAATGAGAACACCTAAGAGCTATCCATCTCATACTCTCTAAAATGTAGATCATTTATTAGTTTCTCATATGTATAATTCATAAAAGAGTATCAACTGGGCAGATTCCACACCATTGGTATACTCAATTTCCTACTTTACAATTCCTCAACATCAAAGTTTAAAATATTTTATTTAAGTTAAACCTGCCATTGGTCTTAAAGCATTTAAGCATAACCCAAAGGGACAAAATGTCATGTAACTAATAGTATGAAATGGATCACCTCTCTCTAAAATTCTACATACCCTTCTGACGACTTCATTGAAACCCAGTGGTTAAAGCTCTTGGTGATTTGCTATTTCTTGGTTCAGCCTATTTCTTTAAGTTATCCATTAAATTATTCAGTCCCTCCTTCATTAAGTATCAACTAAGCACCAACTACGTGCCAAGCTCAAGCACAGAAGACAACTTCACCCCTGCCCTTATAGAAGCTCATCAAAGTGCAGGCCACCTATGGCAGAATTATCTGGGAAACTTGTGCTGGTGGGAGTAGGTTAGGGGGTAAGATACTCAGATAATTCGGATGTACACTGAATGTTGAGCCTTGATATCTAATTTATTTTTTAAAGTTGAAAGTCATGTCAATACCATGTGACAAATGCAAAGTTATACACCAGAAATAGTGAACTGCACAGAAGGGATGGACATCTAATCATGCGTCATTGAAACCAGGTGTAAAAACTTATGTCAAATCACCTCTGAGTAAAAAGAAAAATTAAATTCATTCACCCACACAACCTCCTGACCAATATAAGCCACAGAGAAAGAAAGGAGTTCCTGGTTGCCAGGGAAAGCTGATACTTGACAAATTTTTGCTTCAAGGAAAAGAAATAAGCTCATTTTTCTACCAAAAAGGAAAGAAAAGATAAAGGCATCAGCTGAAGAAGCTGTTCCCCAAGAGAGAAGCAAGTAGTCTTGCTAGGATGAAAATTATTTCGAAGCCTATTTAAACCATCAACACCCCTTTTTTAAAAATCTCACTCCCCTTGTCTGTTCACTTTTCTGGACACATCCTTCCTCGTCCCAATCTCAGCATCATTCTGTGTTGCCTCCCATCCTCCAGGCTCACACACCATTGGGGATAATGAATTTAATTTGAGCAATGGCTTTCACTGAAAAAAATCACTGCATTCCAACATGCCACACAAGTGAAGTTCAGACAAAAACAAGTGACTCCTTAATTTGGATTTAAAGCTCAGGATCAGTCTCCAAATAAAAATGACCAGTGGGCATCATGCCCACAGAGCACTGACAATAATCTCATGAGCTCCAAATTATTCCAGTTTATATTATGGGCGATCCAATAAGTCTGTGTGTTCTAGTTCATAAAAATATAAGAAGAAATTTATCATTTTAAAATCATAATGCAAAATAGAGTCTGACATGTTATTAAGCACTATTTCTCATGATATCATAAGGATGCTGATGGAATATGAAACTAAAGCAATATTGTAGATGAACAATGACATAATTGAGACTTTCTGAGGGTGCTTTGCAGCTCACAGGTCACACTCCCTTGCCCTCCCCTCCCAACAAGTCACTCTTAAACAGCTTCAGTTTAAACCAGAAACACTGGAAACAAAACTCCAAAGAAGCTTTTATCATAAAATTGGTTGATCATTTAGTAAAATGGGACAAGAACTTAAAAATTATCTAGTCCAGATATCCTTAATCTAGAGTCACGGGATGGTCTACATACGGCTCTTGAATACCTGAACGTTGTATCCGAAGTTTTATCCATACTTTTTTTCCATAGAATGGGTCAAGATTGTGGAAGGAATCAGGGAGTTGATTGCCCAGAATCCATTTTCCCCTATTTTTGATAACAGTCCTCCATGCTTCTTTTGAAAAACTTCCTTGTTCTCACCCAAGAGTCCTTGTATTTCATCAGTATGAAGTCATTCCACACCTGGGCCACAGCAGTGCCTGTAATCCAGGCCTAACCAGTCATGGCATCACTCAACTATATGACTGCTTTAGAGATGAGCATGTGATCCAAGTCAAGCCAATCAGGCCCAATCCAAGCTTGCTGGAGGACTTTTGCCTGAGTGGCTCAAAACAGAGATGGGCTCCATTCTTCTCAGAGTTGAACCTGGAAAAATGTGAGGCTGTGTGTGCTGGAAAATTCTATTCTTCGAGATGAAACCATAGTAGAATAAAATCCACTAGTATCCCACCTAATAGAGATCACAGGACAAGGAAACTCTGCTAGGTGGGGAGGAGAGAATGTAGAGGAGTTCACATCATCCGATGCCCTCCAGGAAAGGAGGAGGAAAGTGGAGATGGAGATGTTGACAGAATGATGAAGCTGAGAAGGTAGCAAAAGGCAGGATCCCCAAAAAAAGTGTATGTGAAAGAGAGAGAATATTCTACTCTATTGAGCCCTGGTAACTTTCAGGCTGTACAATCTCAATATGCTATGGCCCCCTCTCAACTCTCTGTCCAGATAGATAGATAGACAGATAGATAGATCTCTCCAGGCAGGTAACAACAATGAGTGAACTAGGCTACATGTAACACTTTAGACAGTACCAGGAACTGTAGTAACCGCAGAGAGGATGTCTGGTCCACGTGGGGCAGCCTCACCCTTCTCCAGCTAACTGACTCCACGGGGGAACTTGGGGACAGTGTTGCCAGAGCTTCCCATTTCGAGAGAAGCTGGAAATACATATTAAGTGTGAAGTCTGCCAATCTTCCAGACAATATAAGGGCCAAATATAACAGATCTGGGAGTGGAGTCCCAGTTTGCATCTCTTGCTCTAAAGTGTAATAACCAAATTAGCAGCAAGTCATTTGTCTGTGAGGCTAGGGAAGAGCTTCTTTGGGCCCATTTTTTAATTTAAAAAAGTAATTTTTAAAAAAAGGAGCCCTGTGGTTCCACTAAATGGGACTCCTCTCATAATAAAAAAAAAAGTAGTTTTTGCGTTTGAGGTAATGGCATGTTTTGTTTTGTTATTTTTGAGAATCCTTGTCACCTGAAATCCAGACGTACTCAAGCTTGATTTTCCCCCAGACTTTTGGCAGCTGACATGTTGAGTGATGGGAAAAGTTAGGAAAAACATCTGCACCCAGAAGCACATTTACCAGCATGAGGCTGCCCACGGACATGCATACAGACACAGGGAAAACCGTCCACGCCCACCTGTTCAGAGCTGGATTTCCTAGGGCACTTAATTCAATCAGAAGCAGTAAGTTTTATCAGCATTTTACAACCAATTAACCATGCAGGAAACAAAACAACTGACTCGGTGGCTTCCTCCTGGCTTCTGAAGAGTCTGTGGCCTGGAAAGTCTGCAATTTGGAACAATGTCTATGGAAGAAGATATTACCAACCCGGTACAAGCAAGTTTTCTCCCTCCTTACGTTTAATGGGAGGACACATGAGCCTGGGCAGCCT
The DNA here is from genome assembly GCF_002837175.3 of Physeter macrocephalus. Classification (NCBI taxonomy): domain Eukaryota; kingdom Metazoa; phylum Chordata; class Mammalia; order Artiodactyla; family Physeteridae; genus Physeter; species Physeter macrocephalus. The sequence continues at coordinate 152,652,179 of NC_041221.1, forward strand.
CACTAGCATGGGAATCACTCAGGATTTCACCTAGATCCCCCATTTCACTCAGCAGGTGCCAGGCACTGGGCATTTACAGGGATCATTCCAATGAATCCTGACACTCCCAGACAGTTAGGTCCTATTAATGGCCCCATTTCACAGGTGAATATACTGAGGCCAGAGAGGTTGGTAAAAGAGTACAACATCTCATCCAGGCTGTAAGTAGCAGAACCAGGACCTGAGGCCAGGTTATAGTTCATAACAGAGAGCAAGACTATAGTGTAGGGCTCACTGCCTACCCCTGGACCAAGTTAAAAGTGAAACTATATGATAAGAGTGGGCTTCTGTTATTTCCAGGGATAAATCTCCTTAGATGAAAAACAGGTATTCAAACTTGTGCTAAGGTCTACTAGCAATAATTCTTTGCTAAATCAATAATAAAAAATAATGGTATACTTTTGAAACTATGCTTCACTTGAAAAATCATCTCTTTTCTAACTTTTCTTGAATTGCTCTTCAAAAAAACTCTTGAAGGATGTGTTAGGGGATGGGTAGAGTTGCCCCCATTTGATGGATTAGTCTATTGAGGCTCAAAGAGGTCAAGTGGTATGGCCAAAGTCACTCAGTTGCTTAGAGGCAGCCTCTATTTCGACTCCAGCCTTGGGGTCTTCCTTTTACTTCCACAAACATGCCAAGCTCTTCCTCACTCTGGGCCCTGGAATGACCTGGCCCAGTTCTTTCTCATCCTTTAGATCTCCCTTAGACATCACCTCCCCAGGGATGACTTTCCTGCATCCTACCTCTGTGGTTCCCTTCAGTCCCCATCACTGTCGTTTTTACCCAGAGCCTAGGATAGGGCTCGACATCGGGCACTAAAATATTTGGGAAATGAATGAACAAGTAAGTGAATGAATAAATGCCTGGGGGAATTCCCAACTTTCTGATTCTCCTAATTTTTAATAGGGATAGATTGGGAGCTTGGGACTGACATGTACACACTACTATATTTAAAGCAGATAACCAACAAGGACCTACTGTACAGCACAGGGAACTCTACTCAATATTCTGTAATAACCTAAATGGGAAAAGAATTTGAAAAAGAAGAGATATATGTATATGTATAACTGAATCACTTTGCTATGTGTCTGAAACTAACACAACATTGTTAATCAACTATACTCCAATACAAAGTAAAAATTTAAAAAAAATAATAGTGACTAAACAAAAGGATTTTCTCTCCATCACTCCCAGTTAGAACCCCTTGGAGGGTGACAGACAAAAATGAATCCTGCCCCAGAGATATTTAAGGGTCATCTGCTGAAAGGAGACCATGATGTGACCCCCCCCCACCCCAAAATGCACACACTTGATCTTAAATGTCTTTCCCAGTTGACTCAAGGCTAGCTTCCTAATTCTGGTGGGAAGACCCACACAACATGGTGGAGATAAGAAAAATGGTGATAAATGAATAGTTTTCCTTACTAATGGAAAGCACAGCATCCTCAGAGTTAAGCAGAGAAGTTGCAGGTGGGTGCAAAAGGCTACAGTTGAGGTCCCTAATTCTCCCTGAGTTTTCATCTCCTTCTGGGGTGCTCCTCAGATGGCTACCATGTGTAACAAAGAGGCCCCTAACTGAAACCTGACAATCCCCCCACCACAACTCAGGCTAGGAGCTGTGGAGGGCAGTGGGTCTGCTTGAACCCCATATGTGTTCTCTCTCAACCAAACAGTCCACTTCCAGAACATTTCTCTGAACCCATAGAGAGCTTTGGGTTTTCTTTTTTTTTTTAAAGATGGCTCTTCCCTTACAAAGATAGTGATGATGATAGGTTGTTCTCAAAGGGAACAGTCTGGGAAAATATGGGATTTCATGTATTCTTCCTTGAATTATAGGATCAAGTGTGCATGCACTCTCTACTGCGATGATTCTTAACCATGCCTCAGAATACCAATTTCCTTCTGATAATGGTTGATTTTTTTTAAGGGAAAGAGTGCTCCAAAGTAGCCTAACTGAATATTTTACCAAATGTTGGGTTTTAGAAAAATAGTAGTGAGTAAAAGCATAGCTGATACTTATTGAGTACTTACTATGTGCCAGACACTGTGCTTAGCACATACTTTATTTATTTTTAAATTTGATTGAAGTATAGTTGAATTTACAACATGTTAATTTCTGCTGTCCAGCAAAGTGATTCAGTTATACATATATATATATTCTTTTCATGCTCTTTTCCATTATGGCTTATCACAGGATATTGAATATAGTTGCCTGTGCTATACATGAGGACCTTATGGTTTATCCATCCTATATATAATAGTTGGCATTTGCTAATCCCACACTCCCAATCCTTCCCTCCCCCTTGGCAACCACAAGTCTGTTCGCTATGGCTGTGAGTCTGTTTCTACTTTGCAGATAAGTTCATTTGTGTCATATTTTAGATTCCACATGGAAGTGATATCATATGGTATTTGTCTTTCTCTTTCTGACTTACTTCACTTTAGTATGATAATCTCTAGGCCCATCCATGTTGCTGCAAATGGCATTATTTCATTCTTTTTTATGGCTGAGTAATATTCCATTGTACATATATACCCCATCTTCTTTATCCATTCATATGTTGATGGACATTTAAGTTTTTTCCATGTCTTGGCTATTGTGAATAGTGCTGCTATGAACATAGGGGAGTACACACTTTATTTTAATCCTCACAGCAACCTGACACTCCTCCATCCACCCATTCACCCTCCATCCTCGCCCCAACTCTCCAGGGAAGAAAACAGCTGAATGACAAAGAGATTAACTTGTCTACCAACAGACAGCTCCTGGCAAGTATACACAAGATTTGAACACAGGGGCTCACTAGGCAGCCTGTGCTCTAAGAGCTGGAACAGAGCTCTCCAGGCACATAGTTTCTCTGCGCTCCTGGAGGACACAGCAGTCAACATGCACTGACAGCTACTGTATTTCTCTCTGTCCACAGACACTATGTGCTAAAATCTGTGCAAATGCCTATCCGTTTTTGAAAAATTTTAAGCTTCCTTCTGTTGTTGAAGCACCCCTCTTCTTCACGATCTGGACCAAACTTACCCCTGTAATCTTCTTCCTCCCATTTTGCACCTTCAAACTTATGTGGACCACTTCTCCTTCCATTCATCACTCTCTCTGCTTTGCTAACTCTGCACCTTTGCACATGCTATGGCTCCTCCTAGCACACTTCCTCTTTCCCTCTACCATCACTTCTCACCTGAGCAACTAGTCATCATCAGTCAAGACCAAGTTCAAACATTACATGTATTAGGGCACTGCCCTGACCCTCCCAAACCAATATCCTCAAACTCTCTCCTTTGCGCTCCCACCATAATTATAATGTTGCAAACAATCAAGTTTCATTTCTCTGCTGCCCTAACACAAGTTCCAACTCATTCACCATGACATCAATTTTTATAAGACTCAAATCTTGAAGACTGAAATTTCACCAACATCCTAAGTATAATCTTTTTGGTGCTGTTAATCATTGAACTAGAATCCTGCACTGGACTATTTATACTCTGAATTGCTCACATTTCTTCCCTTAGGGACTAAACATTAAAGCGAGCACAAGTGCTTTGTGTCTCAAGTAAGACAGTCCATTCACCAACAGTCTCGGGTCGGTGTTGGGTAGTGGTTTTCTATACTAAACACAGAGAGTGAAGAAAAAAATCCATTTAACTCTGATTTCTTGCTTTTTGCTAGAAAGCTTTATAAGTCGCTGCTTGGTCTCACCTAGTAGAAGGGTCACTGCTTTAGCTGGGATTGTGACAAGCCTCTCCAGAATTAGAGTACTTTATTATCACGTTAGTACTGGAAGAAGTCACATAATTAACAGAATTTATCCTCATTTACTCTTTAAAACACTAATATTCAATCTCTCTGGCTCTGTTTAATTACTTTCCTTAACACAACTTCTTTTTCCAAGTTGACCTTTCCTGGGCTTATCTACAGAAATGTGTTAAAACTTTTTCTCCCTCTACTCCATTTAAACTGCTAGACTTCATTCATTTGAATACGCATAAAAGGTGCACCAGGGTCTGTCACAGTTCACACGATGCCTTTGAATTAGCAGCCATAACGGTGTCATACTTGTGTGGAGATCCTCTGTTCAGAGTAAGTGATGACAGCCACCAGAATTAGTGTTAATTGTAATATGACACTCGCATTATACTCAGTGCCTTCTAGTGGTAAACTAGCATTAGTTCAGGTGCCTAAGAAATTCAGAAGCTGAGACACCACAATTCTTTAAAGAGAACAGCAGATCTGCCTGTCACATGCTGCCTTCTTCAAGACCTGTTGGCTCAAGAGAATGAAGAGGATGGAGGAACACACACACACACACACACACACACACACACACACACACACACACGCATCAACATAAAGTCACCATTAGATAACAAATCTGGAAGACACTGAGCTTGCTCTTTCTCTCTCCTGATTTTGTTCTTTTATGCAGCAAAGTAGTAGAGAAATCAAGGTTTAAATGACATTTAGTAGAGACTGAACTCCTGCTCCCTTTTTTCTGAAACACAGATAAAAAATTGTGCCTCTGTATTTCATATTGAGATGGTCTACAGCCTTGTCAGGAAGATAGAGGCTCAGAGGGAAGGAGAGGATCTTCGCCTTGAACAGATCTTTCGGTGTTACGGTAGTTGGTTCACTTCTAATGGAAGGTAACCCCTTCCTGATGAGGTCAGAGTGGGGTTGGGTGAGTGATGGGAGACAATGGATAAAATGGACAGTTGTCTTGGTTCCTTGGACAGTGAGTTCCAGGCATAGAGAATACAGACAGACTTCTGCCTGGGACACATCAGTAACTTGGGATGTCCACAGCAATCATCTTCCCCCTTGTTTGTTTATCAAGGGAAGAATCAGGCCCAATTCATTTTCCCTACAAGACACCCATCTTGGTTGCAATGTGAAGAAATAGCAGATGAGAGGTCTTCCTCATCTGCCTTCCATTTTAGCCAAGTGACACGTGGGAAACTATAGTGGTCTTTATCCCTAAGTAGAATAACCTTGTGAGCCCACAAACATGATACGACCATGTTCGCTGGGAAATAAAAGAGTACTCTCCAACCTCCAAGCTTTAGCTCCGTTGTTCCTCTGATCCGTAATGTCTTTCTCTCCCTCTTCAAGTCCCACCATCCTTCCAGGTCTTGTTAAGATTCTTCCCCTTCCAATAAGACTGCCCAGATTCTCCCAATTTGGAGTTAATGTCTTACTTCTCCATACACCTAAGGCATCCAACATCTGTAAGCGTCTTTCTCAGGGCTCTTCCCAAGGTCAATTTATATTTAGGTTATCTATGCATGAATCTGATTGGTTCACTTGGCTGTGAACATCCAGGAGGGTTATGAGTGTTGAGACTTTGCCTAATCTCAGTGGCCAAGTTTGGGGCCATGCCTGGCTGAAACGAATTCAGCCAAAGCTGCCCTTCACTTAACCTTTGGTCAAGCATCTCAACATTCCCAGAAAGGTTGTTATTTCCCACCTGCAAGCCTCTGCACATACTGTTCCCATTGTATGGAATTCTGTCCACTGAAAGGAAATCAAATCCATCCTTCAAGGCCAATGCCAAAGCCTCCTTAATCACATTGGCCCAAATAGCACTAAGTTACCACAGGCTTTGTTTATACCACACTGGTCCCTTAGCTTATCTGCATTTACATTTTTTATCTACCCAACTAGATCATAAGCATCGACGTGGAGGGATCATGTTTTATACAGTCCCTTATCCTCCATAGTGCTCAGTAGAATCTTGTTTGTGCATCACAAACAACCACTGTACAGTGAGTGAACAGACATTGATCGAATATTTACTCCAGGATCTCCATAGAAATTAGACAAGTATTGATAAACAAACTACTACAGTACTGGCAACAGTACTTCTACCTCTGCTACTACCATGATAATACCGTGATTACTATTATCTGTGTTCTTATTAGAATTACTATTATTTGAGCGCTTACTATGTGCAAGGTAATTTGCTGAGCACATTACTAATATTATCTCATTTAATTCCCACAGCAACCCTAAGGTAGCAACTATTAAGGTAGATGGTATTAATAGTCCCTTTGTCTGAGGTCACAAATATAGTAAGTGAAAGAGCCTGGGTTCAAATCCAGGTCTGGCTAAGGTCAAAAGTCATGTTCTTGCTTACTACACAATTTGTATCCAGCTTATCACTATTTGGAGGGTAGTCAGGATGCTTGTGAAGGGTACTTTTACTCTGCCTGCCTACTCACCCAGGCTCTCAGGTATAGAAATGAGGATTTGGAGTATAAAAGTGGTCCCATTCAGAGTTTGGAGACAAGGTGCCATCATGTGGAAGGTGGTATCCACCGGCAATGGACTTGGGTGCCATCTTTGCATGGTTCTCTTTCATGCAACTGTGTGCTTTTCACTTTTTAGAAGGACAAGAAAGCCCTCTCAGCCTCTTGACTCCCTCACTGCCATACTTTCCTCAGTCCACGTGGTCAACTTGAACTTTAAAAGGGCTACTGCTTAATGCTTTGCAAGACAGACGTGTGACATTTCTGACTGCTCAGAGTCACCTGTTACTGCTCCCCTTCAGCCCTAGCCCATGGACCATCTTCTGTCTCAGGGAATAAACACCTTGGCCTCAGAACCCTGGCACTGCCATCATTACATCTACCTCCAAAGCCCCGCACACAGGCAAACTCGGGGCCTCTCACCTCAGCTGTTCCACCATGTCAGTATCACAGGCAGCGGGACAGCATTCCAGAGCCGGATGGATTAACCTCCAAGATGACACTCAGTTTTAGCTTTAGCCTCCCTAAATCCTCAACAAAAACTTTAACAGCCAGCTCTGATTTAGGACCTTAACTGTAAATCTCCTCTCTTCTCATGTACTCACTAAAGGGATGAGGAGAATCAATTCAGACCTTTTCTAGTCACTTGTCTCTGATGTTTCCTGGAGGATTCAAGGTAGCAGGTAAGAATTTTCATCATCATGAACCTCAGTTAAAGGCAAGCCAAAAAAGAAACAAGAAAAAAAGAAACTGGAGGGTGGGGAGAAACATTATTAATGCCTTCTTTTACACGGTAAGCACAGACTATGAAACATGGGTGGGATTTTCTGAAATATGTGAAGCAACATCATTCATTTACAGAAAGCAAGCCAACCTGCTGGAATGTTAAAAACAGCAGTAACCGAATTTAGAGTCAATTCTTAGAGCCTCGTTGATTGGTGACTGAGCCCTGGCGTGAGAACAGATCTCCTTTTCACTCAAGTGAGGATCTGCGGGGATATTTTCAAAAGTAAATAAATGGCCACAAAGAACAAAAAAGATCAGTAAAAAATTGAGTCTCTCAAGAACATCCCTGACAAAATAAACCCCATGTTTATGTATACTCCCTCAATTGGCCTGAGTCAGAAATCTCCTCTGCAACTTAAAACCAACAGCACAGGAGTGGAGAGAAATGTCTGGAATTAGCTTAGTCAAATGCTGCCTTAAATAAATGCTGCTCTGGTGCTTAACAAGATGCTAGGGCCAAAGCAGTTTTAGTTTGACCTTAGAAATTCCCACTGTCTTGCCATCATGCATCGCACTATCTTTTTTTTTTTTTTTTTTTTTTGGTTATATGGTATCTGAAATGTAGATTCCTCTTAAAAATTCCAGTTTAATATATTTTAAAATAGTATCTAGTTTTTTCCTGATTATAAAAATTGAGTTATTGCTAAGAAAAAAAGTTTAAATACTCAAAATAATAAATTAAAACCACCTCTATCTCATCTTCTCCCAATCTTTTCATGTATATACAACTTTTACAATGCTATATAGATTTTATATCCTTTTCTGGTGTCAAATAATCTTCAAAATGTGATTTTTTTCACTCTATAATATTTCATCATATATAGTATTCAATAAATCTCCTATTATTCGATTACTTTCAAGTTTTTGCTATTATAAATATACTTTGGTAAACATCCTTGTACATAAAATTTTGCCCACATATTTGAATATTTGCTTATAGTTTCCTAGGACAAGAACTGCCAAGTCAAAGTGGCATATTGTTTGAAAGCAAGTATAAAAGTGGTTTCATTTGACAACGTTGACATGAGTCAAGGTAAATCGAGATTCAGCCAAACCAGGTTGGAGAAATTCTAAACAGTGGTGCTTGCTGTGCCCAGTGGTCCAGGAGTCTCCAGGCATCCATGTTTATAACTAACTAAACACAGTGAATATATTGCATATCCACAGGTCTAACCTGTTTCACCCGCAGTCATAGAATGTGTGGATACCCAGGACAACATAGTCAACATCTGGAGTTATAAATAACCACAAATGGAGGTGGCCGAAGAGAAGCTCTCTATCTGCCACCAGTGCTCATGCTGGTATCACTGAGCCTGCTGCAGGGCTGAGAAAAGGATTCAACTAGAGCAAAGGAAGTCACATACTGAACATGGTCAGCGTTTCCACCAGGCCCATGCTCCCACCAAGATGCCATATCCAAGAGTAGGGTGAGAGAAAGTCCATGTTAAAAGATCTCTGCTTAAAAACTGAATGGAGTCATATGCTCTGGGAGAAATAGCATTCTTTGTAGAGTAGGCATCCTATTGTGAGTTAAGGCTTTTGGAAAAAGTCAAAGCAAGCGACCTACAATATGGTTATCATTTTCTTAAAATCATACCTGGAAACTGTTCAACAAGACCATCCCATCAGGAACAGCAGTCATTTGTTAGACTAACGTTCTCCAACAAGTGACTTTCTCCAAGACCCTGCCTCTGATTTCTGGAGCTATCTTGTTTATCTGAGACATGAGCCTCAAATATAACTGATATTATGATGCCTTCTCACTGTCTCATGGAACAAAAGCTACAACGTATGACCTGGCCTCCAGCAACGCGGTCAGCTCCACCTCATCCCTTGTCCCTTATGTTTCCCTATGCTACAAAACTTGATGTCTCCTAAACCCTCTGAGCTCTCTCAGGCCTCCTTAAATGCTCGTTCTTCCTCCTGACATGGACCTCCCACCCCTTCCAGCCCACTCCTGATCTAGAAGAATCCTTTGTAGCTCAAGAATTACCACAAACACTACCTCTCTGTCTGAGAAGCCTTCCCAAGTTCCTCTAGGCAGATATGCAATCTCCCACCGCAGGGCTCCCCTGGCACATTCCTCCAGAACCATGTCTGTCACATGACTCTGTGACTCTCTACTTACTTGCTGACCTCCCCAACTACACAGCAAATATCCTTGAAGATAAGAATCATGTTTTTTCATCTCTGTATCCTCAGAACCTGGGTCAGCGTTTATAAATAGCTGCTTAATTCTGAAAGAACAACAAGCATGTAGGTAGCATGATAAAATAATGGAGGTAGCATGATAAAATGCTACCTACACCTGAGAAAGAACTAAGACCAGAGTAAATGAGCTGAGGACACCAGAACATTCTAGCTGTGACCTGTGTGGACAGAGCATCTTGACTTATTGTAAAGAACCATATGCTGGAATGTTTGCAAAATCAAATTGTACTAATGAAAAACATCCATAGTTTCATACTATGTGGCAATAATCTTAATATTCATGAGATGGGGAATATCATCTGTAATAAACACCAATTCTATAAAGTGTCGTTGGTATAATCCAAACTTTTTCTTTGGTGCATTCTAAACATATTTTACATAAGTGATGCCAAAATGTCACGCTGATACTCGTGAACATGAAGTTCACTGGCAATAAACGTAGAGAATTCCCACAGAGTTACTGAGGGAGCAAATTAAACCCATTAACTTGGGGGTTATCTTAGATATGAAGAGAGTACTGGTTATAAACCGGACAAGAGCTGATACTGAGGTCTTATAAAATCTCAAACACTCTCTTGTCTTTCTGATAAGGCAAAGAAACAAGGGGAACTACTGTAGCACTAAGATGCTCACAGGCTGCAAGAATGAGCAAGAAATATAGGCGTTATCTAGTACAGCTTCCAGCCCAAAGAAGGAATCTCTTCTCCAATGTCCCAGCCAAATGATGCTCTGGCCATAGAACTGTCCTGGGAACTGGAGATGGACTGCAGAGAGGGGAAGCCTCCCTCCCCTCATGGATTTGACATTCTAGTGTGGAAAAGAGACAAAAAGCAAGTTATTTAAAAAACCCACAAGTAAACAAGATAATGTCAGTTACGGATTAGAGCTATTAGAAGAGAAAAGATGAGAAGTGATTGCTGGTAGAAAGGGGGGAACTTTAAAGAAGGTGGTCAGGGAAGGTTTCAGAAATGATATTTTGGCTGAGACCTGAAGGATGAGGATGAGCCATGCCAAATTTTAGGTGAAGAGCATTCTTGCAAGTGCAAAGGCCACTGAAGAATAGTAAGCAAGGAAGAAAGTGATAAGAAATGTCCCAGAGGGAGCAGGATCTTTCAAGCTGTGACAGAAAGCACCCATTAGGGGGAGGCTGGCCTTCGCATCCATGCTGGACAGCTCTGTGAGGAGGCCCCCTCTTCCTGAGAACTGAATTCTCCTGTCATTCACCTTCAGGAATTTCAGTTGTAGCTTGGGCCCAGAGAACAACACCCAACTTTCTTCCTCAGGATAACCCTTAAATAATTTCAGCTGGTCACTCTATCATCCCAGGTCTCTTTTCCAAATAAACAAACCTTATTCTTCTACCAACTTAGGACAAGATTCCAAATGCTTCACCATCCTGTTCATCCTTTTCCAAATACTCTCTCATTAGACGACATCCCTCCTGAATTATGCCATCAGAACTGAGCAGGCCCCCAAAATGTTAGGGGCAGTGAGCAGGTGGCTAAGACACGCAGCCAGACAAACTAGGTTCCAATCTGGGCTCTACCACTTATCAGCTGTGTGGCTTTGAGCAAATCATTTAAACTCTCTAAGCCCCTGTCTTCTCATGCATGAAATGAGAATTAATATACCTACCTGGGAGGATTATTGTGAGGATTAAATAAGAGAATATATATATATGTAACGTCCAAAGGGCCATAAATGGCATGTAGCAAATGCTCAATAAAGTTTACTATTACTATTATTACTTATTATTTTTTTTATTATTTTTTTGCGTGTGTGTGGTACGCGGGCCTCTCACTCTTGTGGCCTCTCCCGTTGCAAAGCACAGGCTCCAGATGCACAGGCTCAGCGGCCATGGCTCACGGGCCCAGCCGCTCCGCGGCACGCGGGATCCTCCCGGACTGGGGCACGAACCCGCGTCCCCTGCATCGGCAGGCGGACTCTCAACCACTGCACCACCAGGGAAGCCCTATTACTTATTATTATTTTATTATTATTATTATTATGGGACCTCAGTCATTCTCCATCTTGGTCTAAAATCTGTATTTGTTGAAATGCAAGTTAAATATACATTTGTTCTTCTTTTGCTTTGTTTTGTTGTGTTTGCATTAGGGATCCAGGAAATGGGCTGGGGGTTAGGAGCCATGTGAATGTAGACTGGACCTTTTCCCCCTACGTCTTTTGCATATAATACAATAGCCCTAATCTGATCACAGTAACAAAGAAAGATCCATAAAGAGCTAAACCATGAAACTGGGATGCTTCTAGATCCCGGTTACTGTAGGAAATATAACCCTGTCCATATGACTCAGATCATGCTGCATATACTGAACAGTGTTTGGGGATCACCTTCCCTGGACTAGAGAAAAGTCTCATCCATCTTTTCAGTCTTCATCAGAGCCCACACATCAGTCCTCAACAGATACTGCTAAGTGTGAAGGAAGGCGGAAGTCAATTAAAGGTCTACGTAGACTCAAAGGATCACATTTGCTCTCAAAGCTCTCAAAGGAACCCAAATGAAACATATCATCAGCACAGAAACAGAGCCTCAGAAAGGTGAAGGGACTGGCCTAGAGCTGCACAGCCACCTTGGCTCAACAATGGGACTCTTAATTAATCTCTTCCCAGAAAACCATCCTGAGTAAACCAGTCACAGACCTGAATCCTGGACAGGTCCTCTGTCCTCCTTCAAAGGCTTCCAGCAGAAATGTCCTATGAGGCAGAGAGAGTTGGGTTTCCCCATTTCCATGGTGTGTATCCCTAGCTCATCTGAACTCAGAGTTCCTTAGGGAGTAGAAAGTCAAGGCTGGCATCCTCCAAAGCTGCACATCTCTCTCACCTAAGGAACATCATCAGTTTTCTCTTGTCACAACGCTTCCAGCCTAATATTTGACAGCTCCGATAGGGTACTGTCCAAACATTTATTAAAACATTTTAAATGATGAATATATCCAATTATTACTATTAATGCAGCTAATACTGACTAATGAGGGGGAAACGCAGGAGCTGGTGTCCCGCAATTCATTACCCCTGCCTTGTCAACAATTCAAAGCCCGAAACCTAATCATCCATACCGGGCCCTGTTATATTTCACACGTCACTTTTAATAAGTCACTCAGTGCCTATAAATTAATGTAACATGTCGGCATTTATGAGTGCGGCTTTGTCACAGTTAACAAATGATGTTCTGGGCCAGTCTACAACAGCTAGGCAGTGACGAATGATGGAAGATGATTTCTTTCCAAACTATAAACTATACACTGGGGACACCAGTACTACATATATATATATAGCTACATATTACATACATCTAAACACACACAGACATACCCACACAAACTAAAAAGGCACACAGACACACACACAAGCACAAATGTGGAATAAATGTGATGCATAATTTGTGGTGAGGAGCTGAGTAATAACCCCTGTTCTTTCTTCTCCAAATATTAAACATGCAGCACTGGGAACCATGACAGCCCCATAAATGTGGTCAATGTCAACTTCAAATTTGTTGTAAGTTCTGGTTCATCACTCCTGGCCAGGTTTCAAGACAACCTGACATCCTAACTAATAATGAAACCCCAGTGGTGTTGATGAAAAGGGGAGGGTCGATGTGATGCCAAAAATACCAACAGTTAGAGGAAGGGTCTGCATTTTTATGGCAAAACTGATGGTCATTTGGTGTTTGGGTGGGGGAAGGTACTTATTTACTTCTAAACAGACCTGAATAATTTATAATCGCCTTCTAAGCCATGACTTCATATTTCACAAAATCATTAGTATATAATTTGGGTGTACCTTGACCTTCATATTTGTCATCTAATTCAAGATTCAAGAAGAGAGATGATGTTTCTTTAACTGGTGTCCCTTTTTCATTACTTTGCCCATGTCCAAGGCAGCTCTGGCAATGAGGGAAGAGCCAGATCCTCATAAATATGGGTTGAGCCCTACATACAATGATAAAAGTCCGGGGCAAAGAAGACCAGGGGTTTCCGTGGGAGTCAGTCTACATTCAAGACTGCAGCTTTGAGAGCTGAGTCCTTCGTGCAGGCGACATCTCTCTCCACCTGCCTTGATTTTGGAAAAATGTAACTCTCCATTTTTTGACGAGTACTACAACTTGCATATGGTTAGATTTTTTATTTTTTTCTTTCTCCACGACATCCTACCTAAACCTAAGAAACTAATTGTCATAATAGACATTAAAATGAACAAAACTGGAAATATTATGTACTTGCATAGTTTGGAATGGATCCTACAGGGTCCTCATTATGCCTCCTCTTTGACATGTTTCCAAACCATTATCTCTCAGAACCCATTTCCACTTATTTTTTTCTACTTGCTTACAAGATTCAGAAGATACCATTATACCTGACTACACAAAGCCTACAAAAACTTTTTCTAAAAATTTCCCCCTGAAGGCACAGTTATATGTGTACATTTATATCTGGGAATTCTCTATGTGGTTTTTATCCCAAGGATTTAGCTCAAATACAGTAGCCAACATTTACAGTATAGTTGTTCAAGAAGCAAGCAAACAACAACGACAACAACAAAAAAGGCTTCCATAAATGTTTTGCCATATTCCCCTACTCTACCATTAAATTAATAGTAATAAATAAGAGCTTTAACTTGAATGTCTAGACAAAGATACATATTTTATAAACTCAAAGTTTATAAAGACTTTAATTTTGGGTGTGGCTGAGAGTTTAGTCCTTTTCATCTTGATCCAAGAAACATTAGAGAGCTAAACATGATGCTTTTTTTTTTTCTTAAAAATATCACTCAGAAATGTAAAGGAAACTAAGATAAGCACAGCAAAAATGTCCTCGTTACACGTTTATTACAAAAGAGAGTTGCACTTGGTCTGCTGGGGACCACATTGGCCAATTTGTTTCCCTGGGGTCTGGGACTGTCTAGTTCAAGTGTTAACACTCTTCACACACCCTAAACGAGTGGAGAGAAACTGACAGTGATGCAAGGGCATTGCTCTTTTGTTATTTCTAAATTGGGCAATGTCTGGTGCTCAAGAAAATGGTTTCAAAGTACGGTCTGGGGTCACATACAACACAGCCAACTGGAAGGACTAGTGCACAAAGTTGTGTGATGATTTGGTGTCCCCAGTTTCCTGATGTTTGCACAACTTTTGGGCAGTAAAGATGGTAAAAATGCTGCACAGCAGACAAGAGCCATGGCAATACCTTGCTGGGGGCAAGGGGTGGGGATGGCATAAGCAAAACTGGAGACATTTGCAACATGTGTGGTGTTGAAAGCATTCACTTGTAACCTACTCTTGAAAAGATTCAAAATAACTTCATAAAACCAACTCAAAGTGACCAAAAGAGGTTTTATGTTCCCTCGACAAAGACAGTTGGGGAAAGAAAAGAAGGATGATGTGTACTCTTCCTTGGGAAGCCAAAAGAGTGAGGCATTCAACTATTTCTCCTTCCAGGGCTGGGGTCTTCTGGGGTGTGTCAGAATGAAAAGGCACTTGGGTGTTTGGGTGTGTGTATGTGTAAAAATGAGGCAGAAATAGAAGACACTAGAATTTTAGGCACTGTGTGGAAAGAAATGCAGAATGCCGTCTGCGCTGGCTGCTCTATAAAGATATCAACCCAGGAGGAGACAGCTGAAAAGCGCTTTTCCCAGCAGAGGTCTTCACAAGGGGCAGCAAAATCCCGCAGGGAATAGGGACAATTTGCATAACAATATGCTGTTGCTTATCTGGGGACCCAAGGGATCGGATCCTCATAGAGAAAAATCCACAGTTCTGAGTCCAGCCCATTGTAGAGACGGACACTGGTGTTCAGTTTGTGGGGGCAGAGGAGGGAGGACGCGCCCCCCCTTCAGCATTACTTTGTCACAGAAAATCAATGAGACCCTCATGTTTCCTCTTCTCCAAAGCATTTGTTTTTCTATATTGGTGGTGGGTGGTATCCTTTTTCTTTTTCCAGCTTTGGTACAGGTCCTCATAGGCACTTCCCATACTCCCTCCTCCTCCTAACTTTTGTTGCTTGTTTTGTTTTTATCTTTGGGGACCCACCTAACTCCAAAGTTTCCCCGTTCCCTTTTTGCTTCACTATCCTGCCTTTTCATCCAGGCCAGTGACTTGGACTGGTGCGTAAGAAATTCAGTTCTCCATCTTGTGAACTTGGGAAGATTATCTTTATTCTTTCATGAAGATGAGTGGAGGGTCCATTCTCTGCTGCTCTAGGGGATACCAGTTTGCTTGCCATTCTTTTGAATGAGAAAGAGGCATATTTCAGGGTGATATTTATTCCTGCTGTCTTGTTTTGGGAACCAGGTAGGGAGGCTGTTGAAGAAAGCCAAGAAAATCCAGAGAATGCAAAATTCTAATTCCACGAAATGCCAAATACTAATAAAGAGCAGGATTTCATGTACAAAGCTGCTACTGTTTATCAACAAGCAATCCACCCGGTGTCAACATAAAGTTTTTTTTGCCAAAGCACCTTGGCAAGGGCTAGATATAGAGGGCCTGAAAGAGAAAAGCACATGTCCTCCACTCCAGCTAAAGATGAAGTAGGGGCTTCCCTGGTGGTGCAGTGGTTGAGAATCCACCTGCCAATGCAGGGGACACGGGCTAGAGCCCTGGTCCGGGAAGATCCCACATGCCGCGGAGCACCTAAGCCCGTGCACCACGACTACTGAGCCTGCGCTCTAGAGCACGCAAGCCACAACTACGGAGCCCATGCGCCATAACTACTGAAGCCCGCAGGCCTAGAGCCCATGCTCCGCAACGAGAGAAGTCACCGCAATGAGAAGCCGGTGTACCACAATGAAGAGTAGCCCCTGCTCGCCGCAACTAGAGAAAGCCCGCGCGCAGCAACAAAGACCCAACACAGCCAAAAATAAATTAAAAATAAAATAAATAAATTTTAAAAATAAATAAATAAAATAAAGATGAAGTAACATTTAGCCATATTACTAGAAATATGTTGTTCAGAACCGAGGTGATATGAAGATTCTGCTCGACTCTCCAAAGCGCTCAGTACACCTGGAGTCCCACATCATTTCTGGATGTCATAATTTAAGATATAGACAAAGAGAAAAGTTTAACAATGAGAAGCAATAAAATTTCATTTAGTACCTACTATAGACCCTGGATGATGGTAGACATTTTCAAATATTATTACCATTTTAATTACGAGAAATCTGAGGCTTAACCACAGAGCCATGACCCCACGGCAAGGTAAGTAGCTCATCCGGAATCTAAACTGACATCTGACTGACCTAATGGTCTAGCTCTTTGCACTCATGAATGTTTAGCATAGAGTGGTCAAGAGGTCAGAGGACTCAATTCAATGTCACAGGGAGAAAATCTGAAAGATATTAGACACTTAGTCTAAAAAGAGAGAAGCGTTATTATTAAATTTCAAGTCTATTTTTCTTTATAAAGGTAATATAAGCTCGTTAATGAAAATTTAAAAATACTCGAAAAATAATAAAAATCACCCAAAGGCAAATAAATAAATAAATAAATAAATAAATAAATAAAAGAGAGAAGCCTCGATGAGCCAAAAAAGCTGTTTCAAAATATGTGAACTATTTGCTCTGTGGCCGAAGCAGCAGATCTATTCTTTAAAAGTCCATAAGACAGAATAAGGACCAAAGAGTGAACATTTCATCAAGCAGATTTCTCTTCGACAGAAGGAATGTTCTAAGGGTGAGATGGGCTGCCTTATGAGATGGTGGGTTCCCCATCACTGTACGTGTTCAAGAAAAGATCGGACACCACTTGGCAGAAATACCAGGGAAGTGAGGGGCTTATCAAGCTGGTCATTCATTTCACTTCAAGTCATATGAGTTTAAGACCAGCAGAAGCTTGGAGAGTTTTAACCTGTGACATGCAGATGGCTGCTGAAAACAGATTAAGATATCAGAGTCAAATATCAGAGACTTTGAAAGAACAAAGTTCTACAATTCTTCACGACCTTCCTCCCCTTTTTGATTAAATAATGTTCTAGATATGCTTTGATTATCTTGGAAAAATGCCATTCAACCGCATTAACACAACTGTTGCTAACAGATATATTTACATAACAGAACAGAATATACAGAACAATCAGAAGAGGGAGGAAATAGCGAGAGTCCTTCCTACATATGGTCACATGTCTATGGAGGCAGAAATTAAAAGTGTTCAACAAGCAGTCTTGTTTAAGTTATGACAAATGATGTTCTGACTTCCTAAGGGGGCCAAGGATCTGAATTCCATCACCATAGATGTGAACAGTGAATGATGGAACCATAAAAAATTAGAACAGATTGCTTGGTGGACTTACTGAATGACACATGGTTCACTGGCAGCAGAGTTGGGGCCACAACCTTCCTCAGACCTGGCCTTGAGGTACAGGACATTTTTCTACAACAATGCACCAAATTCATCCTTTTAAAACTGAACTCAAGAGGGAGGAGATATGGGGATATATGTATACATATAGCTGATTCACTTTGTTATAAAGCAGAAACTAACATACCACTGTAAAGCAATTATACTCCAATAAAGATGTTAAAAAATAAAATTGAAAAAAAAACACAAAAACTGAACTTCAAGGAATCACAAGGCCCGAGCTTGGAATAGTCAGAACCAATGGGATAAAAGCCTAAAAGAAGAAAGACTGTTACCAGAGCAGGTGCAGAGGTGCTTGGTGGAATTGCAGCCGTGGCTTTCCAAAACACAAAACCTTGGCCGAGAAAATTTTAAAAATGCTTCACCACTCAATTCTGTTGCCAAAACACTAACCAGTAGCCAGGAGGGACAGTCATCCCAGCCTCAAGATAGTCTTAAGCCTCTTCTGCCTTTAGACAAGACTCCCCTATCTACCCAAATAGAAAGGTTTTGGTCTTTTCTGATTCTAAGAAATTAGAAGACATTCACATCTGAATTTAAAAAATTAATTTTAAAACCTGCTTAGCATACAATTCAGTCTTGTCAAGTGAATTGCCATGAGCTCCTAAAGAACTATATAATTTATTCCTCAGCCACCCCTCAGTGTACAGACATAGGCATTTACTCCACAGGATACACTGAGCAGATGAAACAGTAATCTAATTTCATCTTCAATCATACTTCACTTTTCTGTGTGTAAATTTTAGGGAAATATTAGTTAATCAGAGCCCTGCTATCCAGCACTAATTCAAGCACAATGGAGACGTGCTAAGCCACTAGACATGCCAGCCGCTGTCCCTGGGCACAGGCCAGAAGTCTTCCAGAGCACGTTCTCTTTAGATAACAAAACAAGCTAATATTCTGGCTTTATTGAGAAATGTAGCTTGTCCAAGGGCTCTTCTATTAAAAATTACTGATTTCCTACACTCCTATCAACATTAATCTATAAGATCCACTGTGGTTTACGACAACCTCTCTGAGCCCTAAAAGCCTTCATTCATTAATGATAGTCAATTTCACCCCGGCACTGTCTTACTATGGTGGAAAGGGGACTCCTGCACCATTAGAAAACATTTTTATCCATAAAGGTGGATCCTCAGTAACAAAGAAAAAATTGAATAGCATCCTATTTAGTTAGTGGAATTTTACTGTCTAAAAACAAAGATAGCTGAATTGCAAAAAAAAAAAAAAAAAAAAAAAAAGCCTTCGTCTCACCATCATATCAATTTCTCTTTTTGCCCATCACTCAATCTTATCCTTCTCTTTGGCTCTCCTGAATCCCTAGCTCTCTGGAACGATTCATCACTGCCTTGGCATGATCCGACTGTCCTCTAAACTTCAATCATTCATAAAAGCACTTTCATATTTTTTTGCCATTTTTACATATTACCTATAATAGTATTTATTTAATACTTTATGGATATTGACTCACCTCTTTTTTACTCCCAATAAATTTATTTTTAAATGACACTTTTGTATTACCATTATGAATGAGAACCAATGCCACTTGCCTTAAATAAAGGGAAGTAATACAAATAAAAGTCAATAAAAACAAAACCAAAAATATTAGCTAAACTTTGGCTAGATACTGTTTCCTGCCAAAGCATATTTATTCAATAGGGAGATTAAGCAAGTGTGAGAGAGGTGTTAAAGACAGATTAGCACCAAACTGATACCTTGGCCCAGTTAGAAGGACTAAAAGAAATTTTACATGGAGTTATTTCCTCCTTACCTGATTTAGTGTTATTAAAAGCTAAGTTTGGGTACCACTTAAAAATCGTCTGGCTGCCAACTTAAAATCATCCCATGTACCAGCAGCAGCCTGCAGGTATACTTGAGAAATAGTGAGTTAGCTGATACAGGTGTGGGAAATGCACATCACACACAGGAAGGAGGGCAACCTGTGTGATGGAAAGAAGGCTGGAGGGAAAAGATTGATCAGGTGTGGGAGAGGAGATGGAGGAAGGTTTGCTACATGATTTGTAAAGAGTTGGAAGTTCCTAAACCAGCAGAAAATTCATGAGTTTTCCCTGGTGGAGGAGAGAACAAAAATATATCAGCAGTAGGTTATGAGCTGCCATGAATTTCTCTGTTTTTCATCTTTAAACATGGAAAATGATACTGAAATACTAGAAAAGTACATTCTGTGGTAAATCTGGCTTTTGATATTGATTAACATTAGCATGTACTTTTGAAACTAAATTACACACAGAAAGAAAGAGAGAAGAGATACAACCACCATATCTTCCCACCCTAGAATAAATTTCAAAACAGTATAATGTATGTGGAATAGAGATCAAGTTGGCAGAAAAGGGAAAGGAGCATTAGGAAGGTAAAATAAATAGGTGCAGAGAAACTGTCACACAACCAAATTGAGAATCAGTATTTAATTAGGGACAGCAAGCTTGAAAGCCTCCTTGTAAATGTCTACCTAAACCAACCACATGTTGGTTAACACTGAGACATACAAACTGATCAATAGTACAAAACAAAAGGGCTCAGGTATGCATGTAGAGTCATACATCATTTCAATAAATTATGCTGTGTGTAAAGACAGGTTTTTTTTAGAACAATCATTCTGGGATCAAGGGCTAAATCATTTCAGCCACATCTTGATTTCTGCAAAACTCGGCAGGAATTATGAGGCTTAACAGCATCCTGACAATTAGCATATTATAAATACAAAAATGATATATTAAAGGGAGAGGAGGAAAAAAAGGCCAGAGTTTTACACCTACAGTAATATAATTCCACTACTTAATGCAAAGTAACAGGCTTCAGAGTGTTTGGGATCCTCTCGTATGGTGTTATCTTCTCTATCAGTAAATGAGACTATGTGAACAGTACAACCTATAAATAATTCAAGGCCTGAGATGGCAATTATAGAACCATGCACAACTAGCATGAATATTTTATGAAGGCTAAAACAGTGCTCAGAATGAATCATGGAGAGATGAACACAGACACACAGACACACACAGACACACACACAGACACACACACACACACACACACACACACCAGGCAGTTGTGGCCAAATTGTATTCCAAGACAAGGCTTCTCTTTGATCCCTGGCACACCTTTGTTTTACAGAAACAGTGCCCATAGTTATATATTTTTCCTTTCTCGAATTTATTTCTTAAAATCCAAACACAGAGGAATGGAGGAGCAGACTTGCCAATAGGGTAGAAGAGCTTGAAGTAGAGGAAGAACAAGCCATTTTTAACCCGAACTTGTGCAGAGAATTCTGAGCGATTTTTTTTTTTTTAACCTCTCCAAATGGACTCTACAAAAACCATAGAGTTCCAATGCATCACAATTGAAACTGAAACCAGTATCACGTCTTTGTGACTCAAGAAAGAACACATACTACACGAAAACTTCCCTGGTATAAATAAGCTTTTATTTCTAATTATTCCTTGAGGAATACCTGTAATCCCAGCTTTCACTACATTTATAAAACAAAACAAATATTACTGAGCCATAAGCCTGAGCAAACAAGGTACTATATTTAAAGAAGAAGCCCAGATGTCATACTTTACTAGGAAATGAGCAAAACCACAAGTCCTGTGCTGCTTCTGTAACCAAAGGATGTGCACAGCTGAAAAAAATGAAATCATAAGAATTCATGTCCTGTCCTGATTTCTCTATGCAACGTACCTGCACTATCTGAATAAGAGTTAATATTCATTTGAATTTTGCAGAGATTAGTATTCATCTTTTTCACCCATCTCTTATTTACACACACCCAGATAATATCCATGTGGTTAGAGAAGCACTACTGCCTTCCTTGAGTCAATTTTGCATAATCCACTTTCTTAATTACAACCTAGAACTTTTCAGGCTTTTCCCAGTTCCTTCATACAAGAGCTCTAGATTTCTGATACTTTTGGTATGAATGTGGGCATTTTTCACCTGATTACAACAAAAACAATGGACCTTGAGAACTCTAGGACCTTATTATGGGAAAGAACTTCAGAGATCATCTGGCCCAACTCCTTCACTTTGCAGATGAGAAAAGTTTAGCAGCTAAAAAATGTTCCAGAGCAGCGGTCCCCAACCTTTTTGGCACCAGGGACCGGTTTCGTGGAAGACAATTTTTCCAAGGACGGGGCTGTGGGGTCGATTGTTCAGGCGGTAACGCGGGCGATGGGGAGTGATGGGGAGCGGCAGATGAAGCTTTACTTGCTGGCCCGCCGTTCACCTCCCGCTGTGCGGCCCAGTTCCTAACAGGCTGGTACTGGTCCATGGCCCGGGGGTTGGGGACCCCTGTTCTAGAGCATCTTCAATATCACATGACTAGTTGAAACACTAGGACCAATAATAAGATATAAGAATATTGGCAACAAAAAGAATCAGTAACAACGTCAGGTATTTACAGAGAGCTTGCGAAAAGGCAGGCACTGTGCTTTGCAGGTTCTGTCTCCTTTAGCCTCTCAATACCTCCAATGGGTAAGTACCATTACTGTCGCCATTTAAAGATGAGGAAACAGAGGCTTCAACAGGTTAAGAGTATCTTCTACCCTCAATCCTATGACCCTTCCCATTGGCCGTACTCTTCAGCAAGCTACTGCTGAATTCTCTCCTTAAGCCTCAGCTATGAGAAACTTTAGGACATAGAACCATTGATTTTTACCAGAGACTTCCTAAGTGTGAGACACTACGTGTTCCATCTTACTGTACCTGCTGCTTTGTAGGACCTCCAAGGGCAAAAAAAAAAAAAAAAAAAAAAAGGAAGCTGCTATATAACCTGCACCACAAGAATGTCAAGAAAAACAATACCTTTCCATAAAATATTTGGCATTCCCCTATTATTCAGTTTTAAAGGTCTGGGCCACTGCTCCACTGGGTGTTCCCCTCGTGTTGGATCTGAGGCATAACTATAAAGCCCAAAGCTATAAATTGAGACACAACCTACCACAGCAGCCGATAGGCAGGCTAGTATTGTGTTTTAATAGCCCTCTTTGGGTTTTATTAACACAAAGGAAATAAAAGTAGTATGATTCTCCCTCTCTCCCTGCTCATGCCCAGTTCTGGATTTTAGTACCAGGAGGACAACACCCGCAGGTCGTTTTACACTAGTGCACTAATCTGGTATAAACAGAATTATCCTGTTTGCTATTTTCTTTTAGGTACTCACTCCAAAATATGCGTGGCTCTAGACCACAGTTCAGAGAAATACACTGTGATGTTGTAAAAGTGTAAGGAATAAAGTAAACCATCGGCTTTTGGCACATACTTCCTTTAAGCCTCTCCCTGTGCCACCTCCTTTTCCCACTGCACCCAGATTTCACTTCAGAGCTTCCATCCCACACTTCCCAGCCCAAGCCTGAGAAGATGTTCTGAAAAGGAAACCCAAGTAACTGACTAAAAACCACTCTCTGGACCCTTGCCTCTCTTCTTCCTATAGACTCTCAGCAGCTGGACTGTCATTTATTATTTACATGCACCTGAATGGGTTAATCTTTTCTTTTCTTTATTTTGACAACCATGTTTATCTTTCGAAAAGGCTAGCAGAGGCGCAGTGTGGCACTGCAGTGCTAACTGCTAACACATGGGCTGTGCTGCATCTCGGCAAAAATTTCTTTCATACTTGTACAGCTACCTCCGCCAAGATCAACACCATGAGTTTGATTTTCTTCATCATGAATTGACAGCTTATTTATCTCCATGGAAGAACTTTTTAAGCCCTTTAGTCATCCAGGCAACTTAGGAGGCATTCAGCTGACTGTTCAAAAATATTATTATAGCTTCATAAGAAATAGAGGCTAAATAATTTCATTCCGATTAGGCTGTTCTCCCTTTAAAGAGACATTTTGGTGACCCTGAGTTATGACGATAACCAAATACTACAAACACATGTGCACACACCCCCTTTCTAATTGATACTTTATTTCGAAGACCTTTTTAGACCTAAGTCTATGCCGCAAGTACAACGTTTGGTGATGATACACTCTTTTCCATGGATTCCCTTTCCAGTAATGCTCAGGAAGCCTCATTAGAATAATTAGAAAAGAAGTCATTTCCGTTTGTCATATCTTGCTATGGAAATAATAGCTTCAGATGCCCGTAAAACCAACAAGAAATAGAACTCAAATGCCAACCCCTGAGTCACAGTGGAAAAGAACATAACCCCACGTGGCTGCTGTATGGAACCCAAACCGAGTGCAACTCTGTCAGGCAGCTCTCCCTTCCAGAGGGAGTTGCTGCTGCTCCTGGAGGAAGTTTAAACAAATGTGCAAGCAGCAAACGACCCAGAAAATACTAATAAATTGAGTACGCAAATGCGGAATCCCAAAAGTATTTTCACTAGTAATAAATCACCTGCAATTTTCCCACTAAAATGAGGAGCATATTGACCTGCTATCGGGTGGGGACAGATTTGTATGTATAACTCTCAGCAAAGAAAACTGTAAATGAGCGTGAGAAACCGACATGGGGAGACAGAGAGTTGAGAGAGCCAGGTTTACTGGATAGATTGGAGTGATTTCTGACTACAGAGCCTCCCAAAGTCTTAGCTGGTGCCCCAATTCTCTATGAGAATATCTCCAATTAAGACACTAGTTTCTGGTATTATGACTTCCACATAACAATAGCCACAAGAGAAAATATTTGCTGCATGCATACTGTGGACCAGGTGTCCTGCTACATATGCTTTATCGCATTTTACCTCATTATGTCATTTCATCCCCACAACAACCCTATAATGCAGGTATATACTATTATTGCCTTCATTTTTCAGTGAGGAAACTGAAGCTCAGACAAGTTAAATAATTTGCCCAAGAGCACCCATTTCTACGATTAACCAGCCTAAATTTCTTCCCATACTCCAAGAATCCAATAAATGGAAGAAAAACATAGATTCCCATCATTCCAAATCTGAAACTAAAACACAGTTTTTTCTGTCCAGTTTATATTCCATGATTCATTCTTTCTGGATTTCTACCATCCTTTCTGCCTTGTTATGATCAGATATGTCCCTTCTGTTGCCTGAATGTTTTGTGTGTAAATATCTGACTAGGATGGTTGGTCTGTACAGTATGAAACCAGGCATTTAAAGGATATCAATGGTCATAATGGTGAACATATAAACTGGAGGCACCTCATATGTCTTCAATGTGGTCAAAAAACACTCAATCTTACATAGCGCTTGTAAGTACACACACCCAAGGGAGAATTGCATACATCAAGGTGAGTTTGGCAAAGAAGCTGTCCCGAGAGAGGCAAGTTCAAGTGGAAATGCCCTTGTGTACTTCTACCTGAGTGTTAATGAATGGGAGAAAAGAAAGACACAGAACAAATATTACAGAGACCCAACAGGAAGAAGCTTATGTAGAAAAGCACATCACATGAATGGCGAGGCTAAGAAAAATAAAATCACGTTCAAAAGTTGCAGGAAGCTTTATTTTATTAATGAAGAGAGAAAAAAACAGAGAGGAGGAAAATCTAGCACTTGATCAGCGCCAGTGGTTCTACAATGAGTTGCGAATATGAATAATTCCTACGGTCTCAATAAGATTGTGAGACACTTGAGGGCAAAGACTGGGCCATGTGCCTTCTTTTCTCTCTCCTGAACGAGGCTCCCTGGAACATTAGGGCAGGAAAGGCAGTTAGAGATTCCACAGTACAATCACCTCGTTTTACACACGAGGATATGGGGGTGCGGATGGGTTCAATGACTGTCTCCAAATCACATAACTAACTAGTGACAGGAAGCTCAGCCACCAACAAGAATCCAGGCCTGTTGACTCCTTACCCTGTACACTTTTCAGACCGCCCTGCTGCCTCGATAAACACTCCCAAGCTCTGGGGTCTCTGAGAAAGGACAGAAGAGAGGGTCTGGTGTACCTCAGGAGTACAGAGGTCCTCCACCACACTGTCCCTGGCATCCAAGCCTTGCTCAACAGGGTTTCAAACAAGAGAAACTGCAGCTTTGGAAAAATGGGTAAGGATACAGTGAAAGCTCAAAGTTAACGATGTTTAAATGAGGAGGGCTACTTGGAAATGTGGAGGAAAGAAAAGTTTGAAGGATTTATTATCAATCTGGCCATAAAGACAATTAGGTAAGATGTAATTAGGTAAGATGCTGTTTGTAAATATACACACTTGTATATTGCCACGCTTGTATGCCCAGCGCTGTATTAACATATGTACATATTTGTTCAACAGAATCCTTCAAAGTCCTCTCCCTTAGAGTCACTTTCAGACATTTCTCAAACATGATGCAGATCAAAGTGCAACACACAAAGTCAGGTAATGTCCCCCGCATCAAATTAAAATAGCTAACTGGCCAACAGATGGCAGCTAAAGCAAATCACTTGCTGATTTAAATAAGAACAGCATTCGGTTCAGTTGCGCACATTTTTCTAGACAGAAGTTGACTGCTAAATGAAATCAACTTCAGGGCCCAGTTGCTTGTAGTACGAAGGGGAAATTACAAAAAAACAAAAATGCCTCCTTTGTTCCTGGAACCTGGGGTGATTCACAAGCACGGACATCCCCAGGTCTACTGATTTTAAATCACTAAGGTAGAAATGTCATTCACCCAGGAGATTATTGATTAAAATAAAGAACAGGAATGTTTTCTGCATGAACCTCACTTCTGCCGGCAATGTTACATCGTTTAGATACTGAAAGGAAAGAAGAGGGGGAAAACAAAACAGCAGAGAGAGGAAGGTTCAGAGCAGTCACATACTAGGAATAAATAACACAAAGAAGCTTTCTGGCCTAAGGATAGAGGCAGAGGTTGGCATTATTTTACATTAGAAACACTTCGTATTCAAAACGGTAATTGATAGCAGTGAAGTGTTGGGGAAAAGAGCCACTTGCGCGCAGGCAGCCTGCCCTGCCAATCAAACTCAACCTTTCTTTGAATGAATAAAAGCTTCATTGCCCTATTATGCTGATACAGTCAGACAGGACTAAAGTAGCCTGTTTGTCAAGTTTATATGCACTGCCCCAAGCTACTTAGATTCTGACGCTTAAATAATTCCCTCAAAATTGGCCATGATTTTGGACACAGTTCTCTTTTTTTAGCAGCACAGTATAAATTTTACCTTGGAGTTGACCGCCACTGGCTAAAGATGGGGGAGGGGGCGCAATTCTCCCTCGTTTTAGTAGCAAGAGGGCATTTGGCTGTCTTTTGTTTAGAATCCGCAGCACTGAAGTGTTCCGCACAGTGTGTGTGTGTGCTGCGGGCTGTCTGAAGCCGGCAGGCATTTGCCAGATTCTGTATTCCCAGCTCTACAGGAAGTCAGTGTAGAGAAGTGTCTCCATCTCCTCTCTTGTCATCAGGGATTTGGGGTAAATAGCACCAAATCTTGCCTGCTACTAAGTGATCAATGAACACTGAAGGGCCTGGGGGAGACTTGTGCTTCCTAGGTCCCAACCCTTCTCGGCCTGTAGCACCACATCAGTGCTTTGGGCACCGGAAGGATCGGAAGGTTATACAGCGCCCCCGTACCAGCAATGCAGGAATCCTGAGGAGGGTCTTTAGACATTGAGGGCAGCAGAGGCCCAGGAGAGCTGAAAAGGAATCTGTCCCCCCTGCCTTCACAGGCCTATGTGCCCTTGCCTTCCCAGTTGCCTCTGCTTAAAAATGCATGTGACAAAACTGCTTTGTATTTTCAAAGAAGTAGTCGTGGGTAACAATGAACAGCAATTGGGTTGGAAATAGATTTATCAGGCTTCAAGGATTATTGTTTGCTGAGAGATGGTACACACATTACTATTTCACAGCTCAGCTATGACATTATTAACCTACTGTGCAAGGATTTTATTGCCAGATTGGTCCATTTATCAAAAATAAGAGAAACTCAAAACCCCATAAGGAAGTTAACATTTCAGTCAGCCTTGGCTTTCACTTAACGCCATTAATCTATCTATTTACATAAGAGCAAGAAATGTTCATTTAGTAACGTCTCTCCGTTTGGTATAAAAGCTGCAAGATGGTACTGGATGCAAGCATGTGAATGTCATGCTCATTGTCACAGGAAAAATGAGTGTCTTCTCCTTAAGATGAGTTGGAGTCCCCAGAGCCTGCCACATCTTCTGGGTTGCCATGTGCTAGAAGCTTGGTGCTCAGCCAGCAAAGGGCTAAATCCAAGTATTGGAACATTTAAATGCTCAAGCTGGAAAGAGAGGTGTGGAGAAAGGTGGACACCCCTAATTATTTTGTGACAATACACAGACAAAGATATACCAAGTTTCTTAAATGAAAAAAATTCTTATCCAACCTTAGCACAGCAAAGCGCCCTTATAATAAAAAAGGACAGGAAAGTGGTGGCAAACAACTCAATAATTCATAGAGATGCAATTGATTTTGGACTACAAAGATAGTGGTCTTTTGACGTATCTTCTCCAATAGGAGGTTTCACTAACACAGGGATATTCATGGAGCAATACACACGATCGTGTCACACACTGCCCAGTACCCAGCACTACATGTACACCCCAAAATGTCACATAGCCTTGCTGTTCATGCTTGAATCTGCATGGTGTGGTGTTAGAAATTTACTTCTCTGTGGGTAAGGACACAGCCCTTGAAAAAAAAAGGAGGTGGGCAAAATGACTCTGTTTCCATTCCTCAATCTTTTCTGTTTGTTTTCTCCTTCGTTCTTTTTGTTTTATTATTTCTTTATGGAGAAGACAATCGACAAGCTCATAAAATGCCTGCAACCACTAACACTGATCCTAGCAATCTTTTTTTCTTCAAAAAAAGTGATGTTGGAAAAAGTGAAGGTAAGCCATCGCAAAATAGAGGGACACTCATTTATGGTAGGTATACATGTATGTGTATATATATGTACATACATGTATACATCCTCCCTTCACTTTTATATTTATACACATACACATCAGTGTAGATAAACATGCTCAAGCTATATGGGTAGTTAAAAAACATTCAGCAAGCCCTACTGAGCCCCTCCTATAGAAAAGGTACTGAGTTCGGCCACGTGATATGTACTCCATCAATGGTAGCCTTGAATCGGTACCAGGAACTGTGCTCAGTATCTTAAAAAATTACTGTATTCAATCCTTGTAACAATCCCACAAGAGTAATTAGCCCCATTTTACAAATGGGGAGGCTAAGGCTGGGTAGGTGACGTAGCTTGCCCAAACCACACAGCTGATAAGCTGCAGAGCCTGAGTTCTGCCTGCCTCCAAAACCTGGTAACCCCTGTGGCATTGTGTAAGGAATCAGGGAGGACACTACAATAAAGAAGACATGACCCCTGTCCTGGAGGAGCTCAGAGTCTGGCAGAAAAGCCACATACACCATGAACTAACAAGGCGGAAACCAACCAGCTTCATTTCAGCAGGGTAAAAAGTTATGGGGTAGCTCAGCACTGACTGGGGGCAGAGGGGCCTTCCTGGAGACTGTGCGCTCCAGCACGTACACACATCCCACCTTCCTCTAGGACAAACCTGCCACAACAGGTACACAAATGCCCTGTGGCTCTGAAAGTTTCCGGTACAACACTGTCATTTGTTAACATTTTCTCCCCTGCATGCTTAGGTCACTGCTCTAGTATTTTCAGAAGCATTTGGCTCATGGAATAGAATAGCTGCAGTGATATTAAATCAAGTCTCATCCATTTCAATTATTAGGAGTCAACCTAGGCAAATACGGTAAGTGAGATGACATCCACATTTGGGGCTGATCAAGCTGGTGGATAGTGGTTCTCTTGGGTCTGTGAAAGGGAGAAAATCAGCTAATAACACCCAGGCTTCAGGGGAGTTGGAAGAGCAGAAATGGCACACATAATAATTATTACCGCCATGTTATCGGAGGTTTACTGAGCATGTGTTATGGGCCAGACGCTCAGCTAGCATTTTGCCCACATCTGCTCATAAAATCCTTCTAACTCCTCTGTGGGCAAGATACCGGCTCCTTTACAGACAAGGAAACAAGGCCCACAAAGTCTGGGCAAGACCCTTACTTGCGGCACTACCAAGTGGCAGCACTGGGACTCAAACCCAGGTGTGCCAAGCTCCCAAGTCTATGTTCTTAATCATTACTCTCTGCTGCCATGATGTTCTATATCTTTTTAATTTTTCTCTTCCTAGTATAGTAAAATGTCAGCAAATGTGTGCTTGAATCCAGCGCGTCTACTATGCAAAGTATGTATTGAAGTACTTCTCCCCCTGTGCCGTCCCCAGGACTCCACAGCCCCAACTCCACGCACAGTTTGAAGGAGGTCGTTCTAAGGCAGGAGGAAGAGAGGAAACAGGCCTAGGAAGCTGGCCTTACCGCAGCACCCAGTGGGAACGGAAAAGTGTGCTGCTGCCGGTGCCCAACTCTCCCGTCCTGATCCTTAAATGGGACCCATCAAGCTTGCCTTCCAGATTATCTGCAAGGATATAGCTGTTATCTGTGCAGCCTCTTAGAAGAAAAGTTATAATCTGAGGTATTTCTATCATCAGCGTGTGGCACTGGAAAAGCAGTAGGGACCAGTAGCAAAACCATACACTTTAGAAACCCAACAGACGTGTGTTGCGTTGGCAAATCAAGTGCTGGTCTAAAGCCAGGCGCTCTGTGTCTTC
The DNA here is from genome assembly GCF_002837175.3 of Physeter macrocephalus. NCBI lineage: Eukaryota > Metazoa > Chordata > Mammalia > Artiodactyla > Physeteridae > Physeter > Physeter macrocephalus. Next base: position 152,682,423 of record NC_041221.1, read on the forward strand.
CAGCAATACTCATCAATAACTGACAAATTCCATGCTATTTTCTGAAGTATAACATTCCAAGTTAGACGGATGGGCATTTGTTTTGCATTGGGGCTTTCAAGTCCAAAAGATTCACAAACACATTCCTCAAATTCAAACATTTCTGTTCCGATTTGGGGATAAAGGAGGGTGTTTGCCATGGGGAACTCCAATCCCAGAGCCTAATGACTGAGCAAATGAATGTCTTCTGTTCTGTTCTCCTAATAACTTTTCGTGGATTTATAAGACCACACGTCCCCATTTTGATGTGATCACTATGATCAACAAAATTAGCAGGTGCATGGATTTCTGCTAAGTGATAACAGTCAGGTCAACGATACAGCCTTTATTAATCATGTACAAATCGAAATTTACCAAAATTTACCATAGTTTAATTTCCCTAGATTTAAAAAAATAAAAGAGGTTTCAATTTATACATAGTTCCCTCAGAACCAGCCATTGTACCTATTAAAAAAAAAAAGTATACCTGTAATGTTGTAGAATTAGTGAGCTTTATGCTCAGGCTCGTCTCTGGAATGTCCTGTTGATCAGAAATGGTTTTAACCTAATTTTCATATGTAGTAACTTAGATCAATATCCTTATAAATTTTTTGAGACAACTCTGAAGAAAAGCTTATGGGGAAATTACCTCTTTGAATAACCACCTTCATGGGCAGATTCTACCATCATCCCAACCAGCTCCTCTGTGGTCAGAAGCTCCTTTTACACTCCTCTGTTTATTTTCACTCTAACCTGGTACTCTAGAAGTGCTTTTTCACTCCATTTTATATCGTCTAGTGGGATTCACTTTGGTGGGAGATCAAGTTATGAAATAATATATTTAAAGCTTTTCATATTTATGATTTAAAGGGGAAGAAAAGTCTAATCTTGAGCTCTAAAATGTTTGTCAACAAATTTCCAAGGTCCGAGGTGAAGAATTATTTCTGTTTTGCCTCAGTATGAACTGCAAAATTCAAATGCTTAACCTTACTACTGGGTGCTCTGTTTCCAGGGGAAGGGGAGAATGATTTCTCCGCTTAAATGTCTAAATTGGACTGCATGGAGGGGTGCTGGCAGGTGAGGGCTCAGCAGAAGTCACATCCTTTTGCCCTCAGAACCTAACAGATTATTTATTTGATCAAAAGAGAGCCACGAAGACAACATATATTAACAGTTCCTACTTCTTAGGGTGGTTTGTTTTTTTTTTTTCCATTTTGCTCTCTTGGTTGAAGAAATAAAAGAGGCTCTTAAAATTCACTCTTTTTTTTCTTCTGTGTATGTGTGCATGTTGTGTTTGTAGGGTGTGAAATTGATGTCTGAGTTAAAATCAAAATATCATAGTATTGACTATGGCTCACATGTAACATGGCAAATAAAACGTAAGTGGGCCTAATTGTTGTCATAAAAAGTTCTGTACATTCCTAAGGGGCAAGACCGTGCACCAAGTCTAGAGATATGAAGCTAATAAATCTGCATAGCTACAGAAAGTGTTCACACCCAGTGTGCTAAATTTGTTCAGTGAGTTGGCAGAAAACATTTTCTATGACTATATCTTCTCAATTTAAAATTTATACCTCCGCCGGATCCCAATAAAAATTGACAAATTATATTAAAGACCATGGAACTGGTACTGATAGGTTTCTGAATAAAAAAGTTTGCAATTGGAAAAAAAAATAGTAACCAAAAAGGTTTGATTTCTGTCTCTATATGAATTTGCTTCAGTGTATTTCTGCTAGTCTTCCTTCACCTTTCCCACAATCAAACTCTCCTCAGGCCTCATCCACCCCAGAAATAGGCACCACCACCTCCACCTATGAACCTAAGATTCTCTTCCTCCTTCCTCCTCTCCACTTTCCCACCAGATTTTCCTCCTGCTGCCCTACCCTGCATAGATGTGTCCTTCTCCTAATCAACACAAGTAGAATTTTCTTTCTTCTGTTTCTCCCACCAATACGTTGAATAATTCTCTTCCTTTGCTGCCCTCATCTCACCAATGTCTCAAGTCATCAAATTCCCAATGACTGTGTTAGAGCCTTTCTCCAAGCGTGTACCTTACTGAGCAAGATCTGATCGCATCACTACCAAAAACTACACTGATTTCCCAGGACCTCAAACCTCACCTTTTAGAAAGTGACCGGCATTCGGTAATGCTAATTCAAACGCTTAATACAATAAGCTGCCTGCCCATGGAAGGCATTCAATAAATACTTGCTGAATGAACCACTAGCATCCAAATCAATAGATGGCAGCAGTGGTGGTGGGGTGGGTGGATTTGCAAGCAGAAAATGGCTGAAAGGAAGGATGCTGGAAAGTTCTGCTAAAGATAATATTTAAGCTTAGCTTTTCAGTTGGAACAGCTGAAGGTATTCACATGGTCTTTCTACTTTGATTTCTTAAGGTTAAATTTTTAAAGTGAATTTGTTCAAGTCTCAGTGATTGCTCTATTGCCAAATGTTGTATACACAAAGAGGGGAGCGAACCCTCAAAAAGGTTGGCAAAGATGAGTAGAAACCTTGAGAATAAATGCATCTAAGGCAATTATGATGCTGAAGCAAGAAAAGAGAAATTTAACCTCTGCTATCCCTAATTTATTAGGGATAGTAGGCGTCCAGTGATTCCTAGAATTTAGAGCTGAACAGCCTCATCAATTACTTGCTCAAACACTCCCATTTTGTAGATCCAAGACGCTGATGGATAAAGGGAATTCGTGAAAAGACACAAAGTGAGCTACTGGCAAAGCCAAAGCAAAATCTAGGTCTTCTCTACTCACTTTTGCTACTCTTCTTCTTCTGTTAATTGGATACAATATATTCGCCCTTCTAATCCCCCAGGTTGTTGTGAGAATGAGTAGAAAGAAAATATATATGCTAGATGCAAAAGAACGTTGCAAAGCAAAAACTTTCACCCAAGGAATATTATAAGGGGTCAAACAACATTGGATTTTTCCCTAAATGATGTACTTATATAATTTTTAAATTGTTTAATCCCTGTCGTTCATGGCACAAAGCCTTTACTCTTTGTAATAATAATTACTCTTTTCCTACAAAAAAAGTTAAAGATCATCTCCACTTGCTCATTCATTTAAAAACCCTTATCCCACATGTGACACCAAAACAAATAACCACCAGCCACTTCTTTGTGCTTCTCAGAACTGTGCAAACTTCCCAACAAGCCCATATTAGCTTTTTTGTTTTATTTCTTTTCTAAAGACACAGGAAAAAGGGATATCATATCCCACTCCTGGGCATATATCCAGAGAAAAACATAGTCTGAAAGAGTACATGCACCCCAACGTTCAGTGCAGCACTGTTTACAATAGCTGAGACATGGAAGCAACCTAAATGTCCACTGACAGAGGAATGGATAAAGAAGATATGGCACATATATACAACGGAATATTACTCAGCCATAAAAAGAACGAAATAATGCCATGTGCAGCAACATGGATGGACCTAGAGATTGTCATACTGAGTGAAGTAAGTCAGACAGAGAAAGAGAAACATCGTATGATATCACTTATATGCAGAATCCTAAAAAATGATAAAAATGAACTTATTTACATAACAAAAACAGACTCACAGACTTAGAGAACAAACTCATGGTTACCGGTGGGGAGGGTGGGAGAGAGGGATAGTTAGAGAGTTTGCGATTGACATGTACACACTGCTATGTTTAAAATGGATAACCAACAAGGACCTACTGTACAGCACAGAGAACGCTGCTCAATATTATGTAACAACCTAAATGGGAAAGAATTTGAAAAAGAATCACTTTTCTGTACACCTGAAACTAACACAACATTGTTAATCAACTGGACTCCAGTATGAAATAAAAAGTGATTTAAAAAAAAAAAAAAGACACGGGCCTTTTTCCTGTCTAAGCCTGGGACTCCTCTAGAATTATGTTACATACCTCAGTCATTTCTTTCTCATTGTTACAAATGGAGACAAGTACTGAAAGCAGCATTATAGTAGTTTCCTCCAGGTTACTGTATATTCCATACTTCTATTTATACTTTTCATTTTGTCTGCTGCCTTTGTTTTTGGTCCCTCCTCCTGCCCTTACCAACCTGCTATTGAGTCTGCTGTCAAACAGATGAGAGTTTTATATTCTGCAGCTGAAATTATGCCATTTTCTCTTGACTTGGGGATGGATCACTCTTGAAGGTGTAGGTTTTCTGTTTAACATTTTAAAATAAAACTTGATAAGCTTTGATGGCATTAGCTCTGCCCTCCTTTTAGACAAGTCTTCATGACATGATTTAGTACCACTTAGCGTCACTACCGTTTCTCTGCAACCTGGGCTAGTGTGTATCTCATTACGGGCATTCAAAGGGTCACTATTCGTTTTCTCCCGCTGACTGAAATGTTAAAATATTAAAGACAAATAAAATACCTCGAATTTGGAGTACAAGACAGACTTTCTGTCCATTCAGGAAGCTAATCCCCAAAACAAACTAGTACATTGCAGTCTCTTTTCCACAAAAGAATCACAAACTACTCTGAAGTCAGGGGACATTAAAGCTCATCATTTCCCACTGTTCACACTCAGTTTCGGGTTTGTGCTTGTCTTTGTTTGAACACAACGATGGTTTCTGATTGGGGGGGAGTGGAGTGGCATTTTTGAAACCCCATGTCTCCCTCTTGCCACTGCTTTATTTTGGCTTTTTAAGACCCCATTCCTGTGTGTTGCCAACTTCTGAAGTTAGAAAACTCAGTACAATGAAAATTGATTTCAGTAGGAATTACATACCCATAACTGTGGGAAGGAGCTCAACCTTCTCCTGTGGTAGCAAAATCCTCTTCCTTTCTTATCGATACATATGTGTGTATTTTCCCCCTAATGCTCATTCTCTGCAAACAAAAAATAAATCTCCCCAGCAGCTGTCCCCTGTTATTTTTGCTTTGGAATCAAAGTGGACTCAGTGCTAAAGCCTTGCCATTGTCAGAGCCACCACTTTCCCAAGTCTCATCTTTGAGCTAATCTTTTTCACTGGTGTTTTTCCTTCTTAGGGCCAGCTAAATTGTGCATTTGTGTGTGTTTGTGTATACATGTGCTTATATATGTGTCCATGTATGAATACACATGTTTATATGTGTGTGTTTATGTGTATTTATGTATACACTGTACATTTGCTTTTACACAGTAATTTGCTATTCTTGGCTCAGTAAATTCTCCTTGGTAATGTCCTGAATATTCAACTCGGTCTTACTCTATAGCTTTCCAATTCTTATGGACTAGGAATATGTGGGGGGATTTTATTTTCCATTCTTCTTGCCTCACTGAAAAACAAATGAAGCAAAGGGCAATATTGGCTTTATTTTTATTTTACTTTTAAATATTTGTTTGTTTATTCATTTGTTTATTTTTGCCAACTGGTGACTATTCAATCAAAAGCTCCCCTCATTGTGTATATACAGTCAACCTAGCCTTTATTGATTTTATTCACCATTACTGTGATTGTGCAACATACCAGGGAATATTATCTTCCAAAGAAGCCCCCCCATTTTCTTCCTACACACACACACACATTTACAGTTCTGCCTGATACACTTAATATTCTGTTCAATACAATTTCCTTCTTCCACCTATATACCATCTAATTCAGCATGAGTGATGAATATTATTTTCCCATTTCACAGGTAAGAAGGAAAAAAGTTACAGTGGAAGGATCAACAGACCTCTCAGAACTTGGCCAAGGTTGGAATCTGTTTCTTTGGTGCATAAACAGCTCTCAAAATTCCCCATATTGATCAGAGCTTATGATATGACTTTTCCTGATATCATGATTTACAAAAAGAAAAAGAAAAAAGGAAAAGAAATGGGGCACTCAATTTCTATTCTTTATTATCCTTGATTTCAAGCTATAATGATTTTGCTCCGTCAGCATGAATTCCGAGGTCCCCTTTTACCTCAATTTTTTCTAACCCTTACCTTATACGTAAGGTTATTCCTTAGGTTTTATTTCACCAGCCTGACACTTTTCTTCTTTGCTGATCTTTTCTAAACAGTTCATATCCCACAATATTTATTCTTCTCCTGCACACACCATTCATTTTCATTACTCTTCCATGATTTGGCTATACCCATCATGTCTGAAATAGAAAATGCCTGAACTTCTTTGAAAATCCACATGTCAAAACATAATAAAAAATGTTTTCATTGCTACATTGTTTTAGAAAAAAATGAATGGCCTGCTCAACCACCAATTCCAAATTTATATTCAATTTGGCGAATATATATTATTAAGCCTTTTTCTCCCTTTCCCTGGTTGTAAAAGACTCGACTCAGTGGTCTTGCATGGCTGGGATTAGGAGTTAAGGCATTTCTTATAAATCAGTGTAATCTTTACAACAGGACATCGCTGTATTGAGAATTCCTCTCTGTATTGTGCATTTTCAATTATGTTACATGTTTCTACTTAGTAAGCCAGCTTAATTCTACCCTGTGTCACAATATTAGAACATGTCCAGGTTGGGAAAAGGGACAATCTTACTTCTCTTATAAGTTGTTTAGCCTTTGGCACTTATAAATCCCCCCAAAACACTGGGGAAATCCTTTTTCCTTGCTTTTAATATGTCTTTAGATTTATTGCTCGAAGAATCTGCTCACTTAATCCTTTGCTGAGGCCAAGGTTCGTCAGCATTCTAATAAAGGTTCTATGAGGAGGAAGGAAGAAAACAGAATCACAAAATCAGGTGTCCAAAGAATGCTTCAGACTTAAAACGAATTTCCAAGTATATTCTCTAAAGAAAGGCAAGAATAGGCAGGAGGCTTTAAATTACTCTGCATAAATCCAACCCTATTTGTCTTGGGCTTTACTCCTAGACAGTGCAGCCAGAGCAGGCAGCAGGACAGAGCCTGAAGGGCCCTTCAGGGACCACATTACCGTTTTAAAATGGGGCTCATGTTCCAGGTGTAGGACAATATTATCTGAGAAATGTGGCAGAGATGTGGTGTTCTTCAAAGAGCTCTGTTAAAACATCTAAAATAATAGAAGCTTATGTCATTTTAAAAAGGCGGAAGGATTGAGAAGCTTCATTTAAAATGTATTTTATGCAGTTCTGGCCAAAATATTAAAAGTCCTGCAAATGACCAAAGGAATAAAGTCACTACTAAAAAATTAACATGCTTCTAAAATGCCACTTCCAAGTTCCAGGCAAGAGTGATAGGATTCACAGACTATTTATTGTATAATGAAACAATCTTTAAACTTCCCCATACAATTCTGATGCAAAAATATAATGCTGGGAGAATAGGTATTAGTTGAATCAAATCAAATCTGATTTCTGTTCTTTTTCCAAGCTTGAGTTAGGGAAAAGGGTATTGAGGGTTTTTTCCTTTGGTTTTTTTAAATCATCTATATTCACAAACATGAGAAAACATAGGACAGAGGGCAGAGAAGTAAAAAAAGTAAAATTCTCCTAACACCTAAATACAACTTTATCCCTTTCCGATTTTTTTTCTCCCCTTTTTTTGCTCATATCTCTTAAAACTATCCTGGGTTAAGTCAAGAGGCAGATTATTCTCTGTGACATGAAGAAGGTCCCAAAGCGAGAATCATCAGTCCATCCCTTTATAGTTATTTGTGGATCTAGAGAGTGATCCATCCTTTAAAGCTCAAACCTGATATCACCTCCTCCACGGTCTTACTGGCAGGATTAGTTGTTCTTTCAGCTTCACAGAGAGGAGCAGAGAATGTTGTAGAAAGAACATGGGAACTCAGCCATTTACCGTGTCAGAGGGGCAGGTCATATAACTTCCCTAAATTTTCATTCCCTCGTGTAAAACAGAGCTCGTGCCTACCCTACCAATTTCAATAGACTTTTGCAACAATCAGATGGGCTAATGTATACAAAAGCATTATAGAGAACAAATTCCTCCGCATCTCTAAATCCACAATCCCCCATCTGAACACCTTTAAGGAGCCACATATGTTTCACAATTCAGAATTCTTTAGACTTTAGAAAGGTAATACAGCGCATATACTATACATACTGTATAGTATGTAACACTCCATCAGTGAAATGTATGAATATGAACATTAAATGTAATAAAATCATGAGTACCAAAATCTATTTCTGCCTGTAATAATCTTGTCCAAATTTCCTCATTTGCCAATTGAAGAAAATGGATTCTCATTTTCTTTTATAGGACTCCAAACATCAGTAATAAGTCAGATGCCAGTAGGAAATGTTGATCATCAACATTATTCACTGAGGGTTCACTACGAGCAAAATACTCTGCACAGCATTTTGAAAGTATACAAAAGCAGAAAAAATAATATTTGGAGGATGATATAATAACTTCAGTTAACATTTACTGAGTGCTTACTACGGATCCTAAGCATTTTACATGCGTTACCTCATTTAACACTCACAACTATTGCGAGTGTTATGCCCAAACTGCAGATGGGGAGACTGAGGCTTAAAGAAGGGAAGTCAAGTGCCCAGGTCAGGGACTGAGGACAACGCGATCATTCTAGTGGTGGACCACCAATAAATAAGATACTTTCAGAGAGCACAAGGGTAAGCAATTCGAATGGGAAGGAGGGACCTAACCAAGGGAGGTTCTGAAGTCTATTATAGCCAGAGCTACCCAACCCGTAACCTGGATCCCTTGAGGCAGAGGTGGAAACCTCTCCCAGTTGTAAACGTATCTGAAGTTTGAGTTCCCCAACCGGCTGCTGACATGCAACTTCCAAGTTCTAAAAATAAAACTCCGGAGATCAGCCACATTATACTTTTGGAACTATGGACACATATAAGCATTTCCTCTCCTGAAATACGTTCAAGGAAGAGGAGGAGATTCAAAGAAGATGGGAAAGAAGAGAGAAATTCCAAGTATTCTACACAACAGATAACAAATGAAAGAAAAATTAAGGGCAAAGGTAGGCTGAACAAGGAAAGATCCTTTAGACATGAAGACAATAAAAGGAGAAAATAATATGAATTGTTTACCCTTCACAGACGGCAAGTTTCAAATCACTTGCAATCAAAATAAAATGTTCCTTAATCACTTGAGAATAAAGAGCTTTTGAGGACTATGGTATGATTCTATGTGGAGGATTATAGTATTCATTTATCTACTGTACAATACTATTTGCTACACTGATAGTAAGTAGGTTTGGTTTTTTTCTTTATCTATTACAGATTAGGTAGTAAGTATCCAGAGGGCAGCAGCTCTGCCCCATACTTTATTGTATCTCCGTAGTCTTTATACGAATTTCTGAAAGACTAAATACCCAATAAACATTCCATTCAATAATAGCAGTCGTTAGCTACCGTTTCTGTTGACTCATAATGTTCCATGTGCTGACTGTTTTTCTTAATTCTCTCATTTAGTCTTGCTTAAAGGGAGTGTTATTATCCACAGTTTACTGACGAAGAAATCAAAGCTTGAGAAGCTTGAGTAATTTGCTCAAGACCACACAGCTAAGTGGCAGAAGCTGGGACTTAAAGTGTATGATTTCAAAGTTCTTGCTTCTCTGATGTTGTGCATATGTGTTGTACACATTTACACACATAGGGTACATTCACATGGATGGTTGCTTTGTTTTCCATCATCTCGCCACCTTCTTTCATGACGGCATCAAAACTATAGCCAAAATAACTCTAATAAGCCTTTAAAAATCTTTTGTAGAAAAAACCCAAAGGCTTTTTGATACCTCATCTTTCTCCTTGGGGAATCAGGAGAAACCTGGATGTTTCCCCTCTACCCAGCCTAACCAGGTGGCTCAATGAGAGCGGGTCAGAGATGTGCCCAAGGTCATACAGTCAGACAGTAATGGAGGTCGGGCTAGAATTTGTGTCCCTTGACTTCAGCCCAATGTACATTTAACTCGAGACATTCTGAGCAGTCGGTTTGTATTTATTAAGGATCTACTAGCCACTCGGTATTACTGTAAGACAACTAAAGCTGCTCTTATTCTCATCTAGTTCTAGAGAAGAGCTCTTATACACATGAAATCAATAAATGAACTTCGCAAGTTGACAAAACTATTCACATGCAACAAAACTTCAGGAGAGCCATCATGCAAAGGTGGAAATGGCACTGGCCTAGAGCCACAAGACTTAGCTTTGCGTCTGCAAGTTCTGTCCCCGTCTCCAGGGCTGTTTTGGCCAAATCACTTTCACCTTCCTCTTACAAGATCAAGATGATGAGCTTGAGAAAGTAGAAAAATGTCTCATCTCAACCAGTGAAGAGTGGTGTGAGCTTCAGCAATGGAAACTGGCGATATTAATAGTACCTCCACTGCAGGAAGGAGGAAATGAGATGATATACAAAAGTCGACAGACAAGGTGCCTAGAGTGATTGACAAACACTACCCACTACAATTTGCCACTGTAAGGTCATTGTCAATTCCGAAACCATGTGAAAGGAAATGTTTTGCCAGAGTCCAGTTCCCCAGAAGACTCTAACCTCTTGCTATTTAAGGACCATGACTTTTAAGTTCACCCTTGGTCTTCGAAACATTAAAACAATATTAAAAATGGTGTTATTATTATAGAAAGTATGTCATCAGCTACTAACACCAGAGACATCCATCTTGGGTCTGATCGGCCCCTGGTCTTTTTTGATATCTCTAGGTGCTCTCCTTTTACCAATATTTGCATTGGCAACAGTTCCACATCATTACTAAACATTTGACATCAGACTTAAGAATTTCTGACCCTGGTAGAAAAGTTCCTGCCCCTCACTATACTTTCTCAGAAATTACTCATTGTAGTCAAATGTGCCCAAGGCCTTGAAGCACATGAGGTGAATCACCAACCAGAATCAGAAGTTCTTCCCACCACGGAGCCTTGAGGCATCTGCCCAGTCTTAGAGTGAGATGTTTCTTTTAATTTTCACAATGCAGCTTTCATACAACCCAATACCAGAGGTTTTTCTAACTGGGACATTTGTCAGCTTTAAAAGGAAAGAAGACAATGTTGAATATAAATTGACATCACATTTTCATTTTCCCCACTTCTGCTATTTTAAAAACCTCAGACTTTCCACTAGTCTCACTGCATTCAGTTGAGGTTGAATCCCCACATTAAGCAGTGGATTATCTTTTTTATCTCTCAGGAACCTAGCTTTTCAGTTCCAGAAGCAACTCTAATCAGCAGAAGTTGCTACACACTAAGACAGTGAAGCCTGAGGAAGGACCCACATTGCAGAGCAGTGATAGACTATCTGAGGGGGTCGTCTATCTATCAGTGAGCAATTATGAGAAAGAAAGACATTCCCTCCCGAATGGTGGGAATCACATGAAGCAGTAATCTCATCTGCAGTTTAAGAGTCCTTTTTGTGTGTGTGATTTTGTGATTTTGATCACTCTCCTTTTATGAGGGCCATATGCACAGACTCTTGATTGCTTCTGCAATGGAAAAAGAAGAGGATGTCCCTCTGAATCCCAATGATCTGCTTTGGCCAAAATCAGACACCAAAGCTGTTAATAGGAAGAACACTTGCAATACGGGAAATCCTATAATGTAAAGACCAATGAGGTCGGTTAGACACTCTCAATACACCCCCAAGTTGACAGAAGATGGCACTTCCCACTGACAACTAGACAGCTAAACCTCTCTGTCCATTCTATTTAGACTAAAGAATAAGAAAGGGATATTTAATGGCATAATTAATACATTCTGGGTGGTCAGAGCCATGTGTTTTAGGACAGCCTTTTCCACGAGGAAGGTGCAGTTTTGTGGGCAAATGTTTTAATCCCCTTCCCCATGCCCCCCGGGCCATGTCACACAATACAAAACTGTGGGTGGGAGAAGATGGATTGCTCATTGCCCTCCCACTCTGTGGTCCTTTTGGATGGCATCATCGGACCCAGATGACAAGCCGGGAGGCGAGAGGCTTCCAGCAGCAGCATCTGGCCCTTTGGCAGATGGTCAGGCCCTCAGGTTCCCAGCTTGGGTTCCCTCCAGATGTGTGTCATGCTTCTTCTGTTTGTGAGTGTCCTCCCTCCCTGCAGGGCATTTTTACACAAAGTCATTTTAGACCAGAAGAACTGGCAGGTTCTTATCTGAGAAGTGGATCTTATGTTTTTCCCACTGGGGTTATATTTTGCTCAAAGACGTCTGGATCCAATGGCATATATGAATATAGTATCAGAGCCATCTCCCTGGAGGCCTGAGTGCTGAGCTGGGGGGCGGGGGGGGGCGGAGGCTGCAGAAACAAATCATACTGTGCCCTTACTCCTACATCACCTTCTACCCCAACGTTTTCTTTCCTACTCAAATCAAATTTTAATTAACACTAAGGGCAGCTCAGAAGGGGAAAAATTGAGAAACGAACTGTCTGTCACCTGGGATGAGAGAGCTCTCTGGGTAGTTCTGATCTGATGATAATATGAGCACTGGGCTTGGAAACTGGTAGCACGTATCCGACCCTTAATTTTTTTCAACATGACAGCTAACACCTGTTCCCCACCTACCTCGAGCTATTCCCTTGACTTATTCCCCAGTCACTGCCTTGGCAGGACTAAGGTGACTGCTCCCAAGTTTTGGTGATAATCACAATAACCACAGAAATATCGATTGTAACAGCGATTGCCATTTGTTAGACACCAGGTACTGTGCAAGGTACTTTACATGCTTTAGTTAATTTAATCCTCACATCATTCCTATAAATCCACCCATTCTACAGAGGAGGAAAGTAAAGTTGAGAGAAGTAAGGTCTTACAAACAGTAAGTAGAAGACCTGGGATTTGAACCATGCTCTATCTGATTCCAGAGCCTGTGTTCTTTTCCTTCTACCACAACCACCTCCCCCCAGATACCACTTAGAGTTTATCAAAAAGAAGTTAAGAGACATCCTCATCTGTCAACTGGATAGTGGAAAAGCCAAGAATCTTTACACTGGACAGAACCTTAGAGATTATCCAAAACAGTGCTACAAATGGTGCTAGAATATCCCTTAGATTCTGCTTGTACTCCTCTTCCAATGATACTCTCGCTGCCCTCTAGGCAGTCCATGCCGCTCCTAGACTAGGAGTGAACCAGAAGTGTCTCAATTAATCAGAGCCAAATTCAACTTCTTTGTTCACCTCCACCATTTGGATCTGGTTCTAGCTCTTGGCAGTAACACAGAATAATTTCTCTCTCACACACCTCACTGGACCCACAGTTGAACCCATTCTCTGGTCTCCACTAGGTTGGCTATAGTCAACTAGTTCTCGCTAATGTTCCTCATATTCACCTATGACCACTAAAATTTACCGTCTGAAAAATTACCTTGGTTATTTATTCAACTTGCTTAATATCTGTCTGTCCCTGCAAGGATTTAAGCCCGTGAGAGCAGGGATACTGTTTGCCTTAGTCACGGCTATACTCCCAGCTGCCACTAGATAAGTAGTCAACAATAAATGGGTGACTACATCTGTGTCTTCCAGCTCAAGTAAACTCATGAATCCACTCAATCATTTGTTCTTCTGTTCATTCATTCAACATCTAGCACTGAGCATATCCACCAATTGTGTGCCAGGAAAAGTGTTAGGTGATAGATTCAGTCAGTCAACAAGAACTTACCCTTATAATAATAAAAATAGCTAACATTTATTGAGAGCTTACCAAGGTATATGTTGGGTACTTTACCAAGATATATGCTAGGGATATGATGCAGGTATTCTCTTAACTTCCTTTATAGAGATATGAAAATGCAGGTTTAAAGAGGGTAGTAACTTGCCAGGTTTACACCAACATTAAACAGTAAAGAGGTAACTCAAAACCAAGTTTTCTGATACTAAAATCCATGCTCTTACCCCTACAATATATGGCCCTCCATTGATTGGCAATAAAGGAGTGCTTGTCTATGTGGGCTTATTTGTTTGTTTGTTTGTTTGTTTTGCTATAGGAAAGGAGAAAAAATTCTTAGGAAGCTAACATGAAGGCCTCTCACAAATTAGAGAGACAATCACACAATGCAATCAAAACTCCACCTCTAAAAGAAGCACAGATCAATCACAGAGCAAAGGTATTGATGGGACTCTTTGCCCAAATCCTAAGCATACTTGAGTAATGGAGTGATCAGAGTAGGGTGAGGCCAAAAAAAGCTTCTCGTAGGAGCAGAGCAGATTTCAACATGGTCCCCAAAGACACAGTTGTTCACGGAGAAGAGCAGGCAAGGGTTCCAAATGCGGGGGGCAGGGGGGCGCGATATTCTGACCCAAATCCCAGAGATGGGAGAGGTTCTATGGGAGGGTAGTGGGAGATTCTGCCAGGCTGGAGCAAAAGGGGAAAGAGGAGAGGAGAGGAAAAACATGGACACGTAGAATTCACGGAAGAAATCTTCCTGAAACAAAGTAGATCTCGTAAGTTCAAAGAGCTGGGATCTTCAGTTAACGGAAGTTCAGGGCACAAATTAGCACCACCATTAGGTTGAGACCCCAAGATGAAGAGGAAAACACTGCATGGACTTGGCTGTCAGTGAGGAGAGAGCCCCTTCAGTGAGGAAGCCTGTCACATGGGACTGTGAAGATAATCCACAAAACTCCCCTTCCCCAGGCCAGCTCATTCATTTATAAATAAGAAGATTACTCACTGCCTACATGCATCAACATCTTTCTGCATCATCCTTGGGGTATTTTCCCTCCACCTTTCCTGCAAGTATGTCTCTTTTCTGTTTTCCTCTTTAAATGTTCACTGTGTCTGGGTCATGATGAGTTTTCCCTACCAGCCAGCATCAATTAACAGTTCCAAGTTGGGCCAGCAACGGTCTCTCTCCCTGACTTCTCTGAAGGGGAGTCTCTTGATTGGGGGATGTGGAAGGCGCTGGCAGTGGGGGGGCCTTCATCCTCTGTCCTCCCTGTCACGAGCCTGGCAGACAACGGGCAAGGTTTGGGCTGTTAACTACTGTTCAGCTGGTGGATCTCTTTCTCTCTTGCTCTTTTTCACTTAAAATAAATGCGGTCTGCTCACTTTCTAGCCATTAGCAGTGGCTGATTAATTTTCAAAGTGAGTTCAGTTTTAAGCCACTTCTACAAATAGACACTTTATTGAGTTGAAGAGTCAAGAAGGGATTGTTTTTTAATTGTATTTGATCCAAGGACAATGAGCGCCTTTACAGTCTCACCTCTCTGCATCCTCTGATTAATTATGAGCACTATTCCCCCCGCTCGTGTTGACAGAGCACTTCATAATTTTCCATGCTCTTCTGCACTTACTCCTGGTATAATCATTCCCCACAGCCTGCGAGGCAAATTGGGCAGGTGATATTACCTCCACCTGCTCAGGTGAGACGTGCAAGCTCAGAATGAATGTCAGAAAAGGACCCACTCTCACAGGAAGGGGGCCACCGCAACACCTAAACCCAAGTGCCTGACTCCCATCCCATTTTCCTTCCTGTTGGGTCACACCAACAAATCAAGGTGGGGGAGCTGCAGTGTGGTGCTCAGGAGCTCACAGAGCTGGTCTGAGTTCAAATCCCACCTCTGTCTCTTGGGGCTCCAGTTTCTGTATCTGTAAAACAGGAGACGTAATAGCACCTACTCATAGCACCTACTTGAGCGGGTAGGAGGAAACAATGAGGTGAAGCATGTACTGCTGAGGACAGAGCCTGGCAAACAGCTCAGCCTCAACCACACAAGCTGCCCTCTTCATCTCTTCCACATCACGCTGTCCATCACGGCATGTTTGATTTGTCCTGCTACAGGTCCTAAACTGCAAAGAAGCAAAAGTCACAGACTCTGACCCCATGACCTTCATTTTATTTGGGACAGAGAACTTTCCTGTTTTCGCTTTTTTATTGACCAGCATTTGAAAATTGGGAGATTTCATAGAAAAATCAAGGTTTCTCAAATTTCTTGGAAAATAAGATGTTCTAGCAATACTAGGTCCGCATTCCCGCTTGGCAACAGTTAGCTGGGACTCATCAGGGACTCTACCTTTAGAGAGTGCACATGCTCACCAGTTCACCCCAGTCCCCACCACTCCCTCATGCATGTTTCAAACCTCAATACTCAAGTCATTTATATTACTGCCTGGCTCAGGCAGCAATTGCATTGGTCTCTTCTCCAGCACTAAGACAATAGAGGGCCCTGCTACAGGAACTGCTATAAGATGGCCTAGAGCTAGATGGATGACTTGCACTTGCCGGCACTGTGAATTCTCATATTAACTATGGCATTTCAATGCATCCTCTTTATCACCCCAGCTTCTCACAAGCAAATCTGAATGGAGGGAAGAAATACATTCAGCCCATTTTGTGAGCAGAAAACTAACCGGAGTCAAACCAGAGCAAGCTGAAACTAAACGAGGATCACAAGAGTTAGGCCTAGAGTGATAGCTTTTACTTTCTGTAAAAGTCTCCCAATTTGCGCCTATTCACATGAACATTTCTGCTGTGTGACTCCAAACTGTCCTCAAAATATATTTTGTTACTTGGTAATCAAATTTGCTTATGCCATAAAACGCCCTAGCTCCTATGTGAATATTTTAGTTAAGCCAGAATTGAGGAATATTGACTCTTATTGGAAAATTAAAGGGCCTTGCGCTCTCTTAATCGTGAGATGAGTCAATTAAACAGGCAGTTTGTTGGAGAGTTCGGACAGTGGCATCTTGGCACCACAGTGTAACTGGGTGAGGATGAAGTCATTTCTCAGCTTTCCTTGGCAGAGTCTTTATTATTTACAATATTTACTTCAGGGAAATCTTGGCATGTGTCATATTTAACTTGCTGAAAAAATGGGACCGTAAATGCGTATCACCTTTTGAACAAAGCCAAATGTTGTCGTACTAATTTGGTTCATGAAGTGTGTAATTCAGTTCCTTTGCACAGGGGCAACATTCGTCTTCTGCTTTTATTAAACTATCATAAAACAATTTTTCTTGCTCATTATTGAAATACGTGTCATGTCGCCAGGGCTGGGGCGAAGGGGATTTAATGACTCAAGTTCTAAAGGCGTTCCAGTGACACTTCCTCTCTGTTCTACTGTGCGCCACCGGAAAAATTAAGAAAACAAGGAACCTGTAAGGAAACCTTTGCCCTTTCCCCATTTATTGGGTAGCAGGAAGGATATGGGTACACAGAGGAAGGGAGAAAAATAAAGCTGTCATTTTTATGAGATTATTTCCACGAAACACATACCTTCATTAACAGGAGCTATTTATAAATCACTCTTGATTTACTTTTTCATTTCATTCATGTATACTTTTAGTCCCTTTAAGGATAGCTGCACATAAACTTTGCCACCGACATACCAGGTCCCAGCTTTGCCCCCATGGGGAGGGTGATTCGGTGAGGAGAGAGGGGTAAAGGTAGAATCAATATGGCTCCGCCCAAAGCTTCCCTCTTGGCCAGTCTGGATGTTGTTTCCTGTTCACCCTGTCCCACCTGTAAAAGCTCGCTTGCCTGGCTGCCTGTCTTTCTAACCCCGGCCATGTGGAAAGAAGTCACGTAGACTCTGGGTAAAATAGGTGCGGCATTTTAGAAACCGATCATACACACAGAAAGGTATTCTTTTTCCAGGCAAACCATTCTACACAGAAATAACTCCAAATTCAGTCTAACAAGACATGCCACCATAAAGACTCTGTCACCTACCTGAATACACTCAGTATTCGTTATGTATTGGAGGAGGAGGAGCGGGGTACAGGGGAGGAGGAGAAAGAGTCTGCACACACCACAGACCTGCTGTTAGAGCAGACGCTGTGCTCTGTCCTTTGTCTCAGTGAATCCTGGCACCAGCCCTGTGAGGAAAGTACTGTTATCATCCATCCCCATTTTACAAGTGAGGAGAACAGAGAAAGATGATAGAGCAAGTAGCTTGCCCAACTTCCTAGAGCCAGGAAGGAACAGAGTCTGAGTTGACACTACAGAACAATTTGCTATTTGATCACGTTTTGTTTAGCGCCTGATTGAGTCATAACTTGAAGGGTTTCCAGAGCACCGTGGGAAATTCAAAGAAATGGAAGGGACACAGTCCCTGCCCTCCCATCCCTATCCATCAGCAGGGGAGATGATGTATAGATATATCATACTAATTTGAAACAGGAGCTGAGCGTACTTTTCTCTCACATAACTCTGTAACCTCTGGAGGATGATTTATTCCTACAGATATCTCATTTATTCAGATGCTGATGAGCACCTAAGGGCCAAGAGTGCCCGGGACAAGGGGGCTCCCTGGAGTTGGGACTCTTGGTGAGAAAACCAAGAAAGCCCCAGGCAATCAGGGCAGGTCACCCTAAAAGTAACTGTGGCTAGAAACCAGAGGTACAATAGTGAACTAGACAGTCGTCAGCCCTGCCTTCAGCCAGCAGTTAGTCTAAGGGGGATTCAGACAGTTACAGAGTAAGGTAAATGAGACCAGGAGGGGAGTATGGTGTCCGGCAACAGCACAGACACACAGGATGCTATCAGTACATTTTTCCCTTAGGTCTAAAAAGTCTTCCAAATAAATAAAATCAGAAACAAACAAAAAAAAATGTGGCTTTTTCAAAGAATTGCAAATATACGTTTAATAATGAACTTTAAAAGATGAGGCTGAAATTATGCACACTGCTTACAAGTATTAGAAAATGCTTATGTATTTTAGACTTATTAAATGGTCAGTTGATATTTAGAGTCATTTTGTAACATATTTACTCATCTCTGAGATGTCCTGTGTAAAACTGAGGAAATTGAAAAAGCAAAATTTTCTGAACGTAAGCAAGAGTTCATGTTAATGTTACCAAAACCTTTCCATTTTCATATGTCTCCTGGTTCCATTAGATGAATTGTTGAGTAATCAATATCATTTGTCATTTTAAACGAGTAAGAGAATCAGTTCTCCTCCACCACCACTACCAACACACAAAATGTACTTTTTGAGCAATTATGACATCACAGTAGCAATTAATGTCAACAATATAAAAAATAACAAATGGCTCAGGGATGTAACCAACCAAAACCAGCATAATCATCGCCTGAATGGATGTATACTCTTTTGTTCTAAGTGCATTTATCAGGTAGGCGGTAGATTCTAGAAATCACATCTATGGAAACCTCACCCCATACCACTACAATAAGTTAAGTAATTGAAGAATTTGAAGTCACACTGACTTTTTTCAAAAGTGTGACTAAATAGTTGCAGAAAAAGGAGTCTAAAAAAACATATGAGATGCTAATCTTCCCCCCAACAGCCCACCAGGAAGTTTTGGCAGATGAAAATTACTGAGCTGGAGTTTGGCAACTGAGAAGCAACACATAAAGTCCTGAAAAATCATGTCGGGGGAACTTTGTGGCTCCTCTCACTAGCCCCATCTTTACTTGTAACACACATTACCTTGTATGCTTGCCAATTATTTCCCAAACTACTGGGGTGTGATACATGCACTATATATCTTATATATCTTTATGCACAAATGAATTTTGTACACATTATCCATATTCCCTCTATATGTGTCTATACAGATTTGCACGTGTATTATCTTTGCTCACAAAAGGCGCAGTCACAGATATATTATCCTAACATGATACCTTGGTCCGTGTGTCCACAGATTATAACTTTTGTCTACAAACCAAATCCCTGGTTAAACCCTCAGCTCTTTCCTTCCCCATCTTATCGAGCTCCTCTGAAAGTTGAGGCTTCCATTAACTCAACCCCAGCTATGAGGTTTGAGTTTCACCGAGCCGTTTCTGGTCCCCTTAAATTAACCATGCTGAGTCCTGCAACAGGGAAACAGCTTCCCCACAAGCACAGCATGTATTCTAACCAGGTGTGCGTTGTTACTTCCACCTTGGCAGTTCCCAACTTCGTTTTAATTTAATATGGCTAAGAGGCCTCAAGAAATGCAGATTTACACCCAAAGAGATGTGTTTGCACCTCCAAACACAAATTATGCTAATCAGGTGGTCCAGTCAGAGCCAGGAAGAGGAGGTGTGATTATTTTCAGGAAGCCTCCATGACTGGCAGCCAACTCCTACTGAGAACCACAACTGGTTGGCTCTTTGGAACCGTGCAGAGTGCTTGCCTCCCTCCCCTTAACTAAAGGCTGCTCCATACTCTACCTGTCCGGCGGGGCTGTGGTCAAGCTGTTCCACTTGCCATGCATCAATGCCACTTTGTTCAGACTGACTGGCTCTCCTGACAGTGACCCTCCTGCCGTCTGTATTATTTAAAGGAGATTTATGGTTGGGTGTCTCGTGCTGTGAAACATGAGCTGTGACCCCCGGACTGGGAAGCCAGCAGGGAAAAACATTAATATTATGGCACACGGGGAAATGAAACTCATAGGCAGCAGCAAAAAAGAACAACGGAAATGTGAGATGGGAAATGTATGGACGTGTCATAAACTACACCGAATATTTGAGTTTCCTCTCTGATGGAGCCTGAAAATATGTTCAGGTTAGGGTTGTAGTGTTTTGGGGTTTTTTTAATTTTTTAAATTTGTTTGTTTTCTTGTGTTTTTAGAAATAAGTGCCAAACAAGGGCTTATGTGAAAAAATACCCCAGCTTACTAGAGCACCGAGAACTCTGGCTGCATATTAAAGAGGACCAGATAATTTTATGATCATTAGGACCATTTGAAGTTATGCATACTAAATTAAGAGTAATCAAAACTCATGCTTCAGGGCACACTCTGATCATTGGTAGGGTCAGGAAGAATTCATCCCTCTTCTGGTACCCTGTTCTTTAGGACGAGTGGCACTAGTCATTATGAGGGGTTTTGCAGTTACAGATCAGCTAAGAAACAGGGGAAAGACCAGGGCCCAAACCAGAAGAGCAAGTTTGAGGGTTTCTAATATAATCAGATGTACGTTTCCTGATTTCCCAAGTGTATATGTTTGAAATGAAGAGGGCTTACTATCCTAATGCCTGGGGTGTGCATCTTGAAAGAGAGGGCTCACAGTCTCCAGGCCTTTCCATAAACCGCAAAGGCCATTTGTTTTGAGAAATATTTTAAGATTGGAAAAAAGACTGAGCTGTGAATAAGTCTGACATTTTATTACCAACTCTTAGCACTAGCCAGAAACAATCTGTCCTCCTTTGGTCTCAGTGTCCTAATCTGTAAAATGGAAATAAATATTCACCATTCCAAGCAGAAACAGGCCATCCACCAAGCAGCGGTCCTTCCAAAGATGAAGAGGACTATTCTGGCATCTAGCATAATAACAGTTTAGTAAAATTGCCTTTTACATGTTGACCTATCCTCCTATCTTTCACACAAGCATAATCTTCTGTCAATATTTCCCTTAGAAAGAGACACATTTCGTTTCCATTAATAGTACTTAGAAATTCATGGAACTAAACGAGCATAGGGATATGTGGAGGGAGGTGGGGCACCATTAAATCTTAAACACACCTCTTGCTTGGAAAATGTTCCTCAAGGAGACCTGTGAGCTTCGGTTACTTTGGTGACATTAGATCCTGTACTAAAGAAACAGTATGTTTAATCTCTGCAGCAAAGATGATTTTTTAAACCATATATTTTATTTAGATGTGATTTCCTTTGCTCAATGAAAAATTAATTGATGCATGCCCTCAGACTAATCTCATAAATACCTGGTAATCTTTTTTCCAATCTTCAAATATTTCTCAAAACAAATGGCCTTTATGGTTTATGGAAAGGTCTGGAGACAGTGAGCCCCCTTTTTTCTAGATGCACACCCCAGCAATTTGTGCTGGATCTTGAAAAGTACTGGAATGCCCCCAAACAAAGGCCGGCTGAAGCTTGCTGCAATAATTCAGTAGGAAATTGTAAAGTCCAAGATGTAGCCCCAGAAGGAAGCACTGCTGTCCTTATGTAATCTACAAAATTCTATTTCCAATTAGCTTCTGCTTCTGGGGAAGCTGGAGCAGGTGCTTACAGCTCAGCAGAGAAAATTTCCTTCTCCTAAGTATTATAGGCTCCTTTCTATCTTCTGTCACCAAAAGTGCATCCTGAAATTGCAGCAAGTGCCAGAAAACTTTCCCCAGTGAGTCACCCATCTGAACAGGGAGCCTCTACAAATCTCCTCCCTTTCATTAAAGTACTGAATACTAAAACTTAACATCCATTTTATACAAAATGCCTGGACCTTTTTAATATACTCTTTTAGTGTTCAGTCTTGCTCATTTATCTTTCTATGTTACATGCCTAACTCAGTATGACTAACTAAAGCTGTCAGCTCCCAGAGGTCAGAGACACAACCATTTAATTCTTTCTCTAACCAGCATGGCAGTCCACTAGTTACAACTAGATGATGAACAAAAAGTGCTTGATGAAGATAGGGGTTTTATTAAACTACCATAATCCCTGGGGTGGAAAGGGAAAGAAGACCCATCTTTTTTTCCATCTCCCCTAAAACCAACCTAAAATCTATAACTACTGCAACCTAAAAAAACAGGCATTTCCAGCTAAGATAGCATAGTGGATGAGCAAATCACATCACTCAGCCCATCCCACCTTGCCCAGGCCTGCGAGTGTCTCAAGTAGGACAGGATACCTACTACTCATGCTTTAATCCTTAGCCAGGACCACTGGGAGCTAAGAATCTCAGCACCCACTCCATGAGCCCAACGTGGCAGTTAAAATGTAACCATTAAGCAACGCTGATAAAAGATTAGATGATGCTGTCATCCCATTGTTATCCAATTTATTCTACTCTGACATGGTACAAAGTGGTTCTGCGTCAATAACGGTTAATAAATACAGCCGTACCTGAACGCTATCACAATTTCCATATGCTTTCACAGAGAGGAAACAGCTCTCTCTTCCATTTCTCCAAGTTCATTTCTTTAGTGGGTAATGACAGTTTCACCTCCAGATTCTATTTGACTATAAAGAACATTCACAGAATGACCTAGATATTTGGTTCAAAAGCACCTGCTGTTGACTGAGGGCTCATCTCACTAGTCTGGGCTGTACATGTCTTATTGGGGGGCAGGGAGAATAAGTGCTTTTCCTCATGGATCCTTCTGGATGGACACATAGAGGTCCCATTCCTGCACAAACACTGCAAATTTCAGACAGCCATTCTTTTCATCAACAGGTCCCAGTGTACCTGTCCAGAATTCAAATTCCAGAATGTATTTAATGCTTGGAATGCCTATAATCTAGAGTTTTTCCCATTAAAATTTCATGCTATGTAAAGGTACAGTCTTGAACTACTTTGTAATTACTTTGAAAGTCTTGTCTCCTTCAGAGTACTGTATTTTATAGAGCACTTAACATACAGTATATACCTTCCAAATTGGCTGGACCATAAAAAAATCACCAGAAAATATCTAAGTATACAGATTCTCAAGCCTCATCCCAGACCTAAAGAATTGGAATCTCTTGATAGAAGGGCCTGGAAATGTGTAGTTTTGACTACTCTCAGGTGATTCTGATGAACAGGAGAGTTTGGGAAACAGACGGATCTCAGGGGATTTACACAACAGCCCCGTGAAAAAGGCAGAGCAAATTTTAGCTCTATTTTACAGATATTAAAAAATGGAGCTCAGAGAGGTTAGTTCCCTCCACTGTGCTTAAATCTACCTCATCAGCTCTATTATCATGTTTATACATCACTTGCATTCCTATCCTTCCCTCTCTCTATCAGCCTCCATCAAATAATATGTAGCACTCTGTAGGTGACCTAATAGTTATTCTTGCAGATAGTAGGGACACTGACTGCACAGCAATTCCCGAGAAATTCTCTCCCAATATTTCCAGAGGATGCCTGGCATACCTGTGCCCACTCTCGATTCCTGGCACCGCTTTTGGTCCACATTCTTATATAATCAACATCCGTTCAATAGAGCCTCCCTCTGCTGAGGAATTAATCACCAGAAATACTGCACATGAGGATATAATATACAAAATATCTGTATAATACAGCCTCTTAAGCAATTATCCTATACCACTGGGTCACATTATGCAACTTAATATTTCCCATAACAAAAGTAGAGTTACGGGATTTTTTAAATGTATACGTTGTTAAGTTTTACTTTAATCATTTGCGGCATTCTTTTATATTATTTTACTATTGCATGTCAGTAATCAGTGACAATTAAATTTTTTAAACCTTGCATTGAAAATTAACTCTCATCAGAAAAAGGATTAAGACCAGCGCTTTCATGGTTCTAAAGCTGAACTAAGTGGAGGAAAAGATGTTACACAGGGGGGAAATTTCCCTTGACTCAACACACGCCAGTGGGCTTGAATGATTTCTGAGAATTTTCCATCAGTGTTTTCTCAAGTAGCCTTTGGTGGTCTGTTCTCTCGGTGTCATTCCTAGTAATTCTAGCAGGAGTGGCTGTACCCCAAAAAGAGGAAACATGGCTCTGTGTGCTCCCACTGAGATGTGGGGAGAGGTTGTGTGAACATCTGAAGAATGAGAATCAGACCCTACACCAGTTCTGGTTTATGTATTGCCTGGGAGGAGGGAGAGTGGCGGAGAGGGAGCTCAGGATGGGTTTGGCAAGGCAGTGAGCAGGCCCTCCATCTCTGCCTCTTGATCGCCTCCCAAGGACACAGTGCCTATTCAGAATTCGAGTTCATGGAGGCTTTTCAATCAATAACATATGGCCACGAAAGCGCTAGTGCTATACAAACAGACTGAAATAAATATGCTCAGCAAATAAAATATCTGTATGTGAAACAACAAAGCTTTTAGTTTAACTGCAGAAAATGAAAAACAAGTCTACTTAAAACCAGGCTAAATGAGCAACCAGTTATTCAATGGGAGTTTTTGGAGATGAATGAGCTGGCAGATGCTTTAGTCAAATCATTAAGACCAGATATCAGTAATTCCTAAGGAACGGAGGCAACACTCACCAGCAACAACTTAATGTGGCCGGGGCCCCACAGCCTTTCTTCCCCCACTAGGACTGGTGCAAGGAACGCTGGGACACACCAGCTGTTTAAAAAGCCAAGTGGCTCCTAGCACACCAGCTTGTTAGCCTTTATCTTACATGCATTTTTTTTCCCTCCCAGATTCATGATCTCAGATTAGGTAGGTGGTGGGGTGGCTCTAAATATACCTCCCTGTTACCCGAGACCTGGATCAGGGAAGGTGCTTATTAATATCATGGAGATATGATTTTTAATGATCTCTGAAAACAGCCTATATGGGTGTGAATAATGGCACTGTCTCATTGCATGCGTGGTTTGTGCTTTTGTCTCAGACAGGTTCATTTTTCACTGGAGGGGAAAGGTTCATGCCGCACGAGGGGGGTAACCAGTTGATGTTACAAGGCTGACTATTAGGCCCCTTGCTGTTCCACATGTCACAGGGAAGGACTCCAGCCGGCAACCTTAATGCCTACTTCAGCATCTTGAAGAAATTAATGAACACAGCTTCTATGGCAAAACATTTCAATCAACCCTTACCAGCTGTGCCTACATTTAAGAAAAAGAAAAGGGAGGGGGGGGGGATGCCCAGGTTTATCAAAAAAGTTTCTTCGAAAGATCAACCGTGGTTTTGGCTGTGAGCAGGGATGTGGGAGGTGGGGAAAGGAAGAGCAGGAGTAAAGGTAGAAGGTTGCCAGTGCCGAGTGCCAAAAGATGTGCTCTGGCCCCTGTGTTTGTTGAACAAATTAAGCACGTTCTGGTTTTTCACCTGCTGAAGTAGCAGCAGTGCATATGGCCTAGAAGTTAAAAATAAGGAAATATGCATACATTACCATACTTAATAGACGACCCTCTCCATTTAATATGCAAATTTCCTGAAATATTACTGAATGCCGTCTGTTCTAAATGAATAAATTTGAATTGCAATTAGAATAATCCTTTATAATTAATGAAAACTGTCAATTTTAGTTCATAAGTAATTTGATTAACAGGATGATGGGACACTTATCAAGTTCACTGGACTGCTAGGGTATGAGAAAACCGACAGTGAAAATGGGGCGGGCCAGGCACTCAGGCTCCACTGGAGTATTATCCTAAATTATTGATAACACAAGCTAATGAACTTCAGAAAGTGAACTCTGGGGGCCTCATTTATGGGACAGCATTGGAGGTTGATGGGCAACGTGAGATGAAGATCTTTCAGAATGCGTCTTTGCTGGTATTTTTGGCTCATAGGAAAATAAATGTTTAGAAATGCCAGGGCAAAAGAAAACATTGGCTTAAAACACAAATTTACCGTTTCCAGCTGTTGCTGTAACAAAAGGAAACAATATTCAGAGGATAAATGTAAGAAGAGACAATCCAAAAACATGTGGAATGAAGTTTATGGTAATGCATCACAGGCGAAGGATATAGCCATAGCAGTGGGGCCGTCTCAATTTCCCTCCATTGTTTCTTTCTTCAGAAAGACCAGGAACAAGAACTTTTTAACCAGTATTAACTGGACATTTATATGAAACAACTGGGGGAGGGGGACTCCTTGGCGGCACACACAACTCTTAGTTACGTACGAAACTAACAATAAGGGCACAGAAGGACCCTAAAGAAATAGATGCCCATCGCATTCTCAATGAGGAGGAAAGGAGGTAGGAAAGAGGGTTAATGTTACAAGAGAATGCTGGCATTCTTTTATTGTTGTTGTTAATTAACATGAAGACAGAGTAAGTAAAAACAAGAAAAGGAGCTATAAAAAAAACTTACTTTACCTTTTCCAGAAATTGATTCCAAAACTCAAAGCAAAAGTGCCACTGGTATCAAGACTGGGTCTGCATTTGGGGGCTTTCACACTCACTGGCAGGTGAGAAAGTGTATTAAGAACCTTCTCCTGGGAGTCTCAGGAGAGCAAGGGTCTGGTTTTCTCGATTCACAGCCTCCTGTCAGACCTTGCTCTTTCATGCTTCCCACACCTATAGCCCCTGACAACTACCAGTGACCTCCTTACTGACAAAGGGGACTCCAAATTTCATTGATGTTGGCAGAATAGAGGCAAGTCATAGTTCTTTACTTCTACCTAGTTCTCCTACACCCATTGAGAAGTGCCTTAATTCCAAGGACGGGAGTTATCTATCCAAAAGACTTCTTGTCCCTGAAAAATTAATCAGAATTCATGCGGGGATAATCCTGTCATGGTAATTCAAGACCATCAAGGAATAATTTTTCAAGAATAAGACTAGTTGGCTCCTGGAGCTTCAGGCTGGGGTGAGGAGCAGCGTCTGTGCACAGCGCCTGCTGTCACCATCTTGAATTGAGGTGTCCTGGGCAGCACTTCTCCACAGGGCTACGCGCCAAACTGTCATGTTGCTCACCGCAGTTCTTCGCTGGGAACGCTAATCCCACGTGTTAGGTGCGAAACTTCTGCATACAGTCCACTACAGGCACACAAAACCAGGCTAAGCCCCAAAGAAGAGATTCAAGCCAGTCTTCAGACCCAAAGCACTGACTGAAGGAGTAGCTGGATCTATTTGAGGGCTACACAGTGTGACAGCAAATATATAGAGAATGGATTTCCCCATTGTTTTCCCAGAGGAATTTAAGTCCATTTATATGACTGTGTGGCTGACAGGGTTTTGGTGCTCTGGCTGGGTGCCAGGCCTGAGCCTCTGAGGTGGAGAGCCGAGTTCAGGACATTGGTCCACCAGAGACCTCCTGGCTCCACGTAATATGGAACGGCGAAAGCTCTCCCAGAGATCTCCATCTGAACGCTATGACCCAGCTCCACTCAACGACCAGCAAGCTACAGTGCTGGACACCCTATGCTAAACAACTAGCAAGACAGAAACACAACCCCAACCATTAGCAGAGAGGCTGCCTAAAATCACAATAAGGTCACAGACACCCCAAAACACACCACCGGATGCAGTCCTGCCCATCAGAAAGACAAGATCCAGCCTCATCCACCAGAACACAGGCACCAGTCCCCTCCACAACCCAGTGAACCAACCTTACCCACTGGAGGCACACACCAAAAACAACGGGAACTATGAACCTGCAGCCTGCGAAAAGGAGACCCCAAACACAGTAAGTTAAGCAAAATGAGAAGACAGAGAAACACACAGCAGATGAAGGAGCCAGGTAAAGACCCACCAGACCAGACAAATGAAGAGGAAATAGGCAGTCTACATTGAAAAGAATTCAGAATAATGATAGTAAACATAATCTCAAATCTTGGAAGTAGAATAGAGAAAACACAAGAAACGTTTAACAAGGACCTCGAAGAACTAAAGAGCAAACAAACAGTGATGAACTACACAATAAATGAAATTAAAATTTCTCTAGAAGGAATCAAAAGCAGAATGACTGAGGCAAAAGAACGGATAAGTGACCTGGAAGATAAAAGAGTGGAAATAACTACCAAAGAGCAGAATAAAGAAAAAAGAATGAGAAGAATTGAGGACAGTCTCAGAGACCTCTGGGACAACATTAAATGCACCAACATTCAAATTATAGGGGTCCCAGAGGAAGAGAAAAAGAAAGGGACTGAGAAAATATTTGAAGGGATTATAGTTGAAAACTTCCATAATATGGGAAAAGAAAGAGTCAATCAAGTCCAGGAAGCACAGAGAATCCCATACAGGTTAAAACCAAGGAGAAACATGCCAAGACACATACTAATCAAACTATCAAAAATTAAACACAAAGAAAACATATTAAAACCAGCAAGGGAAAAACAACAAATGACATACAAGGGAAGCCCCATAAGCTTAACAGCTGATCTTTCAGCAGAAACTCTGCGAGCCAGAAGGGAGTGGCAGGACATAATTAAAGTGATTAAAGGGAAAAACCTACATCCAAGATTACTCTACCCAGCAAGGATCTCATTCAGATTCAACAGAGAAATTAAAACCTTTACAGACAAGCCAAAGCTAAGAGAATTCAGCACCACCAAACCAGCTGTACAACAAATGTTAAAGGAACTTCTCTAGGCAGGAAACACAAGAGAAGGAAAAGACCTACAATAACAAACCCAAAACAATTAATAAAATGGTAACAGGAACATACATATTGATAATTACCTTAAATGTAAATGGATTAAATGCTCCAACCAAAAGACACAGACTGGCTGAATGGAACCAAAAACAAGACCTGTATACATGCTGTCTACAAGAGACCCACTTCAGACCTAGGGACACATACAGACTGAAAGTGAGGGGATGGAAAAAGATATT
Source organism: Physeter macrocephalus (assembly GCF_002837175.3). NCBI lineage: Eukaryota > Metazoa > Chordata > Mammalia > Artiodactyla > Physeteridae > Physeter > Physeter macrocephalus. The sequence continues at coordinate 152,711,398 of NC_041221.1, forward strand.
CCTGCAAATGGAAATCAAAAGAAAACTCGAGCAGCAATTCTCATATCAGACAAAATAGGCTTTAAAATAAAGACTATTACAGGAGACAAAGAAGGACACTACATAATGATCAAGGGATCAATCCAAGAAGAAGATATAACAATTGTAAATACTCATGCACCCAACATAGGAGCACCTCAATATATAAGGCAAATGCTAAGAGCCATAAATGGGGAAATAGACAATAACACAATCATAGTAGGGGACTTTAACACCCCACTTTCACCAATGAACAGAGCATCTAAAATGAAAATAAATAAGGAAACACAAGCTTTAAATGATACATTAAACAAGATGGACTTAATTGATATTTATAGGACATTCAATCCAAAAACAACAAATTACACTTTCTTCTCAAGTGCTCATGGAACATTCTCTAGGATATATCATATCTTGGGTCACAAATCAAGCCTTGGTAAATTTAAGAAAACTGAAATCGTATCAAGTGTCTTTTCCAACCACAACGCGATGAGACTAGATATCAATTACAGGAAAAAAATCTGTAAAAAAAAAATACAAACACATGGAGGCTAAACAATGTACTACTAAATAACCAAGAGATCACTGAAGAAATCAAAGAGGAAATCAAAAAATACCTAGAAACAAATGACAATGAAAACATGATGACCCAAAACCTATGGGACTCAGCAAAAGCAGTTCAAAGGGAAGTTTATAGCAATACAATCCTACCTCAAGAAACAAGAAACATCTCAAATAAACCTAACCTTACCTTACACCTAAAGCAATTAGGGAAAGAAGAACAAAAAAACCCCAAAGTTAGCAGAAGGAAAGAAATCATAAAGATCAGATCAGAAATAAATGAAAAAGAAATGCAGGAAACAATAGCAAAGATCAATAAAACTAAAAGCTGGTTCTTTGAGAAGATAAACAAAATTGATAAACAATTAGCCAGATTCATCAAGAAAAAAAGGGAGAAGACTCAAATCAATAGAATTAGAAATGAAAAAGGAGAAGTAACAACTGACATTGCAGAAAT
>NC_041221.1:152713027-152714451 GCF_002837175.3 Physeter macrocephalus
AGAGGGAACTTTCCTCAACATAATAAAGGCCATATATGACAAACCCACAGCCAACATCGTTCTCAATGGTGAATAACTGAAACCATTTCCTCTAAGATCAGGAACAAGACAATGTTGTCCACTCTCACCACTATTATTCAACATACTTTTGGAAGTTTTAGCCTCAGCAATCAGAGAAGAAAAAAAAATAAATTTGTGAAAATGGCTATACTACCCAAAGCAATCTACAGATTCTTTGCAATCCCTATCAAACTACCAATGGCATTTTTCACAGAACTAGGACAAAAAATTTTGCAATTTGTATGGAAACATAAAAGACACTGAATAGCCAAAGCAATCTTGAGAAAGAAAAACGGAGCTGGAGGAATCAGGCTCCCTGACTTCAGACTATACTACAAAGCTAAAGTAATCAAGACAGTATGGTACTGGCACAAAAACAGAAATATAGATCAGTGGAACAGGAGAGAAAGCCCAGAGATAAACTCACGCACATATGATCACTTTATTTTTGATAAAGGAGTCAAGAATATACAATGGAGAAAAGACAGCCTCTTCAATAAGTGGTGCTGGGAAAACTGGCCAGCTACCTGTAAAAGAATGAAAGTAGAAAACTCCCTAACACCTTACACAAAAATAAACTCAAAATGGATTAAAGACCTAAATGTAATGCCAGACACTATCAAACTCTTAGAGGAAAACATAGGCAGAACACTCTATGACATAAATCACAGCAAGATCCCTTTTGACCCACCTCCTAGAGAAATGGAGATAAAAACAAAAATATACAAATGGGACCTAATGAAACTTAAAAGATTTTGCACAGCAAAGGAAACCATAAACAAGATGAAAAGATAACCCTTAGAATGGGAGAAAATATTTGCATATGAAGCAACCGACAAGGATTAATCTCCAAAATTTACAAGCAGCTCATGCAGCTCAGTATCAAAAAGACAAACAACCCAATCCAAAAATGGGCAGAAGACCTAAACAGACATTTCTCTAAAGAAGATATACAGATTGCCAACAAACACATGAAAGGATGCTCAACATCACTAATCATTAGAGAAATACAAACTAAAACTACAATGAGGTATCACCGCACACCAGTCAGAATGACCATCATCAAAAAATCTACAAACAATAAATGCTGGAGAGGGTGTGGAGAAAAGGGAACCCTCTTGCACTGTTGGTGGGAATGTAAATCAATACAGCCACTACGGAGAACAATATGGAAGTTCCTTAAAAAACTAAAAATAGAACTACCATACGACCCAGCAATCCCACTACTGGGCATATACCCTGAGAAAACCATAATTCAAAAAGAGTCATGTATCACAATGTTCACTGCAGCTCTATTTACAATAGCCAGGACATGGAAGCAACCTAAGTGTCCATTGACAGATGAATGGATAACGAAGATGTGG
>NC_041221.1:152714663-152715212 GCF_002837175.3 Physeter macrocephalus
ATGTATATGTATAGCTGATTCACTTTGTTATAAAGCAGAAACTAACACACCATTGCAAAGCAATTATACTCCAATAAAGATGTAAAAAAAAAAAGAATAAGACTAGTCATAATAATACTAGTCATTTGATTTGATATAAAAAATAAATAGGGGCTTCCCTGGTGGCGCAGTGGTTGACAGTCCACCTGCCGATGCAGGGGACACGGGTTCGTGCCCCGGTCCGGGAAGATCCCACATGCCGCGGAGCGGCTGAGCCCGTGAGCCATGGCCGCTGAGCCTGCACGTCCGGAGCCTGTGCTCCGCAACGGGAGAGGCCACAACAGTGAGAGGCCCGCGTACCGCAAAAAAATAAAAAATAAAATAAAATAAAATAAAATAAACCCATCACGTAATAATGATGATGGTGACTTTTTTAAAAAAACACTTATACAATTTACTTTTAAAATATTCTAAATGCCAGACATTGTGCAAAGTTGTTTAAGTCATTAAACACTTAAGGTGACCCATGGGCTTCCCTGGTGGCGCAGTGGTTGCGCGTCCGCCTGCCGA
>NC_041221.1:152715340-152725943 GCF_002837175.3 Physeter macrocephalus
CCTGCGCGTCCAGGGCCTGTGCTCCGCAGCGGGAGAGGCCACGGCAGAGGGAGGCCCGCATACCACAAAAAAAAAAAAAAAAAAAAAAAAAGGTGACCCTGGCAGTACATATTACATCCATTTGACAGGTGAATAAACCAAGGCTCAGAAAGATTAGGTGCCTTGCACAACAAATGAATCACCACCAGGACTTGGCAGAGTCAGGATTTCAACTCTGGGTCTGCCTGTCTCTGGAGCCTAAGCTGTTAACCTAATATGTTTCCTAGGCTGATTTCCATTTCATTAACAGTGTGCTTGGATGCTGGACATATTGAATCATGCTATAGTTCCCCTCACTTTACAATCACATTTTCATTTCCTTGCTCTGGACCACCATGACTGTTAAGTTGCCTGTGCCATTTCCAAGCCAGCTCAGCCAGTGTACATTTGGAGTCATTGTCCCCCCTCGCATGGAACAAGCAGGTCATTAACATTGTCTTTCTTTCGTTCTACAGTGTGGGCTGAAAGCAACCCTTTAGCATCCACTGCCTTCCACAAAGTGTCTCTTGGAATCCATATATTTAGAGCTCAGTTTTCAAAGCACGACAGGCACCAGGTAAGGCTCGTTCCTTGGACTCTGCCCTAGAGGCCTGTGTTGCCACTGTCCTAACTAGCCAACTTTGGCCCTGGGAGATCTGTAATAAAAGCTGTTAGCTCTTTGACACTCAATGAAAGAAACAAACACGAAACCAGTGATGTTCTTGGTTATTAAGCTCCCTATTAGACCCAAATAAAATTAAGCAGCTGGTGGCCCTATGTCTCCACAAAATTAATATTAAAAACTCTCTTTGAGCCATTTAAATCCTTTGTACATACACTCCAAGCCTCAAGTGCTCTCATTCTTCCCAGCAGTACAAGCAATTTTTTTTCCTCTCCACCCCTGCTAGTCTTGCACATGCTTCCGGTACCCAGAGGATTTCTTTGTTTTTCCCTATAACTTACCCCATCTGCAAATTCCCAAGATAACAACAAGAGAGACCTATCTAGGTACTAACCCCTCTGAATATTAGAGCAGGGAGGTCATTTAGAGATCTTCCAGCTGAATGTTTCTCAATGTTTATATGCCACGACTGGTTTTAGATTTACACTTTTTTGTGCTTATAACGTTATTTTTAAGTGTATTAGCAAAGAAAAACCATAAACAGACATCAAATTTTGCTTTCACAGATAGCACTGCCTAGCTCCAAACCTAAGTGAATATTTAGGTAAGAAGTGGTGAAGAGATTTTTTTTTTATTATAAACACAAATATGGAGTAAATAATACTCTAGGAGCTACTCATCTACAGCAAACGTCACAAGGGTACTCTGTGAACAACAGAACTTCCAGAAAAACTGATCTAGCTCAAACCCTTCTTTTTCCTGGCGCTCAGAGAGGTGCAGGCCATACAGCAAAGTAGAGGCAAGGCTGGAGCTGGAACTCGGATGTCCTAGGGAGGTGCTCTTTCCTCTACCCAGGAAGCCAGGCCTTCATTTGGTTCACTTGGGAAGAAAGGGGAAAGTGAACCCCAAGAAGGCTGCAGAGCTGCCCTGGGGCACTTGAAGATGAGAGGACAGAGAGCAAGCAGCAGTGTCCTCCAGTCTCCTTCTTCAGCCAGAGCACCTCCACTTGGGTTAGGTTTAATTTGGGAGCTCCGTGTCTGATTTCATTTGAAGAAAAAGTTTTACATAAGATTTTTAAAAGGATTCCACTGACGCAACGATAAAAAAAAGTCTTCAAACTGTTGGAAGCTCCTATGTTCAGTCTTGCCGTACCATTCAACCTTGCTCATGGGGAAGCAAACTGGTCTCCATCACCATGGTCCAGCAGCTCCCAAAATATGGCTCAAGGACTAGTTATGCTAGAATCTCCTGGGGTGGGGTGGGGTAATCTGTTAAAAGGCAAATTCCTGGACCCTATCCAGTCTGTTTATAATAAACTTTCTGGGAGTGAAGTCCCATAATTTGCATGTTTAAGTAGCTTCCTAGGTGATCATACCCTGAGCTAAGACCTAAGAACCAGTAAGATGGAATGATGGATTACCAGCAGGGCTAAGAGAGAGAGATTGAAAGAAAAAACATTAGTGAAAGAAAAAGAGATTGTGACCAAGGGAGAAAGAGAAGCTGAAATTTAATAATTTTCTGATCCCTCAGTGGAATACTGCCTTTATGGTTAAGCCACCTTATGATAAAGTTATCTTAGTACTTATATAACTAAAGCAATCTCTCACCCGTGTATCCCCACCCTGACACTTAGCGTGTCCTTTAAACTGAGTTCCTTTCTGAAGAGAATGGTGTAACCATGAATTTATGACTTAATCACCAGATACCCAAGGGAGCATCCTGTGTGCTGGGTGAGGCATGTATACCAAAATAAAGATAAGCCGCTTCTCAATAGCAAGTTTCACTCTGGTACAAAGGCAGCACATGCATTTGAAAATGCATGTTTTCTCCAAACTTAAGTTAAGGGTGGGCTTGTATATACAAATTAGCTACTGATAGAGTTTGTGTGGCCTTTCAGCTCATGCATTCATTATCAATGGAGCCAACACTCCCAATACACCATGGCCTACAGCTCTCTGCAAATGGATGTTAAAAATCTTATTTGGGGGCTTCCCTGGTGGCGCAGTGGTTGCGCGTCCGCCTGCCGATGCAGGGGAACCGGGTTCGCGCCCCGGTTTGGGAGGATCCCACATGCCGCGGGGCGGCTGGGCCCGTGAGCCAGGGCCGCTGAGCCTGCGCGTCCGGAGCCTGTGCTCCGCAACGGGAGAGGCCACAACAGTGTGAGGCCCGCATACCACAAAAAAACAAACAAACAAACAAAACAAAACAAAACAAACAAACAAAAAAAAATCTTATTTGGTGAAAGAAAGAATTTTTTTCTTGGTAAAAAAAAAAATCTGCATTCAGACTCCATCTGTTTACCACTTGTTGGGCCTGCAAGGATGTGCAGACACCCTCCAAGGCTGACATGGGTGGTCACCTCCCATAGAGCAAGAAATAAACCCGCTTTCATTAACTGCTGGCATTTATGAGGATCTTATAATAAAATTAGAATTTTTTTAAAGGCAGTTCAGAATAATAGCAACCTTGTAGGGGAAAACGGTAGTCATGTTACTTGGGTAATATGTGGTCTAAGTAGCCTGAGGGGGAAGCCCTGAGAGGGTTCTTATCCCATGGATAAGATCAACCACACTTGAGGGGCCAGTGAGAACAACCTCAGTGCCTGCTGTTCTTGGATCTGTAACAGGGGACATCGCCAAACAATGTGCTGGCAAACAATGGAGAAACACAGACACCAAATGGGGAAGCAGATCTTCCCTCAACCTTGAGAGTGAGAAATTACTCCAATGCTTAGAGAAGATGTATTCCAACAACTGTGCTCATTTTCAGAATAAAACACCAGTGAACTGGCCTGGGAAGAAGACTTGAAACAGAACTACATCTTCTCTCAACCAAAGGCTCATTAGTAGCATATGTGGGGACAAAGGACAGGAATGTCCTGGAAGCACGGGTAATAGGGTTTCATTCATATATCAAACACCTACCAAATGCTAAGCACTACATGCATCCATCATCCAATTTAATCCTCACAAAACCACATTGTGGTAGGTATTATTATCTCAGTTTATAGATAGGCATGTGAAATGTATCCAGATTTAGCAAATTCCCAACTGCAGAGGTTTTTGAAAATCGGACTAAGATATCTCAGCCGTGTTATCAATACATCGCACACAGCCCCACAGAAGTGCAGAAAGGAAAATCTAGAGGAAAAAAACGTGTCTTTGAAAACATGCTCCTAAATTTCCCACAATGAAAATAATGATAGCTACAATTTCCTAGCACCTCTTATGCCATACATATATGACTTCATTTGATCTTCTCAACCATCCCATCAGGTATTATTCTTAAGTCACAGGTGAGGACACTGAAACCAAGAGGAGTTCAATTACAATTGTGCTCAGGTTTACACAACGCCTAACCAAACTGGGATCTTAACCCAGATCTGTCTGATCCCCCATCCCCTGGGCTTTCGACCACATTATTCTGTCTTTTCCTAGGAGTGAAATCTTCCTTTTCCATTCCTTTCAACTGTAGATGATGGTAAACCGGAATCTTAAACTTCAACTATAAAGAGGCTAAAAGGAATGTGTTACTCCTTCAAGCACTTGCATTTTGTGCCACCTGGACACATGGTGGGCCTGGACAGTCAATGTTCACTGTGAAAACTGGTGATGTGAAAGCCACGAGCATCAGGCAAACTCTTTCCTCAAGCCAGTGGAACCCCTGCGAGCCAATTCCATCTCATGGACTTGCCCCTTCTCCTTTGAATGCAGGCTATTCCGCTGGTCTGACTCACTAACACCTACCTGGAGAAAGAAATGACAGAACTAGAGAGAATGGCATGAATACTGAGGTCCTTGTGTTTCAATTTGCCTGGAAATCTGTGTGTTGTTAAAACAAATGTAGAAATTAGCCATTTGGGAACCTACTTTGGGTACATATCTTCATCTGTCACCACATTTGAGGGGAAAACACTGCAGAATCATTGTAGTGTTTAAGCTTGTAGAGAGGGAAAAAAGTCCACCTGGAAGCAAACTAATACTGAACACGTTTATGCTTTTGACCTCACAATATGGTAACTAACGATGCTTTTGCAAACAGACTTGGGAAAGTAAATGGATGATTGCGGAGGGGAGAACCCCAAACGAGGGTGATGAGATTCATTTCACCTACGTTAGCCCTTAATTCTTAACAGGACAGCCGGCACAAATTCTATACAGCTTGCCTAAATAGATGAAATCGAGCCTTATTCTGAATTCAAATCTGAGACCCAGTGCATGTAATACAGTGCCTTAATAGGTTTCCAAACTCTCATTTGGCCTCAGTTATACAACCAGCTGACACTGAAAATAATTAATGCCCTTTAGGACTTGCATCTGCTCCTGTGGTTCCAAGTCAAGGTTTTTAATTGGGCTATTTTGGCATTTGGAGACAATGGCAAGGTGAAATAACCTTTCTTTAATATTTTTGAGGTCAGCAGATAGTCCTGCCAAAGGTCATCCTTCAGGTTCACAAATGAGTCATTTGTATCACCTAATGCAATCTGTGACTTGCAAATTGCACTGGGATGTGTTAGCGTGCATTAATTAGTCCATGTGATGAATACTGAATTCATCATTACTAGCCGGAGCTTGTAGAGGTGTGCCAATACTTGTTTTGGCGGTTTGTGGTTGCTTATTTTTCTTTTACACTCCACTTCCAACCCTTGTCTGAGATCTTCAACACCCCAGGCTCAATAATTGGCACACTAAAATTAACCCTCTCACTACGGCACTGCCAGGACCTAGGAAAAGATGCACTGGCATAAAAATATTACAAAGTAGGAAGCAACCACAGTCTCCCTGTCTTTGGTTTGTTTAATCTATAACTCAGCATCAAAAGATGATTCTTCCTGCCCTTTATGATCCAGAGCACTGCTAACCTTGAGAGAGAAGCAGACAGACAGACAGACAGAGAAAGACAGAGAGAGAGAGACTTGTTTCAAACACTTTGCTCAGAGCAGTGCCCTGAGGTGCACTGGGTCCTCTCAACTGCTTGGCAGCTACTGCCTATAATGAAGGCATTATTAATTTCAGTTTCAGGGGATGGAAAATCAGGATGTGGACACTGTATGGCTATACCATCTGTGCAGTTGACATATATTGATTTATACCTTCTTCCCATCTGTCCTTGACACTGTGCAGTCACAGAGGTCACAGTCTTCTCTTTTCTGGAATTCCCTCCAAATGCAACTTGCAACCCAGGATCCTCTCAATGCTATTGTGTACTTCTAAGGAAAACTGGGGGCAAAGTGTCTGCTTCCATCATCTCCCAGGTAGGTCTCTTGGACCCAACGTAACAATAACCAACCACATCAAAAGGATGTAAGGAAACAACAGCTCTTCCACTTTGCTTTAAGACAGAGTCAGTGAGGGGCAGACATTTAAAATGGATCTTCTAGTTCTCCCGCATTTCGAGGATAACAAAGAGAATTAACGCATCACTCTAGAAGTTAGCACATTCTTTCCACAGAAAGGTACAGTAGCCAATTAAGTTATACACAGTAGATCAAGGGGATTGGAAAAGTAGACTTACAGTAAGTTATGAAGCTGAAAACCAGCAGGTGGGTACACCCTGTTCTACATTAGGGACACTGGGAGAAAAATAAAGTCTCCAGTTAATGAGATATTTGTGTGTGTTATGTTTCATATACTTTTTTTTTTTTTAAGGGAACTATCTGTTTCTGTTATTGTCTCTTCAGGAGTGAGAAAGCCTGAGGCAGATTTCAGAGGGATTTTATTTCAAGGACTATTATTTATTTTCACTTTTTTTCCTAAGTGCTCTCTGTCCAGGTGAAATTGGACACAACTGAATTCACAGTGGACTTTTTGAGGATTCAAGTGCCCACTTATATTTGCAAAGTAAGAAATAAGTGGCTAATTACAGCCCAAGTGAACGGCTGAGCCTACAATTAACCAATTATGTTGTCCATTGGGGGAGGGGAGATTTGAATGCAGAAAGCCTTTCCAAGGTTTGAGCCGAGGCCTTTCCAAGGTTTGAGCCGAGGCCTTTCCAACAGACTGGAGGAACCCCAGGAAGAAGGTTAGGAGCCTCTCCATCAAAGCAGAGCCAGGCCGCTCAGATTCAGAGAATTCTTTTTGTCAGTTTTTTCCTATAGCTCTAAAATTCTCCAGGTCCAGGTAATAAGCACTGCATCACCCTCCCAAAGGGGGAAATTTTTTTAAAGATTTTAACAGGCACCTGTAAACCTTCACATTCTAAATGAAGTAAATGTCCAACCTTGCCTTATCCATAAAAATCTCCTCCTCCTCTTTCCTTTTCTCATAAAATTAGAGATTAAATTTTCAGCCCATATTTATAGCTGAAAATGAATCCATCTTTCAGTTATGGCTGAGAGAAAATATTGCAGCTTTCAAAATATTTTAAGGAAATTTCCCTTGCTTTGGAGGGTGGATCTCAGATCACTCAGCCAATTTGATTTCAAAACAGGAAATTTCGTTTTGATTAAACTGTGTAACTATGCTGAGCTTCTGCAATCCTGGGCAAGAAGTAAAAGTGTTTGGGGAAGGGGGCAGGATTTGAAAATAGCCACATTATACCAAAAGGATATACTACTAGCTCCTTTAAGTCAGCTCTAGAGGAAATAGCATTAAATCAAGAAACAGTACACAAGTCACACCTTTCTTGGGCTTCAGATTTTCCCCATGTGTAAAACCAAGGACTGGACTAGTTCAGGTCCCTTTCAGATCCAAATGCCCATGATTCTGAACCTTAAACACACTTCATGAACCATGAACTGGTGATAAACCAGTCAAGCCTTGGCTTCTGGCTAGTTAAGGAAGATTCAAAAGCCACTGCCTCTGAGCAGAAAGCCAAACCAGGGCATGGCTTATCATCCTCACCCCTTTCTTTTAGCCCTTTTGGCTTCAGCATCATTTTAATGATCATACTTGAAACTAAGTTCACACAGATTTGTGCTGTTTAATCGCTTGTTGTTTTAAACACTGGAGACTTTCCCTACAGCCCAGATGTGTCATTCACAGAAACACTGTCCCTTGTGAGATTTACAAGATAAAATCATATGTTCTTAGTTATCTAACTTTTTATCCTCCAACATTCTCCTACTGAGTTCACCCTGGTCCCCAGTAGCCTGCTAACATCTGCTCTGCCCCATGATGGGTGAATAAACAATTGGTGGAGAAGACAGCTTATCTGATGAACCATAGCTTCATTTTGCCAGTAGTTTTCTCGCCTTTTCACTGTGAACTCTCTCCGTCCCTCACGTAGGGGCGCTGCAGAACAAAGGTGGTTTTAAATGTGGTTTGCCTATGTCCCTAAATATGCAAGCCTTTCAGGTTCTGCTAAAGCCACATCAGAAAGCCCTGGCAGAAGACGAATCTCTGGATGCCACTGGGCAGAAAAATCTCCTTCATTCGTTCAACACAGACAAGAGAAGCTGAGGGTAAATCCCTCTCTCCTTACATCCGCTGCAACAGAATGGTCCAGTGCTATGGTCTGTTTCATTTGCCATTCTCCTTGTAGCAACCAGAATGATCTATTAAAAAATGACCAACCTAATCACACACACACACCCATCCTCCCCTCCCCTCCAAATGGTTCCAATGCTCTTAGAATAAAATACAAAGCCCTCACCATTGCCTAGTCCCTGCCTACTTCTCTAAGCCCATCTCATGCCATTCTTGCCTAGCTTTTGTTCTGTTCCTGAAATATACTAAACTCCTTCTCACCTCAGGGCCTTTGCACTTGCTGTTCTCACTACATGAGAGAACTCCTCTCGTCCCCTAGCTGACCACATGGCCAGTTCCGTCTCATCAGTCAGATTTCATTCAGCTCAAAGGTTGCCTTTCCAAAAAGATAACTTTGACTGCATCAATCCAAAGTAACTGCCACCCTGGGCCATTACTCAACTCTCTATTACATCAATATGCTTTGTTTTCCTTAAAGCATGTATCACTTTTATCTTGTTCAATGTCTAGCTCCCCCTGGAATGCAAGAGCTATCAGAACAGGGAACTTGCAGATCTTGTTCAACTCTCTATTGCCAGGAATAAAGCAAACATATAGTGAGTACACAATAAATATCTGTTAATAAATGATGCATAATTGAATAAATTAATGAAAGAGTTTAAAAGTGTTTTGAAACAAGGGGTTCTTAACTGGGGTTCATGGGCACCTGGGCTTTAAGAAGTCCTTGAACGCCCTCAAATTATTTGTAAAATCCACTATGTATATTTTTCAGGTGAGAGGTTTCAGTTTTCATCAGATTCCCAAAGGCTTTATGACTCCTGAAATATAAGACATAGTGTGGCAGAGCCTATTAGTAATAGGACCCATAATTTTTAGTTGATCACAGAGCTTCCCTTTCTTTCCTGACCCCCTGTGTAGCCATATGACTAATTCTGACCAGTGGGATGTGTGGAGAAGCGGTAAGACTAACTACCTCAAGTATCCTATAAGGAAAGGGTCCTACCCTTCTTCTCCCCTTCCTCTGGCTATGATGTGGAGACAAAGGCTGGAGCTCCAGCAGCTAATTTTGACGAGTAGGTGACCTTGAGAATTGAAGCCATGCACAGCAGAGCAACAAAATAGAAGCCAGGGACCCAACACAATGGAGCACCACCTACCCCTAAACTATCTGCAGACTTCTTAGACAGGAGGGAAAAAAAAAAAACTTCTACCTTAAACTATCGTTATTTGATGAGGGTGTGGTGGGTGGAGATGAGAGGGTATTACTTGCAACTTCATTACTAATTAATTATCCCACTGTTTGCAAAGTAGGAGATGATGGTGCTCATAGAAGGGAATCAATATGTTAATACATGTGAGCAGACACAGTCCAAGATGCTGTTTCCAGTACTCACCTGTCCAGGAACTAAGTTTTGTGGGATAGAGAAATAAGAAAACGGATCCAGGTGGTACAATAGGAATTTCACTCAATAAGCCTCCAACTTGGAGGCTTACTAAAAGCGAAATCATGAAAGCAAATAGTACTTATTTGATACATTGTATTTACACTTCCACCATTAAAATGTGCCTCTAATATATGAGTTACATTTCCAACAATAAAAAAAAAATCCTTTCCAGAACTATCTTTCAGCAAAAATAATGAAGCCTACCTATGCATATTGTCTGTATTTCGACAATTATACCAAGGACTCTAGCTCATTTTTATTCAGGTCCACTTATGAGCAAATGATGGTGCTTTTTGTTACATAAATGCATCTATGTGCTGTCGAAATTCAATATTAATCTTTACATGTTGATTCTGAAGGTAACAATAAGAAAAAATGACATCACCATACAAATTAGGATTATTATATGAAAATGCTCCAATCCTGTGTATTATTACAAAGAGCTAATCATAGTTAAATTATTGACCCATAGCAATGAAAATGCCCAAAATTTATTGTACATTATTTGTGTATAATAGATTGTTTAACAAATTCGGCCACAGAGACTTGAGTAATTTATTAATTGCAACTCAATCAGTATAACCACAAATAGAGGACATTATTATTTACAAAGAGATGAGCTAGTGGGTAAGTGTGCCTTTTTTGTTGATGCAAGAAACAATGAGAAGTAAAAGTAATCCAGATCTCTTCATGCCTCCCTCCACCCAGACCTCGGGGTTAATTTCAGGAGGCAACTCTCCCTCTATGCGGTAGAGGTCAGTGGCTGAGATGAGAGGATGGAGACAAAGATTTACAGCTATATTACCTTGGGCAAGTTACTTAACTTCTTTGATCTTTCATCCTCGTCTGCTGTAAATAGGGATCCACTAGTTCTTATCTGTAGAGATACTGGGAGCAGTGAATGGGATAATTTTGCAGTGTCTGGCAAATAGTAGCTACTCATTACATGTCAGTTACCATCAATGACATCATCATCGTCATCGTCATTCTCGGGGCTATTTTTTTTTTTTTTTTTTGTGGTACGCGGGCCTCTCACTGTTGTGACCTCTCCCGTTGCGGTGCACAGGCTCTGGACACACAGGCTCAGTGGC
>NC_041221.1:152727002-152742426 GCF_002837175.3 Physeter macrocephalus
GTTGTGACCTCTCCCGTTGCGGAGCACAGGCTCTGGACACACAGGCTCAGTGGCCATGGCTCACGGGCCCAGCCGCTCCACGGCGTGTGGGATCTTCCCGGACCGGGGCACGAACATGTGTCCCCTGCATCGGCAGGCAGATTCTCAACCACTGCGCCACCAGGGAAGCCCCCGGTGCTATCTTCTTAACTGGATTTCCTATAGTGAACTCAACAGGTTTCCTGAATTTGTTTTAGTTCACAAATCCATCATTTTGTTCTTCTTTCTGTCTCCTAGAGTCCCAGATGGTGCCTTGAAGCAGTGCTTTCCTCATGGATGTCAGCTGAGCTTGGGCTGAAGAGTAACGCGATATACAGCAACCGGTACCCAGCTAATCATTTTCTGAGTTAGCATCACTATCCATTCTAATAACACAGGAATTAAAATGGCTTCCAAACAAGAAAGCAATGGCTTCTTACCTCAATAACAGGCACAGCCCACATTAAGCTAAATGCCATTCTGGGTTCTTCCCAGAAAACACTGGCAGCAGCCAAGTTCCCAGAGGCAGCCTGCACCCAATAGATAAGATGAGGCAAAGCAAATTGCACTGGACGAGACAGATGACCCTGCTGGCTTGCACTGAGCTAACAGTCAGCACGGCTATCACTTACTGATCACTTATTATGTTCCAGGCACAGTTCTAAGCACTTTGTACACAGTCCCTCATTTAATTCTTCTGACAAATTATATGAGTCTCTCCATTATTATTCTCTCTTTACAGCTGTGGAAACTAAGGCTCAGAGGATTTGAATAGCTTGTCTAAAGTCAAACACAACTAGAAAATTGCAGATCTTGGCTTCGTACCCAGGCAGCCTGACTAAAACCTATTTCTCACACACTATATTGTGATGTTCTGGGAAGTGAGTCCAAGCATTTCAACATTCATAGATTCCCACCATATTCTGCCAGAGGCCTCTGATGACAGTTTATAGAGGCAATCCACATAGTGGTTAATTAAGATCTCAGGATGTTGACACACAGGGGTTGAAACCCCAGGTCTGCCCCTTACTAGCTTGATCTCTCTTTGACTCACTTTTCTCATCTGTAAAATGGGGATGACAATAGGGCCTGCCTCACAGGAAGTTAAATGATATGTTGGAGTAAAGTCTTTAGCGCACTGCAGGACACATAGTAAGTGCTCAACAAATAACTCTGTTGACATTATTCTCTCCATCCTTCAGAGATCTATTATTTTAAAATAAAAAGAGTCCCTGTTACGTATATTCAGCCTCAAAGCTCTCCTCTTCACATCTGGATGATAAAATGTAATTCTTAGGAAAAAGGATAATTTTTTTGGCACGACGTTCCCTATCTGCAATTACATCAAAATCACATTAATTGAGCTATAACACTGTCAGCCTCAGCAGCTGGAAAGCGCATCCATACATTCTAAAGAAAAGGCCATTAATTCAGCTCTCTACAGCACGGCAATGAAATTGGGATGTCCGTTCTCCAGAATGATTTACTGTCTTTCAAGCTGCTTAAGTGGGAACCTCTACAAAAAGATTTAAGTTAAGTGACTCTTGTGCTGCTCTGAAGCTCATTTATTACTGAATTAAGCATTCATTTCTTTTAAAGGGAATAAAGAAATATAGTTTTATTTGAAACAAGGTAAAACATTTAAAAGAAATCGGCTATTATGATCCAGGAAGCCAGTTTATATATCTGCAAATGATCTCACTCTGCTTATGCTCTGCTGAAAAGCCAAATTTAAACTCATAAATATAACTAATATGCATATAATTTGAGGCTTTTGCATGCTAGCTCATCCTTACTTTTCATACTTTATCATTCCTCTCTTTAAAAAAAATTTTTTTTAATCCAAGACCGTTAGGAAATGGGCTAGAGAAAATCCAGGTAGAAAAAAAAAAAACATACATTTTTGAAAAGTCTAGGTTTTCTTTATGACAGAGGGAAACACAGGAGGGAGAGGAGACCAAAAGAGGCAGAGAAATACATGTTTTAGGTTATCAGCCTGTGGCAGAAAAATCAAGGTTCAGTAGGCATATAGTATTATTAAAAGATTTACAGCATATTGGTGCACAGATGAATTGTGTGTGGCAGACAAATAGAGAGTAATTCTCTACTGGTAGAGAAAGCACAACTTCAGTGCCTAAATTATCAGCCCTTGCATTAGGCACTAGGCAACAAAGCCCCTTTAAAATTAGTAATCCTGTCTGTCCACTGTCTAGATAAAAGAGCTGGTATATTTCTATATACTGTTTCTTCTTCTAAATCTCATGCAGAACAGCCAAGGGTAATATTCCCTGTACTAAGAAGTCTCCAAAGAACTAAGCACTCTGAACAAACTATATTTTCAAAAAATTCGCTAGGACCCCTATAATGGTGTCATTTACACTCCAGTCACATGTGTCTACAGCACAAGACCCTTCATAATTAGGTATATACACTATACCAGCTCACTGCCTAATTAGCAAATTATGTTGAAAATAGCATCCTGCTAATTAACGGTTATTATGGCATTTCTGAAGCTGAAGCTTTAATTATCACCAACCTAATGCCTGTGTACAGAGAAAAAAAAGCCCCCCCCCTTTTAAATGATCAATAAGTGCAAGAGATTATTATAAGGCAAATCTGCTGACAGCTGATTAATTTGTTTGATGCAAAGTTGCTGTGTGTTTCATATTATTTTATCGGAGTTGCAGGAAAAAGGTACATAATTTGCTTTCATTAGCAACCTCTGCGATTTATCATTAGAAAATGCACCCCCCACCTTTTTTTGTTGTTGTTTGTTCAATTCCCTCTGTGTTTTTGCCTGTACCAGCATCAAAGTCAAGAGCAGGAAGTTTTAATTAAGTGACACTAATGAGGTCGTTGAAAATGATACTTCAGCAATTCAGCATACTGTTAAATGTGTTTATTCTATAATGTCATCAAAGGTGATTGTTTTCCCTCATAATAGATAAAATTCATTACCATAAGCACTGTGCTTCTGAGTGTTAGAAACGCAAGTTAGGTGTATCTGTTGCATGTTTTTTCTCTTTTGCTGCCAATTAAAATTACTGGACCTAAAACAAAACTTTAGCAAGCAAGACTCACTCTGACTTGTTTTCTTTTTTTTAAGTCTCCCCTCTTTAGTCATTAACAGACCCTGCCAGGGAGAAACAGAACAAAAATGAGCATGCAAATGACTAATCAAGGAAAGCTGGAATCAAAGGGAGTGATGAGGGGTGAAAAGATGTTCCTCTGAGTCTGGCCACTGTGTCACTGATGCTGTTGCTCTGCCAGCACGGAGCTGCCCGCCTCGTGGCTAGCTGCCTCAGTAGCCCCACCACCCACAGCAGAGGCTGCGCTGCTGTGTCATTCAGCATTTGATATGAAAAAGAATGAGGACGTTTTGGAGACTTCTTCCTCTAAAATGGTTTCAGCCTCCCAAGCACAATTTGGTTGTACGACCCACTTAGGGAAATTATCACGTTGTGAATTTCCATGCTTCCTAAGAACTGAAAATGATTTTTCACATTTCTGAGAGGTCTAAAGGGGGAAGCAATAAAACGACTCCATTCTACAGATAGGGAACACTAGCAAAGTAACTCAGCCCAGGTCAGAGGAAGAGCAGGCAGGCAGGCATAATCCTCTCCTTCTCACCAAGCTATACCACCTCTGCAGTTCCAAATATTCACTCTTGATTTTCTTAAGTTACTCAATTAATAGCCCACTTTCATATCTCGCACAAATTTAAAAGTGCTACAAGGTTTCTGTTTCTCTTTTAATGAGATTGGCACTACGGACAAACCCTTCATCAAGGTAGCAAGTTTCACATCTTACATGGATTTAGACAACAGTGATTATCTCCCACACAAAGCTTTCCATGTCTATAGAGTTTTTTAATGCCAAAGGAAACCCATTCTGACCCCCCAAGTTTCCTAACTTAGAGCAGTAACGATTCTTTCACAACAGTGCTGCTAATTCACAGCAAACTAAACAGACTCTGCACTTTTTTTTTTTTTTTTTTTTAAACTGGCTGCCCAGCCACAGATCAGGACAAAGAGAAGTTTGGTGGACTTTTTCAAGATACTTTTTAACTACTGTGACTGAGAAATTAAATTTGCTTTTTCCTTCCTCGCTGTATCCCTGCTTTGGGCTGGTTTGATTCTGGGGCAGGAGGCTGGATTAGGTGACCTCATGGAATGTCTCAAAGACTGTCTCCACCAAAATTATTAACCAATTCCCTAAAAAAATCTCAGGAAAATGAAAGATTCAGTACTGTGGAGCAAATCAAACTTTGACTTAATTTGCCATTTTTCAACCAGTTAGCTGCAGAGAAAGTTCAAAATGCTCTGTATGACATGAAAGTACAAGAGGTCAGCAGCTTTTTATTGGAGGGTTGAGCATAGGAAAAACATTAGAATGGCTCAGAAGTATTAACAAGGTGGTAAAAGCTCTAAATCCCTATCTACTGTGCATTAATGAAACACGAGAACATACATCGAGAGGCTGAGGGGCACCTAATACTCCAGGAGGCTGGGAAGTGTTGAGGCAGCTTCGTAGAAGCAGGAGATCCTCATCTTTGAATTAAGGGAAGGATGTTTCTAGAAGAACCAGAATGCCTTTGCCAGTTTGGGTTTATTGTCTGGAATTTAAACTTCCGTTTCTCTTTGTGGTTTCTCCACCTTAACTTTAGCAATCACCCAGATGCTCCTCAAAAGAACAGCAAAGATGTAAATAAATGTTAGTATTCAGTACCAGTGAGGGGGTGGTGGGTGAGCAGTTTCTCCCAGGCGGGGTGGGGGGCAGTATCAGCCAGCAAGGCCTCTCTGGAAAGCACTTTGATATTGCATCTAGAGTTTAAAAACATTCACATCCCTTGATCCCATAATCGCACTCCTAGGAATCTATCATAAGGAAATCAGAGATGCTCATCAAAGCACTATTTATAATAATGAAAAATTAAAATCTTAAATGTCTAACTTTGGCAGATTGGTTAAATAAATGATGATATATCCACATGATGTAATACTATGCAGTCATTAAAAAACATGTTCAAGGAACACATCTTAATAAATATAACAACCACAAAGAAGAGGGCTAAAGGCGTTAGGCATTATATATATGGTATGTGCTCATATTTACAGATTTCAATACATTTATTTATATAAGCATTAAAAACGAGGAGAAAATAAATACCAAAGTGCAAACTACGGTTAACTCTTGAAAACAGAATGAAAAGCAATTTGAATGTTTGTCTTTATACTTTGTATACTTTGTAAAAAATTAGTCATTTAAAAATATTAGAAGTAGAATTTGATCATCTTTTTCAGAATGCACCCATGGTATTAGGAATTTTATATAGTTTATTATATAAATTATAAATTATAGCTTTATATAATTTATGACACAATCAGTCTAAACACTTTTTTCTCTATTAACTGCATAACTGTTCAGCCCCAGGAAGCTCAGAGAACATTGAAATGCTGGGAACTACTATTATGAGACTCTCAGTACAGCACTCCCAGAACAGGCCTTTAAAAGATGCCTTCACATTTTATAACCAGAGTAGTAATCTCCATTTGTATAAAGTGTCCTACAGATTTGTACGAGGGAAGACTGCAACATTTGAAGTCCTAACTTGTTTGACAGAACTGTCTGGGATCCTCATGAGCAGATACTTTCCTTAAAGGTTTCATTTACTCCTCTTACAGTGATGGACACTTTTTTTTTCCTTTTCTTTTTAATTGAGGTAGAATTGATTTACAATGTTGTGTTAGTTTCAAGTGTACAACGAAGTGATTCAGATATATATATATCTTAAAGTATATGTGTATATATATATATACATACACATACACACACACACACATACACTTTTTTTCAGATTCTTTTCCATTATAGGTAATTACCGATGATGGACACTCTTGTCTCTGATTCCTCGGAACTTCTGAAGCCGCTCTCCAGTTAGGTTAAAGAAGTTTGCACTGGGCTAAGGACACGTGTGGCCAAGGCTTATTTTTTGGCTGTGCTGTTGTTGTTGTTTACCTAAATCAGTGAGAAACTGTCTATATATATCTATCAATACACATTGTATATTATTTAAATTTTGAAAAATAAAAATTCAAGCCACAGAAGGGAAAATGTTTTGATGTCCAATTAAATTTTTTTACTGAGATTGTTTCCCAAAGGAACGTTTGAAAATGTTTTGCACTAGAGAAAAGAGGGGAGAATCCAGCTAGGAGGTGAAATTTTACCACAATAGGTAAGCATCATCCTTCTGAAGGATAACATAATTACAACAAAAATGAAGACAGGGAAAGAAGTGCACAACAAGCTACCTTGTCGGCTGGAGATGAGGAGATCAATATATTGTTTGCCGAACATTTCCCAATCACATTCTTAACCCAACTGGATTTCTGTGGGTTTGGGAGATACTCAGAAAATAATACAGATTTCTCCCAACTGGAGAGTAAATTAAATAAATTTAAACTCTTCATCAAAGGATTCATGGATTGTTTGTTGCTCGTTTTAACCTTTTCAGAGCCGTGAGGAAGAGGAAAGAGCTGAGAATAAAGAGACCCAGGTTTGCATCTTTATCCTGTTGCTTACCCATTACTTTCAGAAAGTGACGGAACCTCTCTGAGCCAATGAATTCTAAACTGTTCATGGCTTTTCTCAAAAGGGGTTGAAAAGTTAAGGAACCTAACACAGAGCTGGAGAAACAGTAGGTGCTTGAGACCTTTTGGGGTGTTTTTGGTTCACTTTGAATTAAACACACCAAAACAAATAAATTGGATCTGCTCATACCCCGAAAGGAAAGAACTTGAGTGAATACATTTAAAGAACAGACCTTTTAACAAGCACCTCCTCTGCTTTACACTGACATAGAATGACGATCTGTAGTAACATCACAACATTTTAATGACTCTTTTTGTGTTTTGCTCTTTTACTGGATCACAAAAAAACAAACCTCGCCCTTGTTCAGTGTCTAAACTACAGATGAAAACAGACTATGGAGTCACAGGACATCTTCACCACGTCCCACACACATATAAGTAAATGAGAATGCATATGAGCTGGGAGTATGAGTGCATGTGCCGTATAATTACCAGGCAGTGATGATGACACAGACCCTCCTGAATGCTCATGGAAGATGACTCACACTTTAGAGCCGTGTGTCATTTACGTGCACGCTGGCTCCTTCCTTCCTTCATTCAACCTCTGCAATGCAGCGCAATATAGTGCACTACACACACACACACACACACACACACACACACACACGCTCACACACACGCTCACCACAGGAGCAACCTCCCTATTGCCAGACTGGATTAGCTCCTTGAAGTTACCTGGAAGATAGATGACATGTTACTCTGTAGAGTTAGGAAGGGAGGTTATTCGGAAGACAGAGGAAAATAGAAGCTTCTGGGGTGAAAAATCTGGGACTCTCCCTTCCTCTTTCCCCAACTCTCAAGTTCAAAGGTCTTCCACAGTTCAAACAAGCCATTCAAATGCCCAGCCCTTGCAATGGGCAGTGTCAAACACTCGGCAAAAATGCAGATTTAGGCATCATACTTGAATTCGAACCCCTGAAAGTTATTTAATCTCTCGGAGCCCCAGTGTCCTTAGTAGGCTGTCATGAAGATCAAAGGACATAATGCATGTGGAGGGTTTAGCGCAGTGCCTGGCACACAGTATCCACTAAATGTCATTGCCAAAGAAGCAGAAGTAACACTTATACCCTGGTCCTGCGCTAAATGCATTATGTATATGACTGTATTCACAAGTCTACAAGGTAGATGCTATTATTATCCCCATTTTACAGAAGAGGAAGCAGCCTCACAGAGATTAATTTGGCCAAGACTCATCAAGAAAGTGATAGAACTAAGGTGAAACCCCAGAAGGCTGGCTCCAGATTGAGCTACTAATAGCTACACTATATATTTTTAATCTATAACGGTTGAAAGTCTATTAAAAAGGAAAGTGGACTCTGTGTTCATCTTGAGAAATGATGGGTCCAGTTTCTGCCTGGCCCTAGGGAGGTGATGGGCAGGCACATGCCCTTCATCTGGCTCCCTGACCTTAATCCTACTCCTCTGACTAAGAGAAGATGAGAAGGAGGGATTTGCCAGAGGGATCTTGGAGGCAGCAGCTGGTCAGAGGCTGTGCTCCAAGGCCGCAGTTAAGGTGAACTCAGAGAACACAGGCCATGGGCACCAAGGAGCTGAGGAACATTCCAGAGACATGACACAAATGTGCTTGCTGCAGCACGGCCACCCCACTTGCCCACTGAGCCTCCCAGGAACCACAGGCACAGGTGCTGCTGTCTACTCCCAGATTAGCATTAGTGAACCCAGGACAGGCCAGCTAGTAGAACAACCAACATTCACTGCTGCAGGTTCTTGCTGCACCCAGACACCCAGACACACACACACACACACACACACACACACACACACACACACACTCCAACAGTTAGACAAAAAAGAGTAAGCAGGAGAAAAACTAGATCTATCTCCCTAAAAGTCTTTTAATACGGGGGCAGCATATACAAAAAGGCAAAGTAACACTATAGTTTTCTTCCCTTTAGTGACTCCATTAAAAATGACCATGCTATCCCATCAATATAATTAGCCATTGCTTGGTTGGATCACACTTAAACAACAGAATAACTCTCACCCCAGAAAGTATAAAATAGACCAGAACAGAAGTGGTGGCCATGTATTCATTTAAACAAATGTGTGGTGAACACCTACTATGTGCTGAGTACACAAGACAATATCAACATGGTACCAAAAATCTGCTAAATACCCAGAGGTTTTCCAAATATGCAGATGACTCATGTTCCATTTTTATTCAGCTATCTTTGCACTCGATGGCCATTTTCCTCTGCCCCCTAGTAGGATTTGGTCTAGTAGATGGACTGGCTGGATGTACATGATACTACTGGATTCTTTTTTTTTTTAAAGAAGGGAGAAGCTTGGTTTTCCATCCTCTGCCTGACACCGCCAATGATAAATAAATATCTGTGTGTGCTCCCAAGGTGCCTGACTGTACAAAATGCCTGGCTGATCCCATTCTTGCTGTTTGTCAGCACCAGCACAGGGATGATATCAGGCATAAAAGGAAAATGGTTTTGTATTCCCTCCCTCATGAACATCTTTCCTGCCTCGGTTTCCCATCTCAGCCAGGCATGAATGGCTTATCAGTATACACAGCACAGCAGACAGGAGAATGAACACTGGAGAGGAAGCATCTCAATGCAACGTCAGCTCCACTACTCACCACCTGTGGGACTTCAGGTGAGTTGCTTTATATCCTTGAGACTTGGTTTCCTCCTTGGTAAATGGAAATCATAAAAGTAAAGTTGTTTATGAGTTCATGAGATACACATAAAAAGTGCTTAGCACACTGCCTGGCATGTCTCAGTGCTCCACACAGGTATTCCTAGGCACCTACTACGTTGAAGGCACGTGCTGGGCATCGTGAAGGGCACCCAAGCATCGGACAGCGATCCTGCCCACATGCATGAACTCACGATCCACGATGGGAAGGGAAATCTATTCCGCAGCCCTCTCTCTCCACGGTCCTCCCGGCCCAACTCCATCCAGCATCTGTCTGTGGCTGTGCACTGGCTTCCTCCTTTGCATGGGAAGCTCCCTGAGGGCAAGAATTCTGTCTCCGGGTTTTAATCTTGTTGGCTTTCCATTTCCCCCAGCATGAGCCATAACAGCAAGAACAGAGACTGTGCTAGACAAATGTGTGCTGAGTGGATATATGAACAAAATAGAGAACAGAAAGTGCCACAAAAGTAAGCATTACGAAAGTGCCACAGAAATTCATAGGAAGGACTGATTACTGTTATCTGGTCGTACCAAAGTGGGGGTCAGTGTGATCAAAGAAGGTGTGGTAGAGTAGCGAACCCGAAAGCTTGGCCTTGGAGAATAGGCTGGATTTAGTGAGGCTTGTTGGGGAGGGTCGTTCCCATCCCTCCGAGGCTTAAATTCACATCCTCTCTGCCCTCAGTAGTACAATGAAGTGCAGGTGCATGAATATCAGAGGACTGAGGTTTGGGTGGGGGGTTGGTCCCTAGAGTCAAGTTCATTTTTCTTTGAAGTGCCCGGAGTCCTATCATAGGGGGTTCACATCAGCTCTGTCTTTCTAAATTATTTTTACATTCCACGCAGCCCAGTTTAGCATCATTGAGAAAGTCTGCCATATAAAAGATTAATAAATACTATGGTTAGGAAGCCTAGGATTCATTCTGGGCTCTTCAGTACCCTGAAAGAAATAGGCAAATTGGACAGAAATAAAAGAAGGGAAGCCACAAGGATTAAACAGAACAGCAGCAGCAGGAGCTACTTATAAGGGTTCCCGCAGCACCAGCCAGGAATAAGCAAAGCTCAGGGAGGACACAAAGGACCAGGGATCAAATACTCTCCCCGAGCAAGGGTGTAGGCACACCGATGAAGAGAAAGAATTGCTCGGGGTCACGCGGAGGGGTAGAGCAGAGAGGGATGGGATGTAATTACAGAAAGGAAAACTTGGGCTGCAGATCAGGGCAACCTTCTTACAAGCAGGCTCAATCCGAGTGCGGAACAGCTTCCCAAGGGAGGCGGTGGAAGCCCCATCGCTTGAGGTGCATAAAGCCGCTGGACAAAGAGCAGAGAAAGACAGTGGGGAACAATCTGCCCACGCGGGGGGTGGGACAGGTGACCTCACGGGGCCGCAGGCTCCGCACTTCAATGACACGTCAAGATGTATTTCATCAGGCACCCACCGGCGAAAGCTGAGAGCGCTGCCACCGCCCACCCCCACCTCGGCCATTGTGCTTTCTCAATACGCCACTCAAGAAACATTCCCATTCACTTCAAGAGACCCTCCACGGCTCTTTGCTGCCAGCGAGAGCCGTGAAGATAATGTCTCACCGTGGACTCGGCGTGTTCCCACTTGAAGGCAAAACGTAGCTTTGCAGAAGGAATTTTCTCTCTGGCTCAAGTGCCTTAGTCTTGGCTCCTGGAACTGGGATATTTTTGTTTTATTTTGTATGAGACCATTTCAACTCAAAAGACACTCTTTATCCCTACTGTGGGACCCTGAGTGGCCAATACAAAATTGAGATATTTTAATATATTCTCTGAATCGATTAAATGGTTCCCTTTCGCTTTTAGAGGAGAGTCCAATATTTCTCACATGGATTGTAGTGCCCACAACGACCTCTGCAGACTCACTTTCCACGCCCCTCCACTCCAGCATCGAACCCCTGTTAGGGTTTCTCAATCTACCTGTGTTCCCTCCTCCTCTAGGACTTGTCCCTGCTGCTCCCTCCGTCCCAAACACTCTCATGCTCTCCCCACTTCCATTACTATATTCATCTGCTCAGGCTGCCATAACACAATACCACAGTTTAAGGGGGCTTAAACAACAGAAATGCATCCCTCACAGTTCTGGAGGCTGGGAAGGCCAAGATCAGGGTGCGGCATGGTCAGGTCCTGGCGAGAGCCCCCTTTCTGGTTTGCAGACTGGCTAGCTTCATTCTTGTTTATCCTCACATAGGAGAAGAGCACACTCTGGTCCCTTGTCCCCTTTTTAATAAAGGCACTAATCCCATCATGGGGGCTCTATCCTCATGACCTCATTTAAACCCAATCACCTCCCAAAGGTCCCACTTTCTAATACCATCATACTAGGAGTTAAGGCTTCAACATACAAACTGGGGAGGGGGACATTCAATCCATAGCATTGCACTGATCCTCTTCCTTCACGACATAGCCTTAAATGTTAGCTTTGGGAAGTCTTTCCTGATCTGGCACAGGGTGGGCTAGGGCCCCTCCAATCAGCATCTGAGGCATGCCAGACTCATCTCTGTGGAATCACTTAATACAACGTGTGTTAACTTGTCCTACTTGCCCACCAGTCCACAAGAGGACAGGAGCTATGGCTATATCATACTCTGCTGTGACTTTGAGACCTGGCACACAGGGTAAATGAATCAAGAAGCATCACATTAAAAGGGGTCCATGGGTACTTTGTGCTCCTCACAGATTCAGTGCATACCTGAGTGTTTAACATACATAGGACAAGGGTTGGGCCTTCTGGAAAATGCAAAGATGAATAGAAACTCATCCTCAAGGACTTACGGACTAAGCAGGGAGAGAAGATACACATATAAATAACCTATATCCAAGGTACAAAGGTAAAAGTGGCTGTCAGACTTAGTGCTATGGAAATTCAGAGGCAGGACACACATTTCCAGCTGGGTTGGGGAAATGGAGTTGGGAAGACTTCCTAGAACAGGCTGGTAGACCATGAGATGTGGAGATGACCCAGAAAGTGGGTAATACTAGATAGAAAGACCACAGTAAGCAAAGGCACAGAAGCTGAAAATCTCTAGCACCATTGGCTCAAGAAGAGAATCAAACTAAAATTCAACTGTAAGGAAGCTATCTTGATCACAAAGTCTCTTGAATATCAAGTTTAGACTTTATTACGTACACAAGGGAGTGACACAATCAGACTTTGCTGTGTGGTATGACTTGGTAGGATGTGGACATGTGAGCTATAATTTGTAAGGAAACCTGTAGTCTGCCATTTTTTAAGCAACCTACCAGTGTGAGTAGTCAGTATCCTCGGAGGGCCAACTACATCTACCTTCCCCAGGGGAGCTGGGAGACTATGAAATGGCCCTTTGCCTCAGAAATTGTCTACCCAACTGCCATTGAGGAAATCCATCCTTCTTAGATCTATGGACCCCAGGATCCCATACAGGAATACAGTGACCAAACTAACAAAAGCCCTGGATTATGGAGTCTGAATATTCTACTTCAGAATTCTGAAATAGTCGCAGGAAATACACTTGCATGCCCTCTTATGGCTCTCCTCACGAAGGGCTGTGCCCAGGGGTTTTGTTAGGCCCCTTCCAACTCCAGCCCTGCTATTTCATTTACCTGGTGGGCAGGTGCATGGCTGAGCTTGCCCTGGTGCATCCTGGGAGGGTCTTCCCTTGCCCCTACTTCTATTTAGCAGAATTGTCAGCCTCAGCCTCTGCTGGTGAGAGAACCACAAAGCAACTAGCTAAAGAGTGGTATAGCGATGGCACCTGCAACCTGCTTCACCTAGGAGAGGAGACAATTACTTGGAGACTGTGCCCAAGGAGGATGTTTACTCAGCCCACACACCTGCTGAAACCAAAAGGGTAGGATTTGCCAGAGAATGAGAGGTCCCACATCAGATGGGGGTGAGTCTAGAGAGCAGTATTAAGTACAACAGCACCTACTGCCATTTGCAGAACTATAGGATTCTAGGCCATTTAAGCACACTAGTGTTATTAGCCCAAGGTGGGAGACCAAGAAACCATAGCTTAGACAGGTAAAATGGCTTCCCCAAGGCCAGACAGCTGGCAAGCGGTAGAGCTGAGATGTGAACCTAGGTTTGTCTAACTCCAGAGTCCAGGATCTCAACAATTTTGCTAAGCTATTTGGTTGCTGTATTTCTTGGAATATTCTTGTGGAGACAAAGACGACAGGCTGTTTATTAACAAGGCACCCTCTTTCCAGCCTTTTATAAGGGCAGGAGATAGAATGGGCTCTCCCCGCACAGCTAGTCTTCTGCCCCTTCACTGGTCAAATAGGGGATGGGCTTTAATAGGAAGCGAATCCCCAGTCGAGGGTTCTTCCCTGTGGACTATCCCTGGTCTAAAACTACTCCAGATGAAAGAATGGCCTGTGGATGAGTTGAAACTGATTATTATTATAATCATTATCTGGTAACATTTGGGCAGGAGATAGCTCCTGACAGTTTCTTGTGAGAAGTTATGTCTGTCTGAGCAGAATTTATTTGGAAATGTCAACCACCTTGAAGATCATTAGGGTAAAGCTCTTGGCCTCAGGAAAAGACAAAAGTGAAAACAATCATCTGTTGCTGCTTATAACCAGGTGTACTGGGGTGGACAGTAAATGAAAAGGATGAGCATATGGCACATGGGGGTTTTGTGAGCCATTCAAGCACCAAATCCTCAGGTTTGCTGGGAGTGAAGGAGATACTCATTCCAGACACACACATTTGTGAGGGGTTGGATCCACGCAATCAAGACTGGATAGGTCATATCAGGAACGTGTCCAAATGCAGTGAACCTCTTCTAGAAAAATGACTTCTTGAGGCAGGAATTTGGCTATTCCAAGACAAAGCAACCAATGAAGCAATCCGCTATAGTCAAAGCTTAATAATATTGTTCATCCATCTCGTCTCTCTGTCCTCTTCCTCTTCCTGGCACACGCATACACATACTATGTGGACAGAAACACACTCATGCACACATACATCATCAGGGGTTTCCACTGAATTATTCAAACTCAGCTTCTCCTCCCAAGTATCCAAGGATACCTTAAGAGTCTGGGAACCTTGGTATATTTGAAAATAGTTTCCAGCTGATATTTTCTTTAGTACTTTCTGAGGTAACAAAAAGCATGTGACTATTAGAGAAAAGATGCATTTTGTAAACATGGAATATGTTTTTACTACCAATACTGAAAACAAGAAAGGAAGAAGTGGGTGAAAATTCAGATATTAACACATAAATCATTTAAGGGATTGCACTGAGAAACTCTGCTCTGTAAAATAAAAAATAAATATACTGTGCTATGTAAAATGCTTTCTTACCATTGTGAAGCAGTGTCCTTAGATATCACCAGATTTAGCACATGTCACTATACTTATGAAACCCCTATCTGGTAACATACAAGGTACAGCAAGCATAAAATCGTGAACTAGCTGTCTGTCAAGGGCTCTAGCTCTGGAATTAGACCACCTGCATTCAAATCCTGGCTCTACCACTGACTAGTCGTGGTACCTTGGGCAATCGACTAATGAAACAGAATCACCTATAGTTAAAGTCTTTAAACCTCGGTAACTTCATTTATGAATTGTGAATAACAGCAAGACCTAGAACCCCACAGGGGAAAGGCACTTATCACGAAGTCTGAGACATGGTTAGCCCTCAGTAAATGAGTGTGGTTCTTAAGCCTCAGTGGACACTAGGAATTGGGTGAATGGAAACAGATCACCAATTATCATGAATTTCCAACAGGGGTTTTAATTTCACATACAAGGAAATAGGGAACCAGTGAAGGTTTCTAAAGGAGGAGTGTTATGATAAGGAGGTCTTTAAGGAAGCACACACCCATGTGGTTTAATATACTATAAGGGAGAAATGCTGAGCGCAGTGGCTGTCTAGAAAGTCTCTGCAATGATCTAAGCCTAACGCCATACATCTCTGGATCAGAATGTTAGAAAAGGCAAAGGCAAGGAAAGGGCCAGAATATTTTTAAAGAAGGAAGAGGAGGAAGAGGGAGGGAGGGGAGGGAAGAGGAGAAAAGAGAGGGGGAGGGAGACAGAGAGAGAGAGAGAGAGAGAGAGGGAGGGAGAGAGGGAG
>NC_041221.1:152742441-152926951 GCF_002837175.3 Physeter macrocephalus
GAGAGAGGGAGGGAGAGAGGGAGGAAGGAAGGAAGGAAGGAAGGAAGGAAGGAAGGGAGGAAGGGAGGGAGGGAGGGAGAGAGGGAAGGAGAGAGGGAGGGAGAGAGGGAGGGAGGGAAGGAGAAAACACTGTTCTAGGTGACTGACTAGAATGACTAATCATGAGTCAGAGATGAATCGAGGGCAGTCATCTGAACAAACTGCATCTCCTGTCTTATGACATTAATGCAAAGGGTGGCCAGAATGACACACAGGCCAGTCATCATCCTAACTAGACAGTCTTTAGGGATCCTTCAGGGCTGGCCTCCAAAGTCCAAAAGTTTCCTGATGGCCCTCTGTGCAATTAATTTAGCAAGTATTTATTGGGTACCCACTATGTACAAGGCACTGTGCTGGGCTCTGAGGACACTGAAATGAAGTGAGACAACAAAACTGCTCTTTTGGAGCCTATGATCTATGTATAGATAGCTATAAAACAATTAAATTCAGAAATAAGTCATTAATTCCAATTGTGCTATGTGTTATAAGTGGCACCCTGCTCAGATCTGTCCCTACGGAAATGCTTCTAAACAGGACAGGTCCTTTACTGAATCCGAATATAAAAGCTCCTACCTAACTTTCAGAATCAATGTGGCTTCTAGAATCAGGAGAGGCAAGCTGAGTAGATTTTACTAAGAGCGTGCCTCTTCTAAGCAGCAGCCTGTATGCCTGGGAGAACTTTGAACCAGCCTTGAAATCTCAGCTGAAACGGAAAGCAGAAAGGGAAAGCAGAAGACAGCCTGGAATGGGGCGGTGGGGGTGGGGGGGTGGGGGGCGGGGAGCGGCAAGCAATGGAATATTCTACACAGCACAACTGCTATAAGTCATGGCCCATCAAGTCACTTAGAATCACCTCTCTCATGATCTATAGAAAATAAGGAGATTAGGTAAAATCAATGATTAAGAAAAAGTACCTGACAGTCACTCCACTCTGCTGTATTGTTGTATAGGGAAAGACGTCACTGCTTTATCATAGCACTCTTTCCTTGCTATACTCCTCAAAAAAGCACTCCAGGCAGCCACTAAGCAATGGAATTGTGTAAGGCGGAGAGAAATATGTATTTTAAATTCATCAGTTACTAAGGTCCTTTCTAATCTATGTCATGGCAACCAATAACTCCAGAGTTTGGGAGGCAAAAGCAGAAGGATTGCAGCCAACAGAAATTGTAAGGATGAGTAATCACTTCCGGGCAAAGCTATACCTGAAATAGACTTGGGATGAGAATCATTTCCCTCAAATGAAATGAGGGGTGAACAGTAGCAATGTGGAGCAGCTTGTTTTAACAGTTCCTCACTAAAGAGCTAAGCATCCTTACTCCATTAAAATCCAACCTTGGCCTGTAAAACACTAATCCTCTCCATATTTTTCTCTAAAACTGAAACATGAAAAATATTAGCATATGCTGAAGAACTTGTAATGATCCATAAAAGAATAAATCCTTCATTCCTAGAGGGTAGGTGTACTTTCCTAAGCACCATTCAGGAGCCAAAAGTGACAGACTGCCATGGGGAACAGACGTTCCGGTTTTTCCTGTGCTGGGGGCAGGATGGAGGATGCAGGGTGGTGTCAAAACATCCCCAACATTCTTCAGGGCGGGACACTCACTCCCTTCTTTGCTCAGGGTGATCTGGGTTCTTCTCACACGTCTGCTTGTCTCTGTGATGTCAGGAGAGGACTGAGGGCAGACCAAGGGCAGCTTCTGCTCAAAGAATAGGATGTTGCTTTACTACAAGATATAAATAGAGCAACAAAGCCCCCCATGGAGGAATGTACATTAGAATGCTTTAAAAAAAAGAAGTATGCAATTGGAGCAGGGGCATTACATAGGTATACTGAATAAGGGCCAAAACTGCTT
Source organism: Physeter macrocephalus (assembly GCF_002837175.3). NCBI lineage: Eukaryota > Metazoa > Chordata > Mammalia > Artiodactyla > Physeteridae > Physeter > Physeter macrocephalus. The sequence goes on from NC_041221.1 coordinate 152,744,337, forward strand.
AAAATGGCTCTTAAAAATACAAGTCTTTCTGAGATTGCTTCTCGGGTGTGTTATTTTTATCTATTCCACTGGGATTAAGCATGGCCTAGAATCCCAGCTTGAAAGGGAAGAGCAAATTTTGCACTACCTGCTATCTCTCCGTATTCATCAGTACTCATCAGAAATCTGGATGTGCACATAGAGGGGTGGGATAGGGAGGGTGGGAGGGAGACGCAAGAGGGAGGGGATATGGGGATATATGTATACGTATAGCTGATTCACTTTGTTATACAGCAGAAACTAACACACCATTGTAAAGCAATTATGCTCCAATAAAGATGTTTTTTTAAAAAAAAAAAGAAATCTGGATATGGACACCCTTGACACAAAGAAAGCACAATTAAAGCCTGAGAGGAGGCCAATCTGACCTCTGCCAGAGCCAGATGGACCCTACGTGGCTTCCTTCAGTCTCAAGCTCGTTTGGCGGCTCTGCCTTTGACTGACAGGTGACATTCTTGTCTTCCTGGACAGAGAAGCCAAGCTTTGATGGTTATCGACATCAGAAAATGTCATGTCTGAATATGCTTCAGCTGGACCTTCCTCCCTCACTTCATTTCTTGTCTCCTGCCCTCAGTTTATTTTAATTATACAGTGAAAACTCTCAAGTATGGAATGGCTACCTGCTGTATCACACAAGCCCCTAATTGTACTCCGGAGCTGGATCGTGGCATTTTATCACCCTGCAATGGTAAAAGGCACATTTGCAACAGGAGTAGGTCATGGAATATTTTCTGGAAATGCCAATGGATTTCAAGGTCCCTCCTTTTTTTATACTGGACATTTGTGATTTCATCTGTGTGTATAGGAGAATAGTAAGTTACATCTCCTCTCTTATACCTTTTCCTACTCTTCCTCAATTTGTGGATGAATATTAATATCTTGATCCATAATCACTTGTCTCTTATTAATCCACAAAAGCATTTGAGCAGATTTAATTTTTGTTTTACCATAGTTCCTATACCCTGATGCTGTGCCCATTTAGCATTCTTCATGCTGTTTTAAAGCATTTTCATCAGTAACAGCATATATCACGAGAGAGAAATTATATTCTGGCTTTTCCCGAAAGAGGCCATTTCAACAAGATAATTTTGCAGAAGACAAAACTTGACTCATGCCCAATCTGGACACAGCTGGCCACTGGGGGACTCCGGTTCAGATGGCTGTGTATGCAACAAATACAGGCTTTCCCCGTCGTGTGTGTTCAACAAATGTTCACTGAATGAGTCTCCCAACCACGAACGTGCTCAAACTCAAATGCACCCTACCCGTATTTAACCAAGAACCCCCATGCTCTAGTTGTCACATGTTGACTATTCATCCCCTAATTCACACTAAGAACAAATTCTCTTCTGGTAGCCACCCTTCCCCAGCTCAATTCAAACCTCGAGGAAAAAGGGTTCCTGTATTCGCATGGTTTATAAGTCATGCTCCCCACAGCAGTATTTCTCACTTGACAGATTAATGTTGTATCACTTTTAAGCAATTCCCAGAGGTGTATGGTGGTGCCTGGTCACAGAGGTTTCCCTAATACTGCTAAGTAAAATGAAAGGTTTCAGGCTAACTTTCACAGAGGCAGTACACTAAGGAGAAATGGATTTCCGCTGCTTTTCTATTTCCGGGCCCAAAAGTCTCTAATTAACATTCATGCAATTGGCTTCTCCTGGCACTCCTACCTACTTCCCTTGGATGTTATTCACGTCAGGACTTGGGAAGAAGCAACGTTTTACGTAACAACCTCACTCATTAATCCTTAGTGAACGGACTCAAGAAAAGGTACTTGGGGCAGAGGAAAGGTCCAGAGTCAGTGAAGAATAGCAACCTGTTCTTCACACTGCCATCTCCCAACAAAACTTCAGTCTAGGCAAATATTCCACCACAGTGGTCCAATATTTTCCGTTAACATCTGCTGTAGTCCAGTTTTTATGGAACCAAAAAGGAGCTGATTCATGTGACAAGTGCCCAGCCCTGTGTCTCGCAAAAAGGAGATGCTTAATGAAAGTTATTTTGAAATCTAAAAGGAAATACAAGATATCCTAAGAAATTCAGATGTTGGTGAAATAGGCATTGATCTGAGGACCATGCAGAAAGCAACAGAGGTATCTCCTCAGTGACCTGGCAGATACCATTCAGGTGTGACATCTTTGAATACGAGAAAGGAAAATGCTACAAATGAGTGATGTGAACCATCTGAAGTCTCATCATGGCTGAATACTGTGAGAGTGTGTAGGGTTAATTTGATCGAGTTTATCCAAAAGTCAGACATCCCTGACCACTCTAACCCAACCTCACTCCCACCTTGAATCCCCCTATCCCAAAGTAGAAACCAGGCACAGGTGGTGTCCAGTTTAGGAGAGCAAGGCCAGGGTACATAGCTCCAGCCAACTGCTGCCTTGTGGGAATGGAAGCCCTGTGTTGCTAGACCTTCCGACTTTTCGAGAAAAGATGGAAATTTGGATTTTTATATAAATCTCTCAATTTAAAAATATTAGTTCAAACTTAAAAAGAGATATAAGTCAAATAAAACACATCTGACTGTGGGCTGGACTCAATGCACAGTTTACCATTTTGCAACCCCTAGACTCTTTGATTCATGTGGTGCTGAATCATACACACTTTTTCATTATTTCACTTTTCACTTAGCAGGCTGTGACTTCCCAAATAGACCATAAACACTTTTGACCCTGACACACTTTTGGCTGGGTGGGTCTACAATGCCATGCATTTCCTAAACAGTGACTCTACTATATACTGCCACGTTGAACCATGGCTTCTAGCAGATGTAACATTTCTGAAATGAGAGAATGCAAAGCAAAAGAAGGAACTTGGCATCAACTTGAGTGAATGCTCCTCCTTCTTTTCTCCATTCTTTTTTCTTCCTAGCAGGTGAATGTTTGCAATGGTGATTTCTCATTTAATTGCTAAGTATTTCCAAGGCAGAGTAAAATCCATCAAGGACCAGACAGGGGACTATGCTAATTCCCCATTTCTCTGATAATGCACAGATGCAATGGGGTCTTCTTCCCGCCAGTGTGCGTTCATAAATGCCATTAATAGTAATGCAAGTCAAATGCAAAATATCCCTGAGTAAGTAGGCCCTAGTGCATGAAATATACGCTCAACCACAAGGACAAGCTGCCACACAGCTCACTGCCTTGTTCTGAATTGGGGGCTGGGGATTCTCTGATTGGGACCAAGATGGTGATAATGACAAATAAAAAGAAAAAAGCCAGTCCCTGTTCCCTGCTTATCCACTACCAAGACTATCCTTGACTTACAGGTCAGAGACAATGAGGAGCTTTGAAGCCGGCAAACAGAGACACGGTGCGGAAAGATGCGAACTCCCGGCCTTGCACGGGAATTAATGAAACACAACTCAGCCAGTTCAACACCAGTGCCCTTTAGTCATCCCACCCACTAAAAGACACTGTTAAAAACCCGCCAGCTTTTATTAACAGAAACAAATGAAGTCGACTACCGAGCACTCAGGAGTTTTTCATCCTCAAAGTCCAGGATGGCTTTGGCATAATAAAGGTCATATCTCCTAACCAAGGTAATGTTCACACAGCAACCTGAGCTCCAGGCAAGAGCCAGGACAGCTTCTCAGTGTTCCCCCTGTAGAAGGTGTTGCCGATTAAACTATCACATTTCAAAGGGCTCCTTACAGTAAATAGGAAAGAAAGGAAAAAAGAGATCCAGGGCCTTTTGTTAGTCAAAAAGCTAGGGAAAGGCGATAATTAACCCATTTTTGTAGAGAAATCATTTGGACAAAAGTCAAGGGATTTACCACCCTGTCAATTGTTAAGTCTAGATAAGGACATTATATTCCCCTGCACAAAAGGGGACTGAGATGGAGAATGGAAAGTAGGCCACTACTACTACTTTACCTCACATTTGAAAAAGGACTTTTATTGTCCTCCTGATGCAGTGATGGACTAAAGGATTTTTCCCCCCCTTGCACTAAAAACATAACTTCAGAGCCTGGCTTTTGCATTTTGTTAAATATTCAAAGGTATTGTGCAATTAGCATGTCATTAATGAATAATTAATTACAGCTAAAGCAGCCTTCAGATTTTTGCAGCTAAATTATTTAAACAGCAAATATAACAATACAATGCAATGTTTTCATTCGGTGTTTTGTTATTGCATTATTTGAAAGGAACGGCAATATTACTTTGCGTTAGTTGCAAGAATTTTGCTCAACAAAATCTGTTCTTTCCTTTTTTTCTTACCTAAAAGTTGCTTCATGTGCCGTAAAAGGGAAAATTAATTCAATTCAGATTAGATTCCCTAAGAATTAATTAGCGGGAAATATCTGAAAACTGTGGCTTGGGATATAAGGCTTAGATAACTGAACCTAAAAGAAAAAAGTAAACCGATTTAAACTTGTCCTTTAGAAGAACTCCTACACAAAAGTACCCTTTTCTAGATATTTGGTCACCACTTCTGAAAGAGGAAACCCGTTAAAAATCCTTTTGTTTTATTTTTTAAGCTAGTGGATACTACAGAGTCACCCCCAGCAAATAGTCAAGAGTTAAAGAGAAAGTAATACGTTGCTACTTGCAGACATACATCACTAGTAAGACATGAGTTTGTATTTATAAGTTGCACAGCTGGGATCAGTTGACTTATCCATCTGTTAACTACACCAGTAAACAGTATGTCTAGGACCGTCATATCCTTGCATCCATCACAAATTCCTGCTTTAATTGTGTGTTTACGTGGCAAACCTCTGCTTAAGTATATTTTAAGACTGTTTTAAGCAGTTGTAATTGCTCCTTTCTTCTTCATGTTAACTCCAACACATTTTATTTACCATTATGACAGACCATGATTTTGCAAGCCTTGCAGATAAATAAATGTCAGAGATCATCCTGCTCGGGAAGAGGCAGCAGAAACACAGAGACTGAGAGGGCTTTAACCTGTCTGGTCTGAAAAGCTTGGGCCTCTTGCACAAAAGTCAGTGCCTTGAGTCACAAGTTCAAATCTCAGGAAGGCTATCTCCCGAGCTCAGAAAACTGCCAACTATACAGATTGTTTTAGAAGAAGAGGGAGAGGAAGGTTTGGGGCAGCGGGGGGGAACTTAAACCATAGTTTGGGAAGATGAGATGCCACCCAAAGGTTTCCTTCTTTTCCCTTAATTAGTCTGCTGCCACTCTGCCAGTTGAGTCCACCATAATTTGAGACTTATGGGGTGAGGAGTTCCACGGTGGTGGGGGAGTGGATGAGCCAGTGGCAGGGGCTTAGAAGTCTCGAGAAGCTCAAAAGTCAAAAGTGAGTGTAGCCGGTGGCCTTGCCGGATTTTCAACCCCTGGTTTTACAGCTGAGTTTCATAAGCATGCTAAAAGCATGGGCTTAAAAAAAAAAAAAAAGGCACTTTCCATAATTAGGGAAAAAAATATGCACAGTGTTCTGCACAAGAGGGGGGATTTTACTGTATTTTTCCCAACCTGCCTTTTATACGTATATGTATAGCAGGATGTTAAACTTCACACAACATTGTTAAACCACCTCTTGGGTTTGGGGAACTGAAAGTCTTATGTGCCTATGTATTATTGTACTGATGCAAAATAGTTAAACTTTTCTAGGTGATTAACCATCATTTTCTCAGGGTGTCCTCGCACAGCTTGCAGTTTCCAGCTTCTCAGTAAACGTTCAGATCGATACGCGGCTAATGGGGGCGGGGGTGAGGACTGCAAGCTGCAGACGCTCCCGGAAGCTAAAGAGTCGCTCTGGCACAATCTAGTAAAACGACAGTGTGGCAGTAGGCAATTTACCCAGGCCAAGGAAGCTGTGGCTTGTCAAAGACATTAAAATCCAAATGGGCCAGCAGCGGTGCCAAATGTACTCCCAGGCCTTGCAAACACACAATTTAGACAAACCGAATTAACCTCAACCAGTTTATAATTAATTTGCTTTTGAAAGTCATGTCATGAGAACAAATGTGCCATCCATTTGCAATGAAATGTTCTTAGGGGCACCCCTATTTAATAACGCCTCTGACAGAAGTGCCATTGGTACTCGCTACTAACCTAACTAGGGGGTGAGCAGTGGAGAACAGATTCCAGGAAGCTTAACCTTTCTGTCAACCTAGTGGAATCTGGTAGCAGTGTGGTAGGTGGTGTGGCCCCGTGGCTTCTCTGACCTCAAATGACAGCTTCACTATGCCTGAGATGCTAAAATTAGAAACATAGTCCTCTAGATGAGGCACTGCCCTTTCTAGACACCATCTTTTTTTTTTTTTAACATCTTTATCGGAGTATAATTGCTTTACAGTGGTGTGTTAGTTTCTGCTTTATAACAAAGTGAATCAGCTATACATATACATATATCCGGGGAGGGGAAGAAGCTTGGAATTGTCTTGGAAAATTAAGCTTTGCTATTGCACTTGCCTGTAAGTTTTATATATTTTTTAATTTTTAAATTATTTTTAATTGACTTTATTCTTTAGAACAGTTTTAGATTTATTTTAAAAAACCTGGAAAATAGTAGAGTTTTCATATCTCCCACACCCAAATTTTAATAATGGTATCTTATATTTGCATGATACATTTGTTACAACCAATGAAACTATATTGATAGATTATTATTAACTGTCCATACTTTATTAAGATTTTCTTGGTGTTAATTCATTTCCTCTTTTCTCCTCCATGATACCATCACATCTTCTTAGAGACATTTGTCATGTCTCCTTAGGCTTCACTTATCTGTGACAGTTTCTTTTTAAAAAAAAAAAATCTTTATTGGAGTATAATTGCTTTACAATGGTGTGTTAGTTTCTGCTTTATAACAAAGTGAATCAGCTATACATATACATACATCCCCATATCTCTTCCCTCTTGCATCTCCCTCCCTCCCACTCTTCCTATCCTACCCCTCTAGGTGGTCACAAAGCACCTAGCTGATTTCCCTGAGCTATGCGGCTGCTTCCCACTAGCTATCTATTTTACATTTGGTAGTGTATATATGTCCATGCCACTCTCTCACTTTGTCCCAGCTTACCCTTCCCGCTCCCCGTATCCTCAAGTCCATTCTCTAGTAGGTCTGCGTCTTTATTCCCATCTAGACAGCATCTTTTAAGTACTGTTTTTAATATCAAAACAGTAAGGCACCAAGGTAGCAATGCTTCACATGAATTTATTTTCTAGCACTTCAGGAGCCAAGGAACATTAGAGCCTTGTATATATGTGAAAAGGAAACTGAAATAAGGTAAAAGGGGCAATTATTCTGAGTCTTAACATGGAGTATTAGGTGCCAAGCACGTTTTCTTTCCTGCAATCCTAAGGGATAAAAATTTACAAAGAAGTAACTACAGAGTAGATGATTTAAGTATAAGAAGGCTTGGGTTTTATAGCTAGTACATGACAGAGGCAGGATTCAAACCCAGGACCAACTTGACAGCCTGGGATCTTAGCCCTCTGCTTTTTATTTCACCGAGAGCCGGATCTCACTCCCCCTCTTTCCAAAGCACGGAGGCCAGAGTGAGACTTTAAGTGTGACTGCTTTTTAAACAAACTTGAACGGCACATCAAGATGAATTCAACCCCATCCCAACCCGTTTCTCTAGGAGGCTGTGCTGGAGAGCATCTGCAGCTTAGAGTTCTGAATACACCTCACTGGAGCTCCCTTACAGGCACACAGCATTTCTGATCCAAAATGGCCTGTAACAGGCTGATGTTTTACACCAGCCTTGGCACCAAAACTGTTGCCAAAACTCGAATCAACCCTCAAAGAGTGGAAGAGTGCTACTACTGAGGACAGTCCTAGGACGGTGCTGCAGGTTCAACAAGCACCTGAGAGGAAGACGACCTGCAAAAACACGTTTGGCAATGACATTAGAAAGGAAGAGCCAATGTAGTCACAGTGGCTATTCGTTCATTTATGCCACAAATATTGGTTTCTTACAAGCTCCTGCTTGAATGTGCCAGACACTGCATTAAGTTAATAAAAATATAAATACATGTGGATTTGTGTTTGTGTGTTTTTAAGATTTAGAAGCATGCCCCAAGTCACAAAGATAATAAATAACAAAGCCAAGATTTGAACCCAAGTGGAACTCTAGTACACACAATCCGATCCAAAATACTATTATTCCAACAAAACTGCGACTTTGCAGGGACACGTCACTGTCATGTCAAAAGCCTTCACAGGTGAAATCCTATGCTGCAGTTTCCTTTCACTGAGATGCAGCCTAATGGTCTCTGAACATTTTCACCAGGAGGAGAATGACAACATCACCTCTGAAGGGACAACTGTGCCATTAAAAGGAGAGAAGAAATGAGAAAGTTCAAGAGGCATTTGGCTACTGGAATCCAAAACTGGAAATTTAACTGGAAGCTTAACTGCAGGACTTATCTTAAAATCCATACACACACACACACATACCTTCCAGTCATTCTGTCTACAACAGCCATTAAGAACTTGCTTCAGATCATGACTTTAGTGTCTTCCAAGTTATTTCCAAGCATCCAAATAATCATTGATTCTTTGAAATTGACAATGCTTACTAAAAGAAGAACAAAATCTTGTAGAAAGATTCCAATGAAATTAACAAGAACAGAGGTTCTAGGAGTTAAGCATGTACTACCACTACCATTCCCTCTAATACCTCCACTACTTCTACACCAATGAAAACACCAGTAGCTCCCAATTACTGCCTCTGCCATGCTCTCTGCTGAGTGTTTTACATGCATTATATCATTTATTCTTCACAAGCACCCTCTAGGATAGGGAGTATTATCCTCTTTTACAGAGGAGAAAACTGAGGCTTCAAAAGTTTAAACATTACACAAATAACCAATCAAACAATAGGAGAACTATTTACCAAGCCCATCCGTAAGGTATTGCAAAGCTAAGCACGGTGGTGGATGCAAGAAAGTATGAAATATTGATCCTTTTCATCAAGGGCCAGGAATTCAAACTGCAAAGACCAAGACGCATAAGAAAAGCAAACTGATGAGGCAGACCTGAAGAGGAAGTCCCAAGAGGGCAAGAGCCAAGTCTCTCATAGCAAGTTGGGTCCCGATGGCCTGGCATAGAATCTGACCTATAGGACATGCTGAGTAAAAAATTGTTAATAAATATAGAAAATAGTAAGTGTCAAACAAGCATTTTAGAATTCCTGAAACCTAGTTCCTGAGAATTTAGTTAAATACGGTTAAGGAAAAATGCTCCTGATTCTGCAACTACCATTTTGAAGCCCCCTGACCCAAGGTGTTTCAGTGCCGGTTGAGCCCCAATTTGATGGCGTGTGCCTCTTATTTTGATCAGATTTGGGCACCAAGGGCCTCGAAGGCTTAATCAGAAAAATCTCCATTTCTCTTTGTCCATATTCTGCCATGGACCGCTCCTCTGCCAAACATTTCATAGTTACCTTCAAGCCAAACAATATCTTGCAAGGGAAGTGACTGGCAAACAGCCAGCACTGCTGATGCAGAAAAGTACCAACCTCACTCCCAGGCTTCAATGCCTTCAGGGAGACCCTGGAATGAAGGAGTCTTTACAACCAATCTGATTTTTTTCACTCCCCTTTTGTGGAAATATCTTTTACACAAGGCTTAAAGAAAAAAGGGAAAAATAAGAAGCAGCAGCAAAGAAAAAGAAAACCTGCCTTAAATGAAAAATTCCAATCTTGCCTTTGTAAAAACCCTCCAAGCCCCAGTCAGTTGCCCCTCCCCCTTTATCCAGGCCTCTGTGTTTCCCTGGCAAAGGGGTTAGAAAGCTGTTGAAAAACATTCTCCTGCTGTATTGAGACTGACATCTGACAGAGCTCCGTGGTGTCCTAACTTGGGTGAATTTAAATGACAAGCTTGGCTTTATAAGTAAGGGATCCTCTTTTACAATAGAACAGCATGATTGCTTCATGGTAGAGGGGGAAAAGGGGAAGAATCAAAGTTTCCTTCAAATCCCCAGTGGTGCCATTGACCTATCAGAAGGTTGTGACCCACTCCTGTTAATCCATGCAAATCAGATGCCTCCAATTTGTGCTACTGATTGGACTACCACACCTTTAAATTCAGGAAGCAGCTTTAGAGTGAGGTTCCTATCACAGAGTTCAGTTCACCTCTCATTTTCTTCTTCTTCAAAAACATGACGACAGCTGACTTCCTTTAAGTCCTGCCCTTGCTCAGTGAGGGAAGACTGTATGATGGTTTCCTGATTAGCATCAAGGCAAAAGCAGCATGTTTTTCATAGACGAACGCTATTACCTAAATTATAGGCCTGTTGCTCTCAGCATTTTCCCCCCACAGACAGGTTAACATACACATCCCACTGGTATTACTGCTTTGCTAACAGTCACCCAATCATTTTTATAATATTGGGGGGTAAAGGCCTGGTATTCCCTGGAACAAGCTTCCCATCCAGATGAGAGAATCTTATATATAAAACCAGAAAAGCGGTTTTCAAACCATTCAAAAATTACCAACATTCCCCAGGTTCAATGCCATGCGCCATTCGCATTTTAAACCAGGAGTAATTTCAAGCAGAAACATTCAGAAACAGGAAATTCAAAGGCTGGTATATTGGATATCAGCCTTAATCTGGCCTGTATGATTCCCATGTCACTCCAGCTGTCCTGAAGTCATTCTGAACTGGTTATACAATGTCAGCGACCAGAATTTATGTGAATTATATCCAAGGGGGAGAAGGAGGTATTTAAAGGACTTGAGCAAATTTTTATTTTCTGAAACTTGGAAAATTGCTGCCTTAAAGAACCCCAGAATGATAAGCATATATGAACAATAAATAACCATAAAAACCATTTTGCCTGTATTTCAGAAAATGTTATTCCCAAAAGCAAGAAAAAAATGTCAGAATAAACAGGAATAAGCCCAACCAAAAATATCAGAAAAATTCTACTTAAGGATATTAAAGACTTGAGTAAATGAGCGTACATATTCATTCGAGGTTGGAAGACCAGATATAGTATAGATGTCAACTTCCCCAGATTTCAATGAAATTTTGCTCAATATCCTAAAGGAATTATTTTAACCTAAAAAATGATTCAATAGTTTATATACATGAATAAATAATCAGTAATAGTTATGAAAATGGAAAGGAATTATAATATTAAAAAATATTATATAGCTACAGAAATTAAAATTGTACAGCAATGAAATCAGACTGAACAGACCAATCAATGGAACAGAATAAGAAGCCATGTGCCTACATGTCCTTAGTGAGGGCTGATATTCAAAACAGCAGGACTAACACCTGCATTGACACCAGCGGTTCAGTCTGGGAGGCATCACATCCACCCACTTCAATGTGCCAGAAGAGACCCTTTTAATTGATAAAGAAGGGTCTGAACTGAGGGGTAAGGAAGGGATAGGAGGCTCAGAGCAGCAACTATTGACCAACCAGCATGGAACAATTTTAAGATTTTGATAAGGAAATGATTACTAGACTTAAGTTCATTACAACTGTAAATCTCTGAATGTGAAAAAAAGGAAGACCAATAACAAACCAGAGGAAAATACTTAAACACTGCAAAAATATTTTTGAAAGATAGGCTCTGTGGTGGTTTTAAAATATGTCCTCCAATTCTTTAAGAGGTGCTGCTTCAAGAGATGGGATTTAGCTCTCCTACCCTGAATGTGGGCTAAAGTCAGTGATTTGTTTCTAACAAACAGAATATGGCAGAAGTGCAATGTGTGACTTCCAAGACTAGATCATAAAAGGCATTAAAGTTTTCTGTTTGCCCTTTCTCAGGTCAGTCAATCTGGGGATGCCAGTCGCCATGCCATGAGGACATTCAAGCAGCCCTAAGAAGCCCACGTAGTAAGAAACTGAGGCCTCCTGCCAACAGCCTTGTGAGTGTGTCATCTTGGAAGCAGTTCCCCCAGTCCCAGTCAAGCCTTCAGATGACTACAGTTGGTCTTGAATTAATGTGAATAATAAATGTTTATTGCTTTAAACCTAACTAAAAATCCATGAGAAAAAAGAAGGAAAAAAAAATGAATAGTCCATTCACAAAAAATAAAATAGATAAATGAAAAAAACACAAAGAAAAATATTCAACCTCAGGAATAAGTACAAGATGCCAATTAAAATAGGAGTAAATAACATATTTCAACTTACTAAGTTGGCAGAGGCTTTTAAGTGAGGGAGGTCTGTTGAGGATGCCAGTAAAGAGAAATCTCTTAAAATGATGGTAGGAGGGCTTCCCTGGTGGCTCAGTGGTTAAGAATCTGCCTGCCAATGCAGGGGACACAGCTTTGAGCCCTGGTCCAGGAAGATCCCACATGCCGTGGAGCAACTAAGCCCGTGTGCCACAACTACTGAGCCTGCGCTCTAGAGCCTGCGAGCCACAACTACTGAGCCGGTGTGCCACAACTACTGAAGCCCACGCACCTACAGCCTGTGCTCCGCAACAAGAGAAGTCACCGCAATGAGAAGCCCACGCACCACAACGAAGAGTAGCCCCCGCTCACCGCAACTAGAGAAAGCCCGCATGCAGCAACGAAGACCCAGTGCAGCCAAAAATAAATAAATAATTTTTTTAAAAAAAATGACGGTGGAAGTGTAAATAGGTATAGTCTTTCTTGAGGGGAATTTAGTAACGTACCAGAAGGCTTAAAAATATCCATATCCTTTAATTCAAAGACTACACTTCAAGGAATCAAACCTAAAGACAACAGATTACAACCTGAAGATTTATACACAAGCCTGCCCCATTTTAACAATCTCAAAAAAATGAAAACAGCCTAAATATTCCACAAAAGGGGGATGGTTAAATAAGTTATATCTATAGGTGGTAATACTGTGCAATTATTTTTTTTAATTATGAGATACATTAAAATATTCACAATGACACAACGTATTAAATGAAAAAAGCAAGATACAAAACAGTATATGTAATTCAATTTTATCAATACATAGAAAATATTCTGAAACAAACTGTAGAAACAGAGATTTTTTTTTTAACATCTTTATTGGAGTATAACTGTTTTACAATAGTGTATTAGTTTCTCCTTTACAACATCTTCTTTATCCATTCATCTGTTGATGGACACTTAACATGCTTCCATGTCCTGGCTATCGTAAATAGAGCTGCAATGAACATTTTGGTACATGACTCTTTTTGAATTATGGTTTTCTCAGGGTATATGCCAGGTAGTGGGATTGCGGGTTCGTATGGTAGTTCTATTTGTAGTTTTTTAGGGAAACTCCATAGTGTTCTCCATTGTGGCTGTATCAATTGACATTCCCAGCAGCAGTGCAAGAGTGTTCCCTTTTCTGCACACCCTCTACAGCATTTATTGTTTCTAGAGTTTTTGATGATGGCCATTCTGACCGGTGTGAGATGATACCTCATTGTAGTTTGGGTTGGCATTTCTCTAATGATTAATGATGTTGAGCATTTCTCTCATGTGTTTGTTGGCAATCTGTGTCTCTTCTTTGGAGATATGTCTATTTAGTTCTGCTGGCCATTTTTGGATTGGGTTGTCTGTTTTTTGGTATTGAGCTGCATGTGTGGCTTCTAAATTTTGGATATGAATCCTTTGTCAGTTGCTTCATTTGCAAATATTTTCTCTCGTTCTGAGGGTTGTCTTTTGGTCTTGTTTATGGTATCCTTTGCTGTGCAAAAGCTTTTAAGTTTCATTAGGTCCCATTTGTTTTTTTTTGTTTTTATTTGCATTTCTCTAGGAGATGGGTCCAAAAGGATCCTGCTGTGATTTATGCCATAGAGTGTTCTGCCTATGTTTTCCTCTAAGAGTTTGATAGTGTCTGGCCTTACATTTAGGTCTTTAACCCATTTTGAGTTTATTCTTGTGTGTGGTGTTAGGGATTGTTCTAATTTCATACTTTTACATGTAGCTGTCCAGTTTTCCCAGCACCACTTATTGAAGAGGCTGTCTTTTCTCCACTGTATATCCTTCCCTCCTTTATCAAAGATAAGGTGACCATATGTGTGTGGGTTTATCTCTGGGCTTTCTATCCTGTTCCATTGATCTATATTTCTGTTTTTGTGCCAGTACCATACTGTCTTGATTACTGTAGGTTTGTAGTATAGTCTGAAGTCAGGGAGCCTGATTCCTCCAGCTCCATTTTTCGTTCTCAAGATTGCTTTGGCTATTCGGGGTCTTTTGTGTTTCCATACAAATTGTGAAATTTTTTGTTCTAGTTCTGTAAAAAATGCCAGTGGTAGTTTGATAGGGATTGCATTGAATCTGTAGATTGCTTTGGGTAGTAGAGTCATTTTCACAATGTTGATTCTTCCAATCCAAGAACATGGTATATTTCTCCACCTATTCAGAGATTTTTTTTAAGAGAGATTTTTTTCAAGTCTTTGGATAAAAAATAATTTTCGTTTACTTGTCCGTATTGTCTCAAAATTTTTACAAAGAACATGTTCTTCTTTTAATTAAAATTTTTTTTAATTTAAAATCATTTTAGAAGCAAGAGATAAATGACATGCTTACCACCCACCAACCAGTACAACTCCCATGTGTGGAAGTCATCTCTATTTAAAAAAAAAAAATTTTTTTTTGTCTAACTTTGAGAGAGAGAGAAAGAGAGAGAAGACATTTTCAAGAAGAGAGAAAAATGGAAACCCTAAATCCTAGAAAGTCTTTTTCCAGATAAAACAGGAAATCCTTGATACCTGGAAATCTTTTGTATAAACTTGACTAGTGGTACAAATACACTAATCTTTCTTGCTTATGCCTTGCATCTGTGCCGATACACCAACAAATGCTGAAGGTTGCCAGCTGTGACATATTTGGACTGATGTTGATGGGAGCGCGGGACTTGGTGTAAGTGATTTGATAAAGCCACCGGCAGCTTGAGGGGCGGTATACTCCCAAATATGTGACCAACAATGTCAACAACCAGCCCATCCTATACATGGAGCCCCCTTCTCAGATGTTTTGAAAATAAAATGGGCATCTCCAGCTTACCATCCTGTAAGCCCCAAACAAAACAAGCCATCACACTAAACTCAAGCGTCTGAGACCAGGCCAATAACCTAACAGAGAGAAGCTGCTGGGAACAGTGGGGATTGGGGCAACCCGCAGACCATACACCCCATCTAAAAGGCAATAGCACTGCACCTCCCAGACAAAATGCTTCCCCAAGCCAAATATGATTACAGCTGCCCATCTGCAACTTTGAGTCTGCATACTCCCTGGGAAAGTGTTTTGTTATGACTTTATAGAATCACGAAGACCTCAGTACTATAAACCAGAGTGTCACTACAGTAAAGTGTTGTTTCATCAGACTATAACTTACCACATCCTATTCACTCTCCTCAGTTAACTAGCATTGCTTTCTGTAATGAGTTCATAATCAGGAAAAACAAACAAACAAACAAAAAAGCAAGACTTTTTTAAAGCCCACGAAGGGACTCACACTGAAGGGCAAAGAACAATGAATTAGAAGTCTGAGGACCAGGTATGAATCCATCTGTGGGATCACCTAGCTCTGGGACTTTGGGCCAGTTCATTCATCTCTGCGCCCTGTGTTTCCACTTCTTTAAGGATGAGGTTTTATCAGATTGTTGGTAAGTTCCCTGCTGACTCAAAAGGCCCACAATTCTGTAACTTAGCAAAACAAGTCAGTGATACCAAGAGTTAGTTCACATCCAGCCTAACTTCCTATGCCACTTACATCACATCTCTACAGCCAGCCCATTATTTACTAAGGAAGAGATAGAATTACTTTTCCACCAGCAAGGTTGGAAAAAAATTCACAAACTGCTCCATTTTCCTGGCATTCTGGTCAACAAGGTTTGACTATAATAATGTGTCTCTAACTTCTTGGTGGCCTATAGTTTGTATTTTCACTTGCAGACTGTGGAGGTCTAGGAATGAATGATATTCGCTGAAGAATATTATACTCAAATGTCTGTTCCACCGCTGGACAATTATGGTATTCCACCAGATGTGAATTTGTAAAGAAAGGTTCTCTGAACACCACTTTTGAGTCTTAAAAATGTTCAGAGGTTGACCACAGAAAACAAACATTTTCCAACAGATCTGCAATGATACTTCACTGTTAACTTTCACAGAATGGCAATACAGGCTTCTTTGAAAATTTTTCTCTTACATCAGATTACAGCAAGAATATCTTTAGAACTGACCGCCAAGACAAGCCACAACTCAAGCTTAAAGAATACTCCAAAACCCATGACAAAGGCTTTTCTCTCCAACTGAAAACAACTCTCCAACTTCTTCTTTTGATTACAGGCTTCTGCCTACATGCGAAACATACTACAAAGAAGTGAAATCATCACGGACAACCCCAGAGAAACAGTGTTATTAAAGGTGGTGGTCAACTGATTTCTACTGTATCCAGGTAACTTTGTTTTGTAAAAAAAACAAAGCTATTGAACCAAGACATTATAGCTTGATGTAAAAAGGCACTATCCAGCTATTAATGAAAGAAGGTATATGATGGAATAGGGAACCAAAGAACATTAGAACATTTCCCTCTGCACAACTTACAAGACTGAAAACTTGTCAGAGTTTCTTTCTTTCTTTCCTTCCTTCAGCGTTTATTGATTTCCCCCTCTGAACCAGACACAGTACTTAGAAAGAGGAATACAATAAACAACACTACATGTTCCCTACCTTCAGGGGGCCCACTGGTGGGGGGAGCCGTATAGTAAGGCATCACCACATGGTGAGAAAGTGCTAGGAGAGAGGACGGGGTGCACACTGTCCTAAATCACTGGGTCCGAGAAGGCCTCTTTGAGCAGCTAATGCTGAATTTAGCCCTGAGGTTAGTCAAAGACAGCCAGATGAAAACTGAGGCAAGGAGAAAGCCAAGAAGTACATACCAGTTATTGGCAAAAAACAGGTGCCAGGACAAAAGCCACCTCAGAGTGCATGGCGAGTTTGTGTCAGCACAAGGTGGTCCAGCATAAGGAGAAGAGTGGTGAGAAATGAGGCCAAGAGGGATGCCATACGCAGAGCTAAGAAGCTTGGACTTTTCTCTCTGGGACAATGAAGAGGCAGACTGTCCAAGTGATGGCCAGTTTTAAGCCAGAGAGTGATTCAGAAGGGTTTTAGAAGGATCCTTCTAGCTGCTGTGTAGACAACAGATGGAGAAGAGTCAAGACTGGAGGCTGAGAGGTAGCCAGGAAGTTCCGATAGTGATCTGGGTGAGAGATGATGGTGAAGTCAATTCCATCAGACAAGTGCAATGGGATGGAGAGGGGAGAACGAACGTGAGAGGTGGCTAAGAGGGTCCAGAAGCATGAAGGCGCTTGAACTGATAACTTGTGAGGGTAACTTTTTAAGCTCCACACTCCCAGCTTAAGGCTACCCCAGTCCCAGAAACATCAATATCACATGGTCACACCCAAAGAAGTTCTCTAAGCTTGGCAACACCCTAAAAACTATATGTAGTCCTTTCAGTCCTTCAAACAGGTGGGGACCAACTGATAACCAAGTGCCCTGACTGTCACTTCTTTTTCCGCTAGCCCAGCCAGTGTGGTAGAGCATTTACACTGGAGCAGCAACTTTCCATTTTTACTATACATACGACATGACACCTGCCTACAGGTAAAAAGGAATATGAATTTTCAAGTCATGAAACGCAACAAATCCTCAAGATGTGTAAGAGTGTATTTCACATTTGTCAAACAGACTGACTTCAGTAAACAGAGATATCTTAAGACATGACGCATCAAACAAATAATCTGATGTGTCAAGATACTTAGTAACCAGACTAGAGATGCCATGTCGTTTACCAAAAATAGCACTGGACTATTCTAACTAGAGTCAGAAACGTTGGTTTTCAGCTCTGGCTTGTCACTAGCTGTGTAAGCTTTGTGCTTCTTTGCCTTAAAATGAGGAAGTTAGGAAAAAAGACCTTCAAGATTCTGTTCAGCTCAAAGATCCTAGGATCACCTCCATCTTATAAGGTATTTTAACTTGTCCACCTGCAAGATCCCTATGACAGAAACAAGCTCTGAAGTGGAGCTTTGAATCTCCAGTCCCCTTTGCAACTACAGCAATCCTCTTACATATTTTATACATATTATTTGTTTAAAGGAAGGTTATTAAAAAAAAACCTTGTAAACTTGTGCTCAGTGGATTTGCATATTTTCTTAAAGATCCCAGTTCATCTCTCATTCTCCTCTAGGAAGATTAATATCACTCAGAAGTTAGGGTTTAACAGAGAGTAAAGATTGCTCTGCAGCTTTGGATCTTTGCAATTGTTTTAAAAATCCATACGGTTAAATCAGTGATTCACAGATGCAAATTCTGTATTTATCCCAACCTCTAAGCCTTCTGTGGCATTTGAGTTTATAACAGCTTTTGCAAATGTTGATTTAAGATTTGGGATTAAAGTAGGAACACACCACCTGTCTTAAAGTTGACATAAAAGTTATAAAATGGGATGTTACACTTTTTCTAATCCTTGTCTCTAACCAGACCCATATGTAAATTTCACATGGTAGCATTTGGTAGCATAATTAATCCCTACTTTATGTTATGAGTAATATTTCCTATTCCCGACCCTGTAACGTCCTTTAAGAAGATCCATGTTCCAATTAGACTAGCCCATCGGCACTCTTTTAATGAGCAGATTAATCATTCAGATGGGTACAGCGGTGTCATCACAGGTTTTAAATATGATACTCTACATCCTAATGGTGCTGCAAAGCCTTGGCTTAGAGCAAAAAAGGTAGACGAAATTGGTGAGAGTTTCATTTTGTTCTCTATTTGGGACAATGCAGGACACAGGAAACCTTGAATAATGCAGAGGGGCAGATTTAGGAAAGTAATCATAATTCAGTTACAACAATTACTTCTAGGGGAAGTCATATTTGTTGATTCCTTGAAGCACATGCTCATATGTTCAACTTTGATATGGGGAAATTTTTTCACGTTTTCTTGGCCAAACATCTCTTTTAGAACTGTATTCCCAACTTCCCCTTCTAAGAAAGCCTATTAGGAAGGGGACTTCCAAATGAGAGCAGTTTTAAAATAACGTTAATTTTGGTCAAGCCTGACCCATATTGATCAAAAGGTTCCCCCAGAGAGGTACGAGAGGGGAAAAAATGTCTTTCCAACTTGATGACTACCTTTTCACATAAGCTTATAGAAAACTACTTATTTTTCTCTGCCTTCATTTTTCCTCTCTACAAAAGCAGCATTATAGCCAACTCTCAGAGAGCATCAGTTCTCTGGGAAATACAGGGCAAAACCACTGAAAAATAGGCTCACAGAGCAAAATATCAACAAACTGGAATTCACTGTAGGTGATTCACCCTGACGAAAAGTATACTCTTACAAGGCAATTAATAAACCCAAGAAATGCAAACCAAACACATACTCTTTTCTGTACTTCTTAGGGTTTTATCATCATTACCCTGAAACCAAGCCCTCCTTTGAATTCTCACACTGATATCCAGTGAAACTTGTTCCCCCAAAGACAGTCACCTGGCTTGGTCTTGAAAACAAGTGCTGAATCATCTTCTTAGAGCAAGTCATAGTTACATTTTTATACAAATAGCCAAAAGCCGATTCATTTGTACCTACAGCAAGGGTTAGCTGCCAAGAAATCTCCAAAGAGAACATATGCTGACTTGAGGAGATAGTGAAGGATAGTAACTTAGGGAAGATGTCAAGTATATGATAAAGGAACATAATGGGATGGTGATGTTAATATGCTCAGGGTAACCCCAGGTTCATCAGCAGCATCTGCAATAACAACCCAAGTTTCTGGATCTTCACAGATAAAAAGCCCTTTCAGGAAATAAGACATTCAGAGAGCAATACTTGAGGGGGGTTGGGGAGGACTGCTCTTTAGTGATATCTTCAGCCATTCAATTTAACAGATGCATATTGAGCCCCTAGAAGAACGAGGCACTGTGTACCAAGAGGTGCAAGAGATACGCAGGTCCCTCTCAGGCCGGTCCACATAGCTCTAACTCTGTTGGGAAATACAAGAAGGAAAAACAATCTTATTTCAAAAAGTCTGAATTAAAATACAACTGTCTTAAATTGTGGACCATAATAAATACATATCTTATTGTAAAATGAAGCCCTTTTCTATGAGACACAAATTGAGGCCTCACTACCATCAAGATCCTTATTCTAGGACAAAGCTCTTCTTCAGTGCCATGCGCATATCCACCTCCTAGCGTTTCAGTACTTTCCCTATCAAAACCTGCTCTGAAAAGATTCTTACACTAAAGTGCAAGTGTCAAGTGTGTGTTTGGAAGGGGAAAGAGAGCTATGTATTTGGTCAGAATTCAAAAAATCAATATGCTAGAATTTCAGACAGCAGCAAGACTGGGAAAAATAATTTAGGTAGGGAAAGAAAGGTGCTGTGGTTTTGGGGAATGAGAAAGGGAAAAGGTGTTTTCTGTCCCAATACCTTAGATTTATCACTTGGGAAGCTTCCTCAAGACACACATTAACCCTGCTTCTTGCACATGATATCACCACCATAAATAAACATGAATTCACCCAGTTTCTTCCTAGGACAACGATTCTGAGAAAACTCCAAAAGGGCCAATTTCCAAAACTCAGGAATTTAAAAAGTTTTGTGAACAAACTGTACATGGATACTCTTAAGAAGGATGGCTTAGCATCTGTCCTTGAGGGAAAATATTGAAAAATCTAGAAGACCCTCCCTGAAACGTGGATTTTTAGTGCAACTCAAACATACTTGTCTGTTCTCCAGTAGGTTTAACTCGTCCCTGTTAAGTACCACATCATGGAAAAACACATGTCAACAACTACCAATCACTGCAAAAAAATAATTATAAATTAGTTCTAGATGTCTAAGTCAGTACGATTCATTTAATGCTTCCACTGAGATCCTAGTCCAAGAAGAGTTAATCAAGCATAGCTGCTTCCTAATAGAACAGTGAACTAATGATCTTATTTCTGAGTAATACCAGTCAGATAAAGCTCTCAAAAGGTAGTTAACATCACTTTGGTGGAAAGGAATGACAAGTGCAAGTCCTAGTAGGGGTAATGCATCATTCATGCCCCCTCTCATTCTGACATTTTAACGTTATCTTGTTTTACTGTGTCGGCCTAACACTGCCACTGCTGGCAAATTAAACTGTGAACTTACAAAGTGGGTGGCAATAAATACAAATTATGAGAGTTCAAAAGATGTCCCTGGAGGTGCACTGCTAGACACAGAATGTCTCTGGCTTTTCTGTCACATAGCAATAGACGAGAGACAAAGTAGAACAGGCATTTCTGGAGGGAGGAGAACAAAAAGAATTAACTAGCTGATGATAAGAATGAGATGAAAATTAAGAGAAAACACATGTTTCAAAAACCAGTTTGAAGACAACACACCAATGAAAAAGGGAAGAGGTCCAGAAAAACTATGTAAACATAAAAGGTCTTATTATATACTGGTCTTTTATGTCAATGACATCAAAAATCTATTTTGAAACTGAGCCAGGTATTCATAAATTATCAAAATAACTGCCAGGTATGCTGAGTAGAATTTACAATGAGAAAATTTGCACTGATGCCATGAATCTTGTTCGGCCTATAAAGTTGTTAAGTGAAACCTGAACCACAGTCCCCACCTCCCCTCCCAACCCAACAAAGAAAGGAAAAAAAGAGAAAATCACCTTCTTCTAAGTAACTGTGGGTGGACCAGGCTAGCATGAATGCCACTGAAAATATAAATATCTGAGTTCCTCAGGAAGCAGTTGTAGACCAGGAAAGGAGGCTCTCAGCAGCCTTAAATTTTGCAGGAATTCCTTATGCTCTCCTGGTCAACTCATCCTCAAGGGTTAACGGGCAAAGTCAGGGAGAAGAGAATGAACATTAAAGTGTTTCTAGAAAGTCTTCTGGGGGCTTTGCCAACTTCAAATGCCTACATTAAAAGGCAGAAACACAACTCAAACAAAAGAATCTGCCCCTTTTAGGCACATGAACGACAGCCCTAACAAGTACAACAGAGATCAGATTTTTCAATATTGCCCAACATGGAGACTTTTGCTCCTAATTTGATCTAGTTCCACTAATGATTCTTATAAAATATTTTATCTGCCTATTCCATGCCCACAAACTCCTCACAGGAGACTGGGAAATCATCGTTTCTTCCAGAGTGCAGATATCAGTTAGACCATATGCAACAGCAGTCTGTTTATTTTTCCCATAAGCCACCAGTTTCATAGAAACTCATTAGCATCACCTGTGTTAATTACACTAGCAAACCAATCAACAGCTCCTTCTTAATTAGGTTTTCTTTATTAAAGCCGGAAATTGCCAAGGAGACAAAAGTCACCTGGGGAAATTATGTGAAAAGGAGTGTTTATGCCAAATTACACACTAAAATAATAATAAAATAGCCCGGTTTGTTTACAGAAAAAGGAAACAATATTAATATTCAAGGTCACTAGCACACTCCTTATTAATTATTCTCGTTATATTAAATTGTGATCATTTCTGCTTCAAGAGGGTTGGCTTATAGAAAGGCTTTGTACTCGAAGTTGACTCACATCAGATTTTAATGGCTGTGGTCAGCGATTATGACTTGCTTATTCTATAAACACGAGCACCCACGGGTTAAAGCAGCTAATACTAATTTCATGAGCTCATGTCCCAACCGTAACTCAAAGTCCTTTATGTCTGTTAGCAAACCTAGAAAGGCATATAAAAATCTACTCTTAAAGGAAAAGATACCCATGTGACTCTTGGAATTTGTAGTTCTCCTAAAAGAAAAAGGAAAAAAGACTTCCAACCATATTCCTCTCACTTTCCAAGAGCCTTTCATCAGAGGGGGGTGGTCACAGCACTGAGAACACAAAAGCAGCTTTTAGAAAAAGATTCTTTCTCCAAGGTTAGACTTATAGGGAGGTTCCCCTGGGACGTTTAAACCAAGCCTGGCCAAAGCACTAGAAAGTAGATTGCAGGGAGCTTCCTGCTCTGGTTGTGTGGAGGTGGAGAGGGAGGGGCAATCCTGGGACCTAATAGGTCTTTTCATCTTCGATTGACTAAAATCCTAAGTACACTTATCATGGACTCAAAATCTATCTTCAGAATAATAAAATCTGGGCACACCCATCTATAAAGTGGGGATAACAATGCTTAACCTGATTCTTGCAAGAATTAGTTCATATTTAGAAAGTACTTTGATGATAAAAAATCACTGAGTGTTACTTGTTCTTATTCCCATTGGCCCTGGAAAATTGCCTGTCCAGGAGGCCTGTGAATTCTGGTTTTCTGTGGCCAAAAGAGCAATTGTAAAAAGTCAACTAGATTTGGGAGCTGGACCTGTAAGAAAAGCAAACGTGGACTTGAACAAGCAAACATCAATGGAATCACTTTTCAGCCTCAAGCCCAGGACCCGACTGGGCTCAGTGGGCTGATTACCAGCTCTCAGTGGTTCCCTTCTTAGGGTCTTCTTGGCTTCTGTGTGGGCTGCCACACAGTCCCCACCCCAGGTCAAGGCATAAAGAAGCTGGCTGACGGTGTTGATGAATATTCATTAGAAATCAAGGAGAGTTTGCTGCAAGCTTCATAAGAACCTTTTTGTTTTCTAGAACAAACGTCACAGAAGATGACCAAAAGACCACAAACAGAGACATCACAAATGGTATCAAAGCCTGAGGAGATATAAACATCAGAAGATTTTTGTTGTAGTCTCTAAAGACCAGCGACCCAACACCTATTCAGTATTGCATTCAAGAGATAAGGCTCTGGACATGCTCTCTCTCCTCCACCTTGGAAAAGTGCCTAGAACTTTAAGTCGTAACTTTGGAATTCCTTCCTAGTGTTGCAAGATTAATATCAAAGATGAATATCAAAGGAATATAGCTAAAAAAGGGAAACAGAACAGGTAAACATGTATTTGGATACGGATAGCAACTTACGTATTTCTTTTTCTTGGTCATATCGCTAATTGACACAGTCATTTTTAACCTTCCTTTCAGAGATTGCATGGGTTCCTCTAGAGAATGAAACTTCAGTTTACACAAAAGCCAAGGTGTCCAGGCTGCATCTTCATGACTGACTGATGACCTTTGTGGAAAGGTGCTTATCAGGACAGGCCACTGTCTAGCCTGTCCACCTCAATCTGCATTCCCAGCTGGGATTTCTCCCTCCCCTCTCTTTCACCCTCCCAGCAGAACACCTTGTCACTCAGGCCTCAGCTGAGTTTGTTTCATTCACCTCACCCAGAGAGCATACACACTGCATATTTGGGTACACAACTGTCACATCCCTAGACAGTTTAGACAGAATTTTAGCAATGGGGTTATCAAAGCAGATCTCTAATGGGGGCGAAGTATATGTTCCAAAATACATCTTTATGAAACAAGGTCAGCTTAAAAATCCTGTTAGTGGACCTGACACAGAAGCCATTCTAAAAAACATGAATCTTAAGTTGCAGTGGTTTTATTTAGGGTTTCATTCAGGAAACGCCAGGAGACCTCGAATACTCAATGCCCATTGCTGGAAATGCTTCCCTTAAGTTTAGGATTTACGTGCTTATTAAAGACTGGGTAGACATCTCCCTTGTTGTCTGAAAACCTTCCCGTCTATCTGTCCTCCACCTTCAATGGCTTCCCATCTCATGCAGAGTAAAGGCCCAAGACCTTCATATGGCCCACAGGGCCACCAAAAGGGCCCCATTATGCCTCTGGCAGCATCGCCTACTACTCTCTCCCTCGCTTGTGCTGTTCCAGCCACGCTGTCCTCCTGACTCTTCATCATACCCATTAGGCACACTCTTCTCTCACCTCAAACCGCTTGGTCCACCCTGCCTTCCCTTCCCCTGGCCAGGCTCACACCCTCTGCTCCTTTAGGGCTTTGCTCAATTACCAACTTATCCACTGGGGCTTCTTCTGGCCACTGTATTTCAATAACAATTCTAACCCCACCCCAAACATTCCCTTTCCCCACTTCCTGAATTACTTTCTTCAGCAGAATTTATCATCGTTAGACGTCCGATGTATTTTGTCTGTCTGCCTGTCTGTCTCCCCCCAGCTAAAACATAAGCTCCAAGAGGGCAGCGATTTTTTTTTTTCACTCTTTCATTCATGCTGAATCCCCAGTGCCTGGATGCTAGGAGGTACTCAATAAATATTTGTTGAAAGAACAAAAGAATGAAGGAGGACATGAAAGGAAGAGAGGAAGGATGTTACTGCTTCCCTTAGTTTTCATTTCTCCTCCTGTCATTCATTCCTTTCCCTCTTCCCTCCCACCTCCCTTCTCTAGAATATTCTTCTGCACCCTGCCACTCCAATCCCACCTCCTTCACCTGTTTAACCCTCACTCTTCTTTCACCACTTTCTCAAGCCTTTCCCTGGCCTCTCTAACCATGTCAAATCACCACACACACACACTCCTCTATCTCCACTAAGCCGACCCAGCAAATCAACCAAATAGTCAGTGTCCTCTCTCTTTCTCTCTCTCTCTCTCTCTCTCTCTCTCTCTCTCTCTTTTTCTGGTTGTGCCCTCATGGCTTGCGGGATCTTAGTTCCCCAACCAGGTCTTAAATCCGGGTCATGGCAGTGCAGTGAAAGCACCAAGTCCTAACCACTGGACCACCAGGGAATTCCCGAGTGTCCTCTCTTTTATGAACTTATCCCATTACAGATTTCTCATTTACGTGTGTGATTTTTAAAATTAATGTCTGAGCCCCAGGCCCCACAGTCTCATGAGAACAGGACCCTGTCTATTATCATTATGCTTCAAATTACTAGCACCCGGAAGACATGCAATTCTATTTGTTGGCTGAATGAACTAAAAGTTTATCCTCTGAAGTAAACAGTAATTCATATACTATTCTTAGCTAAGAGCTCCAGGAAAGCCTAATAACTCTTAACAGTAGTAGGAGTTAGCAACCGTGGTCATTGTTATTGTTATCATATACAATGTCACCTTTTGATTCTTGCCATCTCACCCCATCTGATCCGCACCCTCAATTATTTGCCCCACCTTGCACCTTGAAGAAACCTGCAGACTCCCAGATCTTACAGACTGCAACCCCGTTCTTATTTCTAATGCACTTTGCAGGTGCTCCCATTCATTCACGCCTCCATTGTCAAATTTACCATTCTGAATGTGTCTACAGGTCTACATGCTCCCCAAGGTTATAAATGCAGCTTATTCTCTTTCTGTCTCTAATTCCTAGCACAGTGACATATTCAATAAAAGTCTGAAGAAACAAACAAGTAGTTACTCTATTCTGACTGATTTCAAGTCCTCTGTGATTAGATGACAACCTATGATTCAGAGAGCCCCAACAAAATCAATCCCTTGTCTCTTCACTTTCAAAAGCACGCAGGCTTGAGGAAGAAAGTCTGGCAAATCACCCAAATCTTTGGTAACCTATGTTCACTGTCTCAAGTAAGGGGAGCCAGCAGTTCTGATCTTTCACAGCCTGGAGTATCTAAATTGCCATTTGAGAGGCATTTCAAAAATCCTCAATTCTGAACTGTCTCACTGTAATGATCTGTCTAAATTTTAATTGTTTTACATAATTTTTTCAAGTTTACTGGTAAGAAAAAAATTCTCATTGGAAATATACACAGCTTTGATACGGGGTTTTTTTGCAGACAATTTCTTGAATACACACACACACATTATCTCCTTGATAGGCAATAATGGTTCTTTAAGGAGCTGTCATGATCAACTGTAAAAATATATATTTAGAACACTTTTTAAAGTGTGTGTATTATAAAAATGTTTTAAAATGAAAACTATTTACCCAAAAGACTATAATGGTTCTGAAGAGTATTTTGTAAATCCTTATTTGAGGCTTTAAGGGGGAAAAAAAAGATTTCTGACCTGGGAGATCACAAAGACTTCACTAAGCCATTAACATTTATTGTCTCTCAAGGGCTAAAAATGTTGCTGGGAACATGTTTCCAGGTTAGAGAAAAAATACAGACCATGCTGCTGACAAAGGGTCTTCGATGCTCCTCTGTGCTGCCCCAAAGGCTGACAGACACCGGTCCATTATACTAACTAATGGCACACTTAGAAGAAAATGCCATCCAGAAGATGTTAGCCCAGGGACCTTGACTAATGGGTACTGTCTAATGTTCAAAGACCCCATCAGCTCTAGTCACTGATGAGACATTCTAACAGTAGTGCATTAAGACCTTAGTGGAGAAAGTCACTGTGGGAAATCTGATAGGATGAATTGGGTATTTGAGGAGAAAACACTCTTTACCCCTTTCATCTCAAGCCTGATTCAAGAGAAAAGAGACGATTAATAATCACATGTAAAAATCTAGTCTCCTACACCTTCTGTATCTCTGTCCACAGTCCTGAGCAAGGAAAACACATTTGATTAAGAGCCCTTAGCCCTGGTACTTAGTACTGACTGTGCGCTGTGTTTACTAAGGCAGGAAAACAGGACACTTTCTGGTTAATAAGAAAAAAAAGCATTCACTTCAATGCTCCACTGGAAATTTTCTTAAGAGATGCAAGGGTGTGTCTGGTGAACAGCAGAAAATACATTGGATCGGCCCCAAAGTTGTGAATGCTATATAGTGCCTTCATATTTTTTGTCAACTCTTTTTAACAAAAGAGTTTTAGTTTTTGTAAGAAAAAAAGAGTTGGGGGATGGAACGAAAGAGAGGGGAGAAAAAGAGCAAGAAAGAAAAGGAAGGAAGACTGAAAGACATCAGTGATATTATATACTAAGTGCTGGCCTGAAGTGAAATATCACAGGTAACCTATAAACAGAAGTCAAAAACGGAAAGATGGAGAAACTTAACCAGAGCCACATGAGAAACACTACTAGATATAAACAACTGGGGTGGAGGCTGACAGGGGGCTCGAGTTGACACATTTTTCACTTTTTACACTATAGAGTTCACAAATCTCTACCGGGCTTCCTCAAAAACCTTACCTGTTGGGTCTGAAGGACCAGCTGGGTTTGACTAGGACAGCAGTGCACCCCTGTACAGGCAAAACGAGGCCAGGGATGAGTGGACTCGGCTTTACACCAAAGGAAGTTCAGTCCCTAATAGTAATGAAACGAGCAGATTTCCCTTCTTACACCTGAAATAACCTGCCTCCAGAGTCTGCCCAATATACTGTCTCTGAAAGCAAATAGCCCCGGCTAAGAGTACCTTCAAAGTCAAGCTTTCATTTATTGTCAAGACAGAATCGAATTGGTCCTTTTTATGTAACACATGAGTTAGGTTGACCTAGCCATTCGTACACAGCAAAGTACTGCTTCATTGTGTTGGTTTCATTCCCTTTCCTGTAATGTAACAAAAGGAATCTAAATACTCAAGGGTACCTAAGCCTGTGATGAGAGTACTTAGCTCTCATCAGTGGTAATGGGACTTAAACCTAACATTTCAGACAGGATGGATTGCTCTGTCCGGTACTTTTCCTCTTTTTTTTCCTGAGCTTGATTTCACACCAGCTATGTTCACAAACCCATAATAAATCACTAGGAATGTAAAATACACTACACTCCCCCCCCCCGCCCCCCCCACCGGGTTGGCCTGGGTCATTTATCATTCTGCAGATTTCAAAAAGATGGTAGTGTTTTTATTGCAAAGGCCTTGTCATTACAGAAACTAGAAAAGAAAAGTATTGATCACAATTAGATCATATATTAGCAGCCCCTGATGCCTGCCTGGATGGCTAAGGATTTCAAGCTAGATCATTCTCCCCTCTGTTAAAATTCTGGACAGCAAATTTCTTTTATGTTAGAATAACTAGTATAAACCCATAAAATGTAACCTAAAAATGTATTTATAATTGCCATGCCAAAAGCAAGCCAGTCAATATCTTCCCGATTCTAATACTTTCAAGCACTATTACCTTAACGGTCTCACATCACAGTACTGATTAAAGAAACATTTTGTCTTTTTATCTGTATGGAACCGCCAGCATAATCACTGAAGCATAGAGAGCTAAAATATTTATTAGTGTGTATATATCTTGGTTCAGGCAGTGAATGTCAATTTAGGGGTGGAAAGTTACAACACAGCCCTCCATTCAATCCATTTTCAGGATCCTCTAGAGCTCCTTGGGTGGTCATCCCAAGCAGAGGAGGAGATCTTAGAATCTGCCCCTCCACCCGAATGAGCTCCTTCTGCAGATTTTCCAAAAAGAAGCTCTTCTCGGGAGCTTTGAAATTGGTCTCAAATTGACAGTGACTGTCGTGGACCAGTGTCAACCAACAGAGACAAGCCTGAAAAGAGACACATTCAGTGGATGGAAAGCATGAAGTGAGGCCAGCTTAACAGCAGCCCCGGTTCTCCCACCCACACTTCCTGTCCAGCTAAACAGACAAGCAAACAAAACTATTCATTTTAACTTGACTGATTAAAATAAACGCAATCTAAAATCTGTGAATCAAAACCTAGCCTTTTCCCACAGAATACATCATCTATAATTTATATTTTGAAAGGTATCTATCATTACATTCTAGCCAATTACCAAATGCAGAATTAGAAGGAACATATAAAAGGATTTCTCCAAGCGAGACAGTTAATATTGTTTCTTTCTCCAAACTGTACAAGCGAATTATGTAGATTTGGAATGTAAGAAATATAAAAAGGTGTTTTAAAATGAACGGCATATTCCTGATCATTTCTCTTAGAGGGGAAAATATATTTTCTCCCAATCAGTTGAACAGGAGGAAAATTTAGAGTCCTATCAGTTCAGAAGCATCAGCACAGCGGTCAAATAAAAATTTCTACCATGTGATGTGCACAATTAATTTTACAATTAAACTTATCCGTGTAATGTGCATTTCCAAAGCTAAATACAAATCGGGTGGAGAAAATCTGTTTCGCTTAAGGATATACAGTCTGTGACTTGGTAAAAACTCCACATGGCTGCCCTCCCAATGGGTTGCTGAGGGAAAGACTCTATTAGGACTCTTCCCCAGTTCTTAAGTAAACAGGGTAGCAGGCTCCAATCCACCCCTCCTTGGAGAAGAGGGAGCAGAGAGGAGAGAGAGACAGAGAGGCGAAGGGGATGGAAAATGGGTGCCCAGCTCCAGAATTAAGTGAGAACGCCAAACTTGTCATCCAGGGATGGCCAAAGGGAAGAGGCAGCATCACACCTACACAGTCTACCCATGGGTTAACTGGCATTTCTAATACTTTTCACCTAGTCTGACTTGACAGATGCCTAACCTTAGCTACTGAGTGGAGACAGGCTGATGGGTCTTGGCCATACAGGGGGAAAATTTTTGATGCTTCTCACTTATGACATGATTGATTTTCTTTCAGCAGCCCTTCACTTTGGGAAGTGGTGAGGGCTGGCTCACTGTGCCCCGGTGCGCCCTGACCCCCGACACTTGGCCGCTGTGAGGTTGGAAACCGATGACGGCAGAAACCTAAAAAATCAATAGGCCCTGTCAGTCAGGGGCGAGGCGGACGTCTTTTAAAAACCCAATCACGACATGTATTTGCTGCATGGTGTGGATCTACTGCACACTTGAGAACACACTGAATTTCCCCTTCCCCTTATTTATTTATTTATTTGGCTCTGCTTTACACTTCATTTTACCTCTTTTGGGGAGGGGCGTTGGAAAGACCTTAACCTTTCAGGCAGTGAGGGAGAGGGAACAAGTCGTGTGGTAAGGTTGGTTCTTCATGATATTAACAGGAAAAATTCCCTGGAAACTATTTGAATAGTATGAAATAAATAGAGTCCCTTGTGGCTGCCAACATAAACAGTGACATCATTTTTTTTTTTTTTTACATTATCTGGAAAGAATTTAGATATAAGACTTTTAAGTCTAAAAACACATGAGGGCAAAGCTGCTTAATAGACTTGGTTAAGGGAAGAGTATTGTTTCATTTTTCTTTTGGGGTTTCTTTAAGGTGAAAGAATGGAGGACACATACACACACAAACACACACACACACACACACACACACACACAATAGTTCTCTGTTGGGGAACTAGAGCAAGCACCGCAAGAATCACTCAGTTTCTGAGCAGGGTCAGCGTAATATTCTCCATTCAGTGTGGAAGAAATACCAAATATGCATCCTTTCTTTGGGAGACAGACAATGCAAAAGATGGCATTTAGCTTCTTCGTGATCTGGGGGTGGGGGATAAATATCAACTCTGACAAGCCAAAAAGATAAGAGAAATACCATCAGGTGAAATGCAGCCACACGGGGAAAGAAATTCCACACTTACACAAAAAGAAAAAAGCAAGTAAAAAGGGTCTGGAGACTATAGGGAAGGATTCTATTAGGTACAATTAAAATGTGTGTTATGAGAGCTACGTGCAAGTGTATTTCAGAATTTCTGTGACATGCTTTTCTTCTTTCTTTCCAGAAAAATAGCTGTATCATGCATCATCTTAAAATCCACCAAGGTAAATATCATATATTAAAAAGAAAACAAATAAACAAAATCTGTGCCTGAATTCCCAAACTAAGCCCAATTAAAGGTTTCTTTATGGCTGTAGACCTGACAAGCTACAATTTCCCCCTGTTGCAGTGGGTGTGTGCGTTTTAATGTAATATTAATGAGCCAGGATGGAGGGTCATAAAAAGTGATAGGTTTTTTCGATGGTAAATTATAAATCGGTATTGATTTTTCCCGGCACTAATGCAGCCAGCTTATTGTAAGACACCACAGGCAAAGTGCACTTTATCAGATTAGACTGGGGCCGGTATCAAATATACATGAGAATAAGGATGCATTTGTGAGTTAGACTACACTTTTCTTCCCTAACAATGCATGAAATTTTTAAGGAAACACACACACACACACACACACACACACACACACACACACACACACCAGACAAGGATACTGGGAAATACAACATTTTTTTTTCCAAAGCACAGATTTCCAGAATTGCTGCTCGTGGGACAATTTATTTCAAATTGAATAGAAGGCAGTAATAATACTAATGAAATAATAAATAGGTTTCTTTAAAGGCTGTTCTAAGTTTCTTTCGTTTAATTTGTAGTGTAGCAATGAAAGGGCATACTTCTGCCCTCTCACCGAGTCCAGCCTCAGGCTGCAGTATCATTCTTTTGCCCACCTTCTGCCCACAAGTCACTGGGGTGGACCACAGCGGACAAGAAAGTGTTATTTTTTCAAATGACTGAGGTTCCTCTCTGTTGGTATTTTATAGTCATAAGGACTTCATTAGACACTTCAGTGGAGATTTTAGCTCTTGAGAGCAAAGAGGAGTCAAAGAGAGCATAAGAACAGGAGAAAGTAGAGAAAATGGCTGGAACCCATTTCCCTGGACAAAGATGTTATTATTTGTCCTCTCTCTCCAAACATGGGTCAGCCTCTGACTCACTCGAATGTCAACAGAGATGCAAGTCCTCACTCTGAATGTGTATTTGCCTTTTGTTCTTTGGAGAGACTTCTCCAGCTTTGTTGGGAATGCTAGCGGCCCTGTTTCCAAACACTTCCCCACTTCTTCCTATAACTGCTAGCACACTCTCTATCAAAATCTGCCGCTCTCCTCCCGGCACAAAGGCTGCGCTCCCACCACGTGACAGCAAGCCGTGCCCAGCTTTGAGGCCGGGTCCTCAGCCAAGATTCCTTCTGTGTCTCCACGGCGTGAACAGGAATTGGAAACCCGCATGCTCACCCCCAAAACAGTCTTTTTTAAGAAGTCGGGGAGAACATGTGTTTATTGACAGTTCATTAACAAACGTCAACCCCCCTGCAAGCTGTTTACTAAGGAATGTAGTCAAGTGAAGAAGTGTGAATATAAATAACTAACAAAAGAAGAATGGAGAGAAAATATCTCAGGGCTGTTCCCCTTTTAATGTATTTCGAATCTGTTTTCTTTTCTGTTGGAAACATGATGCTACTGAAGGTATATCCATGGCACCCAGGGCAGTAAAAACAATAGGTGTTTGTGTACTGATATCTAGAACATTTAGATAAAACTCAGAAAAACTGGGCTATGCCATTTCGTCGTATTTTTTTTCTCCTTGTCTATATCAAAAGATTTAAACATTTTTTTAAACGGAAAAATACGCTAATAAGTTCCATAATTATAAAGTTACAGCTATAATAAAATTGCTTATTTCTAAAATATGAAGGATGTCAAAACCGCAGCAAAAGTTCACAAAAACCTGGCCCCAATCTTGAGGAGCGTAAAATCTAAGTTAGGGGTAAGCAAAATCAGCAAAGAATATATACTATTCAGTAAGGTGTTTCTCATTTGCTACATCAATACTCAAAGTGGACCATATTGAGTGAGGGTAGCTAACTATTTCCAAATGTTAAAAAAAAAAAAATCTTACTACAGTATCCTTGCATCAAAATGACTCCTGCAATTACAGAAAAAAGGAAAAGTGTTTTGAGACAAGAACAAATCAGGTAAAACCTAATAAAGCCAAAAGGAAATTAGAAAAATAGAAGGTTGTTTTCATGGGAGTTTAATCTTTTCACTGAAAAGTGATCTCTATCATATGTCAAATCAACATCTTAAAGATCTATTTTATAAAGTTATGAAAGTGAAAGCATACATTTTTGCCTATGCTAATTTAACTTTATTAGTGATGCCAAAGCCCTCATTAACATTTTTCATAAAATCATGCAGGGGTTCTCTCTGCTTTAGGGATAAAGCTAATAAACAAATACATAAATTAGTGTATTTTAATTAAACGTTATCCCATGAAGTAATACTGTACACCACCATCTAATATGAGAAAAACTTTCTTACTTAAAATCCAGTACAATATTAAAATATTAAAACTCATTAAATATTAATTTAAAAATACTTTACAAACGTTCAAGTACTATGAGTTCTGTATTTTTAAAGGTTTTATGTGGTTGTTGTACATATGATGTAATCCCTAAACTAGCAAAACAGTGCAAGAAGCTAAGCTTACTTTGCAGAACTGCACTGATGGACTTAGAAAAAGTGCTATTGTTTTGTTTTAAAATTTTTCATCAAAACGGTGTTGCTAGAACCTTTCAAAAAAAAAAAAAAGGGCCCACCAGACATTTATAGCAAAACAGGATTCAATAATAACTTTAAGTCATTATTGTAAAGATCTGAAGATTTATCTCAGCAAGGCTCCTAACTGCATCATTTTAAATTGCATCCAAATCACTCAAGCAGACTCTTTGAGTGCCTACTATGCACCTAACATAAGCCACGCATGTGGAATTTAATTGTTAATGTATGGCTTGGGGAAGAGGATTCAAAATAAGCTGCTAGCAGCCTAGACCAACCACAAACTAATTGAAACTCTGTAGTAAAGGGTAGATAGGTTTTGGAACACGCCTAGAAATGTCTTTAGAAATCCTAGGTCAAATAGATAAGTGCCCTGAGACAAGGAACTAATGAATGCAAATCGCTTGACATTTATTAAATAACCATTAGCCACTACAGTTGTTACTAATAGTATTATTTGCACAGTAAGGCTCAATCAAAGGTGCAGATTGACCAAAGCTTAAAAACCCAGATGGAGAAGATGCACTTGGGCACACTTTCTACTCAAGTTAATCATCATTTATTGAGGGACTATTTCTTGTATGTCAGACACTGTGTTAGGCGATGAGGATGCAAAGATTAACAAGACTAAGCTACCTGAGGGCCATAACTCTGTCTGCCTTATTTACTGCTGTGCTTCCAGTTCCTAGCATAGTGCCTGACACATTGCAGATACTCAATAAATATTTCTTGAATAAATGAATTAATAACCAAACAAAAATCCCTGTAAACAAAGCACTCACAGTCTAATTACTTTTGCCATACTTGTATTTTTCTATCACAAATCTAGCTGGCTCTTTTTGAAAGCTCCTCCCTTGCTAAAAGCAATTTAATGAAATAGCTGTGATCCCTTGGTTTGGAGAATACAATCTAGTTGGTATTCAAGGGGAAAGATAGATATTGTGGTCTAAATAGGGCCAAACTTCCACCCAGCATCCTATGTATGAAGCTCTTGATTTAACCAGAATTATCCCGGAAGGAAATTCAACACAAAAAATGCTCAGAAATACTGTTTTGTCACCTCGTGAGGCTGAGCCTTCACAGGACCTGTCATCCACACTTCGTCGGATAAGAGGCCCTGGATATACATCATGGAGGCTCGGACTCCCTGAGTCCCGGGACAGAGCTCTTGTCAGGAAAATACCAGCTTTTCATTTCAATCAAATTACTGTGATGGCCCAGAAGTGGTAAAATAGCACAAGGGTTCTCCTTTGGCAGCAAGCCTTCAAAAAATCATATCTTTCATTTGGTTGAAATTCTTAGTAACCTGAAAACATGAAAGAAGAAAGAATGGGCCCCAAGGAAGCATGTAGGTTTTTTTGTGTATATAAGTTGTTTTGAAGAGGTACATTCACTCAGCAAGCTCTCTGAAAGTATGACTGACTTGATATTTCCAATACGACTAATTTACAGCCCGATCTGAACTCTGCTGCATCATTTGTGGACGCAGGAGGCATCTTTTACCGATGTTGGTGGAATGTTCTCTAGTGTAGTATTGATTGTACAGTGATGGGAAATGATAGGACAAACCTGAACTAATTAAGCAATAAGCTCAAAGACTACCTACCTTCAATACTGTTTGAAGGTACATTTAATTATTGCGTGGCTGCCACAGCACAGGGAAGAACATGCCACTTAGGTAAATGTATCAAAGAGTACTGACGGAATGACTAAAGCTCCCTATCGGTTCTAATGTCTTTGGGAAATCAAAGAGAATAAGAAGCAAATATTTCAATTTGGAAAGTGAATGCTACCACATGGGTGGGTGTGGGAGCATGGAAGGGGGAGGTGATGACCAAACCAGAGGTAATGTACTCAACCAAAACCTAGAATAAACAGGTTCCAAGCCTAGGACAGGTCATTTTAATAATACCTGAGAGCATTTTAGTACTTTATCTTGGCAGAATCTCATACTACAACTTTGTATGTGTGACCAAATAACGTAAAATAGAGAGAATTGTCTCTTAGAGTGGAAATTCAGTAACATAAAGTAGAATTAAACTGCTGGTTACTGTTATGATATTTGGGCACTTTAGTTAGTAGCTGATTTCCCATGAATCTCATAAATGTCCAAATCAAACTCGGAATCACAAAAGAGGGAGTGAAATATCTAAAGGAACCCTTTAGGGCCTGGAGCTCCTCTGAATTCAGCTTATCACTTTAGTGGAGACCACTGCCTACAAAGAGTGCTACTAATAATATAGCCCGGTAGCCAAAGTCAGAAATGTTAATACTTTCACCTGGTTTGAAAACTGATTTCTATGATACTGTCCAAGCTTTACTCCAGCTTTCTAACTTCTCTAGGCTTCTCAAGTCTCTTGTCTGATGACCTCATTTTAAACTTCATTTTTCTATTTTGTGGGGACTTGACCCTTTTTTAGAGTATTTTTCTAAATATCACCTTTTTAAGGCAAAGAAGGAGGTGCTAATAATGTATTCAGGGTGATTTTAGTGATCCAAGAACATAAGCATTAAATAGCACTGAATCACACAGTGAGAAAGTCTGTCCCTTTTTGGTTTTCTCTTTATTCTGAAGTCAGTGAGAGAGTATCTGCTGGGTGGTAGCATTTCTTGAACACCTAACGCTTGCCAACCTCCACGTTTAACAGAGCTACTGGCAGGCAGCAGTGTCCAACTAGAAGATCACAATGCTGCTTTCTTTCCCTTGCGTGTATTCTGTGGTTACCTTCCACTTACTGCAGGTGAGGCCAAACTAGCACTTACTGCAGTGCATAAAGTCTCCTTTTCAAATAAATTCAAATTTAAAGAGTGAGTTGATGTAAATAAATTTATTTTTTTAATAGTACAGTGGTACAAGGGTATGGTAAAAATCATGGAAGAGGTATAAGAACGATGTTTGCAAGGAAACCCTGGCATAAGAGAAAGCACCCAGAGCTGAGAAACGGACAACCTATGCTTTTCATGATAGTTCCTCCACTAACTAGCTTTGCGACCATTTGGAAGTGGTCGCATTTCTGAATCCTAATAAGCCACTAAAAAGGGTATAAGAAAAGCAGAAGTCTGTTTTCTCCCTGCTTTTACTTTCTCTTTTTTTTTTTTCAAACCTTCCCTCTCCTTCTTTCAAAGTTCTAGATCCAAATATGCTTTCTGAATTTTGCTGATGGACACCTCTCAAACAACCATTATCCACAAAAGCTACTGATGAGCTGTTTTCTTGTTTCTCAGATCAGTAATAAAGCCATTAAAACAGAGGCATCAGAGTTAAACTCAGGAATTCTGGACAACAATCCAGATTTCTAACTCCCAGTCCAGCACCTGGGAGAAGGAAAGTAAGAGGAAGGAAGGCCAAGGAACCCCTGAAGTTCAGCTCCTGAATCCAAGTGCAGGCAGGTCTGTGGGCAAATCCCCCAGGAAATGTGGATCCTGCAGAAGCCTGGAGCATCAGCTCTAGGGCTGGCCTTCTCCATATGCCACTTAAGCCCCTTCATCAATAACTACTTACCCCAGGAATGGCATATCAGCAAAGCCATTCTGAGCAGCCTGGCTCTTCCGTCCAGCACAGCCCTCGGTTTCAGGGGGCAACGGCGTGATAAATGCTGAGCCACAAGCCATGCTGTCTCTCCCAGCCCCTATCTCCTTCCCCAGCTTAGTTAAGAAATCTCTCTCCCTGGTTTTCCCTTTCATCTCCCCTTCCTTGGTCTTCCCTTCCTTGGCTGCTCTCTACTTCATGGTATGACAGATGCAAGAGAATGCTGATGACAAATAATGAAAAAAACTAGGAACAGGTATGATTTCAGGACTAGATTTCTTTCTTTCTTTCTTTCGTTTTTATTAAAAAGAGTCACTTCTATCTCGTCCCCTAGCTTTCCCAAGATGATTCTCAGGCAGGGGGCTCAACCTCAAGCGCCCATGGGAACACACAACAGGCGTACACCCCCATGTAAAGAGAGGAGCTATACTCAGCAAAGGGGTGGTGATTTCCAGGCAGGCATGTGAGCCCCTGGTTACATATTCTCCAATTTTATAAGAAAAGCCAGGTACACAGATTTGAATGTGAAATCTGATTTTATAATATTAGCTTTTAATTCAGAATTTTAAATTCAAAAGTTTTAAATTCAAAATTTTAAAATATTCTGCAGACCAAACCAAAAGCATCTGAGGGCTGAATTCAGTCAGGGACCCACACATTTTGGGACTTCTGCAAGCCACGAGGTTGGGGGAAGGAGAGAGCAAATTCCTAAGAATTTAATCTCTCTCATTTCACTGGATTTGCCAGATTTATAAGACTCTTGTCTGGACCCCAGCTTAGCAATTCAATCGCTCACCATCCAATTAATAATGATTATTATTACTATTTTTATAGCTTTTCATGTGTACTTCTACTAAACACCCCTATGAATAAGGTATGTTATCATCACCATTTCACAGTAAGGAGGCTGAGGCTCAGAGAGACTAAATAACTCAGATCACACACATCTGAAGTGTTAGACACATTGAAAGCTGAGGCTGTCTGATTCCAGCACCCACATTTCTAACCCTGGGTTAACAATGAAGAGTCCCACCTTAGAACTAAGAGATCTCAAGAAATATCAGGGGAAACATTGGTCTAGTTGGGGCAATAAAGCAGACAGATTTTTAGTAAAATCCAGGCTTCCCATGTTCACTAACTACGTGCCTTTGGGCAAACTGCTCCACTTTTCTGAGCCTCCATTTCTTCTGTAAAATGGAGATAGCATTAGTATTTCCCATATAGGCTGCTGGGTGGGCATTACATGAGATTATCCATGTAAAGGCTTAGAGCATAGTGCCTGGAGGATAATGAACACTGAACAAATTTGGGCTACTATTGTTATTATTTTTATTTTCTTTACTATAAGTCATCACTCCTTATATTCAGCCTTCTACCTTGAAGTTACAGAATCCTAATATTTCCTTGGGCTTTAAGAACACTTCTAACTTTGTAAAGCCTTTTAACATCCATTATTTCATTTTATCCACCCAAGAGCCTAATGAGGTAGGTGAGACAGGGATTACCTCATATGGCAGATGAGAGAATGAAGAAGGTACAGAGAGGTTCATTAGACTTCCAAAGTCACACAGCTATACGTAGGCTCCATAATAACCCTGAGCTTTATTCAATTACTGGACATTTCAAGAAGGAACTAGGCAGGGAAGACCCCTAAAAGTAGAAACATTATATTTGTCTTTGGGTGCCTGGAAGATTTGTCTTTGGGTGCCTGGTTATAATATAACTAACTGTCCAGGAAAAAAATATAAGAGCACTTCTGAAGAAAAGTAAATGAATTGGAGTTAATATACTGAAAACCATATGGATAAATACAGAAAAAATATCACTAGAAAAAATGACTAACATGAGAAGAAGCTGGAATAGGGACATATGAAGAACTTCCTGGAGGACAGTAAGGGCCCTGGGGCCCCTTCTATGCATGTCGCAAACTTACTAGAATTAGGAATGGTGTCCCATGGGCTGACTGCAGTAGCACTGTAGGGAAGGCACATCATTCTCCCCACCTCCTGTCTCTAGAGCACATCTTACACTCTGGATAATTGAATTATTTTTTTTAACATCTTTATTGGAGTATAATTGCTTTACAATGGTGTGTTAGTTTCTGCTTTATAACAAAGTGAATCAGCTATACATATACATATATCCCCATATCCCCTCCCTCTTGCGTCTCCCTCCCACCCTCCCTATTCCACCCGTCTAGGTGGTCACAAAGCACTGAGCTGATCTCCCTGTGCTATGCAGCTGCTTCCCACTAGCTATCTATTTTACATTTGGTAGTGTGTATATGTCCATGCCACTCTCTCACTTCGTCCCAGCTTACCCTTACCCTTCCCCGTGTCCTCAAGTCCATTCTCTATGTCCGCATCTTTATTCCTGTCCTGCCCCTAGGTTTTTCAGAACCATTTTTTATTTTTTTTAGATTCCATGTATATGTTGGATAACTGAATTATTAAATATGCTATTCCCAGCATGGAGCACATTATCTGTCCCGTAGTAGGTGCTCATAGTAGGTGGACTGACTGATTGAATAAATGAATGAATGAATATCTCTGTCCAGAAAGATGGAAGAAGCTGTGAGCCCATCTGCAGTGGCCCTGGCCCATTCTGGCAGATGTCTTGTTATTTTACCTGCTCAATCCCTCCATCATCTCTTTGTAATTGTACTTTTCCTTTGGTGAACTGCCTGTGGTGCATTCTTTGTGATCTTAGAGGAATTGATAGCCAAGTCAGGCCAATCGACTTCTCTCTCCTGAGATGCTGAATCTTGAGAAGAGTAGAACACAGAGGAGGAAATGGTAGGAGCCCAGGCCTTTGGCGGGTGGCATCCTGGGAGACCATTACTTCCTATGACCCAAATCCCCAGGGCTACCTTACATACTCATCTTTCCAACACCTAATTTCTCAACTCTTCTGACGTTTAAGCTTACCAGTTATTTCTCCAATAAATCCCTATTGCTTTGCTTAAGTTGTTAAAAGTCCCCTTCTACTGCTTGTAACCAAAAGATCATGTGCTTTAGAAGGGAGCAGTTGAGTGGATAGGATTGCTATTGTACCAGTTGATGCAATTCCAAGAGGCTTTAAATAGGTCCCATTGTTCTTCCCAAGTCTGTCTCCCAGAGCATATCAATAATATAAATATAGAGAAAGAAGGGCACAGCCAGTTAGGGTTGTCCCTAGCTGATGCAGGGGAGAGAAACCTGCTTCAAATACTTTGCTCTATTTCTCTCATTCTGGCTCAGAATTAGGCAAAATGGAGCCAGCGGAGTGACACAGAGAGAAGGGGAGAGAACCCTCAAAGGGGTCTTCTCTTTTCCCCTCACTCAGAGCTGGTGTCTCCCGTTGAACCAGCTCCTACACAATTCCAAAAGAAAACCATCTGGCAGCCACTGGTCCTGCCCACCACAGGCTGAAGTCCTCTCCTCTGCCCAGGAGAAAGACTGTTGACATGTCCTACTAGTGATGCAAGCACTGCTCGCCAGCCTCTGAGACCCAGCAGGAGACTGCTGACTTCCCGGCTCTCTGAGACCCAGTAAATCCTCCCACCCACCCCAACACCTAAGCGTGCCACGAGCCTCCAATATCACAGTAGCTGGACAGCTGTAGTTTGCACCCTCTGCTCCAGCAAGAAACTGGAAAGGACAGATTGGGGAAGGAGAGCTTTCTGCAAAGTCTCCTCTTTAATCCCCAGGTCAGAGATCTGGGCTTCTTGGTTTTAAATAAAATGCTCAGCTGGGCCTGAACGCAGGCTACTGGGATGGGAGATCACTGCTCTGATGCCAAACGATGGGCAATTTCTTGTCAGACTGGAGAGCAGACACAAATGTCTTCATGTCAAATGATGTATACAAATGGCCATGAGGCTCTTGGAATCCCTCAGACAAAGTGCTTAGTCACGGCGATCACTGTAATCCACCGCCAATTAAAACCAAATGCAGGCATCCCTGCGATGGAGACAGACAGAAACTTGAAGTGCAGTGCAGGTGCAGCCCTGCTCACAAAAGTCTTCCTCTCTTTATGTGCAGCTCCAAACCCAGCTGATAACCATGAGAGCAGAGTGGCTGTGAGCACCAAGAACAGAGGACAGCAGAGCTATTTCAAAACTTCCACTCAAGATGCTGGTAGGGCCTGTGAGAGGTCAAGTGTCCATCACAGCCATTCATTCATCTGATCGCTCGTTCCAGACACTAACTCGATTATAATGGTATCCAAGACGTGCTATAACTCACTCCTTCCATCATTCGCGACAACACCTGTTGACTACCTGGGTTGCCGTGCTGAGTGCTATAAGGTACATTATTTCTGGGCAAAGCTCTAGATGGCACAGCCTGTGAGGAGCTTATGGCCTTAGCAGGAAGATTTAACATGAAAAAAAACAACTAGAATGCAAGGTGGAAAGTGACAAGTGACACGAGAGATCCCAAGAAAAAACAGTAGATGGCCGAGGAGCCGTTGGAGAGGGTGATTAAGAAGCAGGTGAGGAAGCTTCAAGGAGGAAGCAAAACATGAACCTCCTGGCACAGGATGGGAAGGATTCAAAACACGGAGTGGGAGTAGGGGGTGGGGTGGGGGGTGGTAAGGGTCAAAGGGCAAGTTGGACAGTATAAAGTACATACCCGGAAAAATACCACCATGACAGCACGACGGTGCTCTTCTCCTGGAGTGGAGCATGTTGGGGGGACACCCCAGGTAAACCAGGCCTTGGGCTCATATCAGGAAGGCCATGAGCCAACATTCAGCAGTCACGGCTCTGAGAAGCTAGCTGAAGTCCCTTCCTTGGAAAGAGGCATAATCAGAAGTGCACACAAAGAAGGCTTCCCTGGCTGCAGTGTGCAGGAACAGGTCAGAGGAGGAAACTTCTAGGCAGGGAGACAAGTTAGAAGTGTAATGAGGCAGGCCTGAACTATGGTGGTGAAACCAAAGGGTAGCCACATGAAGACTGGCTCTCACTGAAATGTCACTAGTTCAGTCCTGGAAAATGAACCACTGGGCTTGGCTTTGAGAGGCAATGGGATTCCACCCAGAACTGGGCTCAAGTTTGCTAGCCTCAACTCAAGCAAAAGCTAGCCATGTGACCTGCACCTCCCTGTGCCTTGGTCTCCTTGTCTGTCAGTCTCTGTAGTTACACCTAAGGGGAATTAGGGCTAGGATGGGCAGATGTGAATGTTCTTTCACTTTTTTGGAACAATTATGAAAACATAGGCTAATAACAGAATTATACTATTTCTATAAGGTGGTCCTTCAAGGCTTTGTATTTTCCTGGCCTCTATGTCAGAGATAATCCAACTCTAGACACAGGCTAATATCAATGAAACCCATCACGTTCCATTTTCCCCCGAGCACTGGTGAGCCAGGTGATAACAAGAGCCAATTATATGTATGAGAATTCCATTAATGGATCCTAACACTGAACCTTAGCCACAGGACATGCTATATGCCTCAGGGTCCCAGTCATTACAGAAGGAGCAACAGAGAAATAATGTCAGGGGCGGGAGAGAGAACTAGGAAATCTCAGTCCTGCTGTTTACTGTCTGTGCAACTTGGAGCAATTTATTACTGAGCCTTAATTTCTCCATCTGTAAAATAGGGTTAATAATCTCTATCACCTAATACTAATGAAAGTGTAAAATAAATATGTATCACAGAGCATAGTGCCTGGCTCATAGTAAGCACTTGATAAATAGTAGCTGTTATTCATTGTTATTTTTTTCTATTGTTTACATCACAGGCATTGTTCCATTAATTTCAAACTACAACATCTTGCATATCCACTCTAGCATACCAGATGGCTGCTTAAAAATATCTGAATCGCTTATGAAAACAGTTTGAGACATTCCATTGAACAAGTCACTGGTTTATTTAAAATAAGTTGAAAAATCTCATATTTTATGTAAGAGATGCCTTTGTAGAAATAGTCTTTTTAAAAACACTACCACATGTTTTGCCACTTCTTGACAAAATGTTTTTCAAGAAAAGGTGCACACGCGCACGCACACAATTATTCTGTTGTCAAGAAAATAGATCAAGCCTGAGATATTAACATTGCCAAAAGATGACAGTATTTGGCAGGCCTAAAAATGTTTGTCATCTTAAAAGTATTTATGAAAAAGCAGAAAATAAACTATTCAATATTTTAGTCACTTTAGGTG
Organism: Physeter macrocephalus; assembly: GCF_002837175.3. Lineage (NCBI taxonomy): Eukaryota > Metazoa > Chordata > Mammalia > Artiodactyla > Physeteridae > Physeter > Physeter macrocephalus. The sequence continues at coordinate 152,787,870 of NC_041221.1, forward strand.
ATTCAGGCAAGTCATTAGGTTTTGGTTTAAAATGTTCTTGCAGGAAATTCACCCTTCTCCAGCCTAGCTAGTTTTATCCTTCTGCCGATAAAACTTAAACTGTTTCGAAAGTTTCCTCTGTGTTACCTGTGAAGTTTTTGGCATTTGCACAACACAAGGGCTAAAAATGCCCCTCACCACCTACCCAATCCACCCCTGCTCCAATGTTTTTGCAACACTTTTTAAATTAAAGGCATTTACTAGCTCTGAGACCTTGAGCAACTTAACTAACTTCCCAAGACTCAGTTTCCTCTTCTTCTAAAAATTTGGGTTGGGGGTAGAGTTGAGGGAGAATACAAGCCCTTTCCCAGCTTCCCACATGGGGCTAAGAGAGAATGGATCTGAAAAATATTTTTGTTAATGGTAAGGCCATTTAAAGGGGGGAAAAAAAACCCGAGGACCCATAAAGCCAAAGCTTATTCAACAAAGACTTTCCTCAACATTTTCCTTGCAGAACCCTTTAATAAATCCTTGTAAGAGCAAAAGGTGGCCCTTTTGCCTGAATGCAAGTAACTGTTGAGTTCATATAGAAGCAGGGGCCAAAATGCTCCCAATGGCTTCCTTAATGATTTTTTTTTGGTCATCAGAATTAAAGAAATGTATGCCCTTTTGGAACAATTTATGAATGTATATCTTGTGAAGTTATAAATACATTTAGATCCATTTCTCTTCCCTTCTTATAAAGACATTGATGTGTTTTTTCTGACATGCCTCATGAACTCAGTCAATCACAAGTCTTTCTTAATGGAAACCACATGTCTGCCCAGAACTGTGTAATTATAATGCTAGGATTCTTGGCACTGCCAGGAAAAGGGGCATTGTCAAACCAATTAAAGTTTATTTACTTACATACCATTTCTGGATCAGAATGTTCTTTCTTTTATGCTGATGCTGAGAAAATATATATCTCATCAAGTTGTTGTAATTGTTTTTTTTGGACAGATTTACATTTCTTACCAATTATATTCCTGGTTTTCAGTTCCTTTGCATGTAACTAAAATTTTCTTTAAAAAGACATCTGGGAACAGTATCATGAGATGTTCTGTAAATAAGACTTTGCACATTTCACACCAAAATTACTGTGCTTGTTTATTTTGCTGCTGAAATGTAATTTTATAGGATTTATCTCCACTAAGGGGTATATTAAGAGCATTTTCTTTAGACCTGTTAGGGAGTGAGTATAGCCTACAAGAAGGTCTGGGCTTGGTATCTGGCTCAGCTATTGAATCGATGGATTATCAAGGGGAAAAAAAGATGTAAAGTCTCAGTATTTTCAGGCTGAAAAGTAGGAATAAAAATTCTACTCACAGAAATAAGTGTTAAGGGGAAGTACCATGGTTAGTGAGGAAAACAGTGGAATAAATATTTGGAGGCAGACACCAGCTAGTGGAATGGCCTTGGACGAGGCCTTCAATCATTCTGAGCCTTTGTTTCTTATCTGTAAAATGGGACTAATAATACTTATCCTATGAGCCTCAAAAGATTGCTCTGAATTTTAAATGAAATGAGAGAAAGCCTTGCAATGTGCAAAGTAACTGTCATTGTCCCTCTCTCTGATTCTATCAAGCCTAAGTCGAGAACCACAATCACAAACCAGCAAAAGTAAAACCAAAGAACAAACTTAGATTGTGGTCAGAAGCAAGGGACAAAACAAACCAGACTGAAAATCTCAAATTCTGGCCCAATGGGGAGAAAAGAGTCCATCAAGGAAATAAGGCTGACGTAGGTCAACCAGCAGACACATGAAAGACCTGCCTCTGAACATCCTCCTCTACTTTCATCACTGGAGACAAATGATCCTAGTTTGCTGTCAAGGAAAATGGGAAGGTGGGGTGAGTTACCTGGGTTCTCGTCTCTCACTCTAATGTTGGCTCTCCCACTTCCCAGGAAAAAGGGGCAGGGAACAGGCATTAGGAAAGCCCCTCAAACCCTTTGTGGGATGGGTTTATCCAGCCTGCAGGTGGGTGTCCCTTAGAGGGGGGACAACATGAGGGACATCTCTCGTCTCTTGGGTCCACCAAATTAAATGACTGTGAGTTCCTCTTTAATTTTCCCAACGAGAGACAAAGGTGAAATTCTAAATATAGGAGTAGACTAAAGCACAACCCAATTTTCCATAAGCATAATGAACAATCTGATTCCCACTATGCCTTGGTTACTGTTGTAGAGTGGCTTCACCCAAATCCAGCAAGTAAGGCAGCGTTAGCCTCTTTGAACTCTTGCCCTTAGAGACAAAGGACCTTTCAACTTACAAAGTCCACCATAAAAAATGTGAACGTGCCTTGCTACAGGGGGCTGTGCTAACATAACCACAGGCAAAAGAGTAACACAAACTGTGGAGTGAAGCGCGTCCCCTGACATCAGGGTCTACTCTGCCAGTGACAACTCTGGAAACATCACTTGTATTCTTTTTGAGTAAAGTACTGTATTTCCTGGAACTCTAAGTCTAAAATTTTGTCTAACTTTAACACCTGTATCATATTAACTTGATGCCTTGTAATGAGAATGACTGATCTTTCATTACCATTTTTACATTTCATAATTTGAATGGTTATTTTATCAGAAATTCATTTCTACCTCAAAATCTCAAATATAACATTACATTAAGAGACTCAATAAGGCAAAAACACACACACACAATTTTTCTCAAACTCGTAAAGCAGAAAATTCATGAATGACTTCTTTCATTAGGTTAGAATTCTTCACTCCAGATTAAATGATTAAGTTTGCCAGTTCATTTTGATTTTTGAACATTCAAACTAACAATGCAGAAAATTTAGGGTTGGTTTTTTTTTCCTCATCATGTAAAGATCTTTAACTAGAAAGTGAGTTCTTCCAGCATATTTTGATTTTTGGAAGTGCATTCTGGATTTAACATTTCAAAAACACCATCAATTATATACATGAGAGGCCTGCTCTGGTCTCCAGCAATACACTCAGAGGGGACGGAGCCCTCTCATGGGTGAATAGCCATGGACTGAGAGAAGTGAGGATATTCTAGTTGGCTATCCCTCTGCATTGTCTGACAGGCACCCCCTCCCCTATCTTGGCCAAGCTTTGGAAAAAAGTCAGCTTCTCTCTTGGAAATTCTCTCTTCCTTGATGCGAGAAGTAGGGGTATGGGAGAAAGTGGTATGAAATTAGAGTAAGGATATGCCAGGGCCTTCCCCAGCGACCAGATTTTCCCTCTCCTACTTCTCCCCAATATACTATCTTCTTTGGATACTTGCATACAAGTGACGTAAAATATTCTGAACCTAGTTATTAATGGCATCTTCCTGGGGTCATGCTGTATTTAACAAGGGACTAAGATTCAATGTGGCATAGTCACTGAAGGGGAAATTTCTCGGCAGAGTGGTGGATCAATGATCGGAGGGCTCTAGATAGGTTTGGCTTGGACCTGCTGGGATTGTGGCAGTGGGCATGCAAGCACCAAAAGAATCCTGTGACTGTATAAACTCCAAGTCCCTCTGAGCCTGCAAGTCTAGGAGACAGAACCATGTCCCAGGGCAGAGGAAGTTTCAACATCCCTCAGCATGGTGCCAAAGCAAGAGCTTAGATCAGGCATCACGTGAACAGCACTGTGACTCCAGGATCTGCCATTTGTGAAGCTCTGTGAGCTAAGATATAGTCCTCAACCTCTGTCTTTCTTGCAGGGCTGTTGTGAGGATTAATTGAACAGTTAAAGAAAGAACCCAGCACCCTGCCTGGCACAGGGTAGCTGAATGATACAATCTGCGGTCCCCACCGCTTCACATCACAGCGCACAGACATTCTGTCCTACTCCACCTATGGGTAGGGTGGTCCTGGCTTGAAACTATGAGCTAAGAAAAATGATCTCATCTCTGGTCAGAGACACGCAATGCAATTTTATTGCATGATGCACAGAGACTCCCAAAATGTGTTAGCTCAAACCTACTGATTCCAGGGGTGCAATGATGGGTCAAGTTCTGCAACAAAGAGGATTCAGCCTCCCTGAGGATCTCAGCCCTGCTTCTGGGAGTCTGGCCTCCAGCCTTCGAGAAAATAAATGGCTCTAACAGATTCTGGGCCCCAAATCCAACTTTAATTTACTGGTGACCTCATGGCTTTCAGGAGCATTACACAGGACTTATTTGGAATTCACTCTTTCCTACGCCCTTTTTTTTATTGGATAAATCTGATGATCATGCTGATTTCTTGGATCTTTTTATCTAGAAAGGAATTTTTCTGGAAGTACTTAGTATTTTTAATCAAATCAAGAAAGAATTTTATTTAAAAACTTGTAAGCATATAATTTCTTAATATATTTTCTTGGTAAATTAGTGATGGCTTTGACATAATTTTTCCTAATTTTTATGAAACATTTCAATTAACTTTCACTCTATAGGTTAATCACAAAGATTATAGTTTAGATATTGGATGTGGAACAATATGATTCCTGTCTTTTACCGAAAAAAAGTGTGTGTGTGTGTGGGGGGGGTGTTTCTCTTACTTTGTCCAAATCTGCTTTCTAAAAGTGATTTTAAAATGTGAGCTTATTTTTAACTATTTAATTCAATTCTGGATGTGAATTTATGAGGTAATGAGGAGGTCAAAGTCATGGAAAAATAATGGAAAGTAAGGCAAACTTTAATATAATTTCTCAAAAAAACTGCATATTTAGTAAAAGTCTGCTCAAGTAGTCTTAGAGGAACTGGACATCTCTATCAATTATTACTGTATTTCTAGCTTAAAGGCAACAGATGTAAAGAATTATGATACTCAGGCCCATACCTAATAAAAGGAGACTCACATACCGCATGACTAAATATTTCAAAGCTATAAAACAAACTTTAAGTGAAATATGTTATACCTCGTCTCTTAATAAATATTCCTTCATAATGACCTAGAAGGCCAGGTTTGACTTTAGAATTCTTGAACTCATCAAAGTTCCACTCAAGAGCTTGGTGACACAGAGAGACCAGCCCATCACATTAGCCCTCTTCTCCTTCCACCTCTGGCCCAGATCCACATCTCAAGGGGCTTCATGCACCCTATGAATACTCCAGCCCTCACATCCAACCTCCCTCCCCATCCTCTACAAGCAGCCCTCTGTCTCCTGCTTAAGACTAGGACGCTCACACCCTGGGAGGGTAGACCTGGGTGAGAGAACCAGGAGGCCCTTTGGAATTGGGCTCAGGGCCTTTGGGGGTTCAAATTCCTGGGTGCCAAAAACTCTGAGTGTGATCTAGAGGGTGGGCAGGTTCCCGATGACCCCATGGACCTCTCATCCATAGGAGGGTTATGGCTGGGGGCCAAATTGGGGCCCTCTGAAGAGCAGAGTCCAAGAGCAGAGGACTCTCTTAACTGGGCCTCAGAATGATACAGGACATTCAACCACACTCTGAATAAATGGAAACACTGGGCATTCTCTATAGTTTAGTACTAAGTATTTTCCAGTTTCTAATTTTCAAAAAATTGCAAATGTATATTCCTAGAATTACACACCCTCCATCTACTTCTGAATCCCCCCAAATCCAGATTCCACCTACTAGGAATGCTTTTCACCTTTCCATAGGCTGTTATCTCTGCTATAAATGGCCCCACCCTCCCACCATCTCCTTCCCTTGCTAACTCGTCTTCATTCTGAAAGATTCGATTCAGGGCAACTACCTCTTCTAGGATACCTTCTGGGACCTCATTTCTCTTTGCTTGGGGACAGCCATTCCCCTCCTCTGTGCTCTCAAAGTATCTGCCTTATGTTCCTATATTGCATTCCATTTTATTAAACTATTAGCTCTATTAAATTATTAGCTCTGCACCCCCCATTCAGATCTTCTTCTGACCAGTGTTATTTATATTTGTATTACAGAGCCAAACACCTAACACATACTTGCTAAAGTGAATTAAACTCAACTCACGGTGGTCTCTTGTCATATGCAACCTTCCCGACAAAGCTTTCCCTCAGCTTTCTCTAAAATAGCACCCTTACCAAGCTCTAGTCCCCAGCCCTACTTTATTTTTCTTTATAACATTAACTACCTGACATTATATTAGATATGTATTTATCTTCCCCATTTGGATGTGAGTTCCACAAGGGCAGGGACTTTGTTTATTTTAATGACTGCTGAGTCCACAGTACCTAGAATAGGCAGGCATTCAATAAATAGTGTTGGATAAGTAAATGAATGCACTAAACACATCTGAACTATCTCAGCTTCCTCAAACTTCAATCATTTGTATATCTTTTGCCAATCTACCCACCACTGTTATTATTATTTACTTAATAATTTTACTTTAAAATGATTCACTCTTTCATTTAAGTAAAATTATTTTCAAAGGAAACTATACATAGAAAACCAGCTAATTGAAGATAATCATAAAAATAGGTGTAGAATGATTAAATGGAAAATGTCTGTGGGTCTCCTAAAATTATCTTACAGGCCAACACTGGTACATAGGCTGGTAACTTACTACACTTTGGGAAATGCTGTTGACTTGATCAAAGAGACCTTCGATTCCCGAATTGTGCCAGATTGCAAAGTATATTATGCATGCTTCTCACCTACTACTGAAAAATATCCACAACCTGAAAAATTTAGTACCTATACCCTAAGCATTTCTCTGTCATGGAAGCTTCAAAGGCTCAGCCCAAATACCACGCTTCTCAGATTGCAGTGAATGAACCTCAAGCACACACAAGAGTTTTTCTGTTTCATTTTCTCTCTGAAAGAAAAAAAAAATTCTCACAGAAAAAGAAACAGAATGAAAGACCCATATTGACAGCTCTTATCCAAAGACTCAACTCTGAGAGTTGTCTATGTTGCAGCCTGAGACATAGACAGTTTCTGAGTCTGTGTAATGCCCCAGAATAGGAAATATGGCCAATGGTCATTCCAAACAATGGATGGATAATTTTTAAAAAATAGTAGTAATTATGATCAGTTTCCATAAAAATTCCAAATTTTCTTCATTTCAACAAAGTCAGGACTCTTCTTTAAGAGTCTTTTAAGATTAGTTGCTAAGCTTAGTTTTTTAGAAAATTCCTTACATCTAGTCAAAGTATCAGTCTTCAGACTTTCTCTCTCTTGGCTAAGATGAGATGTTTTTGGTTACAGAGAAGAATATTTTCCAAGCATTTGTGAGAAGTTGGTGGTTTTTTGCCTCTTAAAATTCTACAACTATACACAAGTATTTTACATCTATTCCAAATAGCTAGTCTTCAGAATTGTAAACAGAGAATCAGTAAGTTCCAATGTTGACATGGTAAAAGTGAAAACTAAGTTCAGCAGTGGCTGATAGCTTCAAAAGTATGCTCTCCGCTGATCCGTAGTAAATATTTTTTTCTTCCTTATTTGAAATGAAGCACAAAGATTTAGTAACAAATAAAAACCTACCAACATTTTATTTACCATTATAGAAACATATGTGTATGAAAATACACATTAAAATTTTATTATAAGAATAATAATATCCAACTAGTTTCTGTTTTGCTGTCCTACTGTTTTCTTTTCCTGCTACAGAAAGTTGTTCTTACATCACCAGCATATTTAAGAGACAGCATTGTGTAAAGCAGCTCAAAGGTGGTCGCATGGAACCCTGAAGGTCTCTGACTCTCTTTTAGGAGGTCAAACCTATTTTCCTCATAATACCACTGTACTGACATTTGTACAGAATTGCAAAAGCAATGATGGATAAAGCAATGACAATGCTTTAGTGAGAATCAAGGCAGTGCCACCAAACCGTACTCAACAGTCATTGTATCCTTCACCATCCAGTAAACACACACACTTGCACACACACAAAAAACATAAAAACCATTTCACTTAAAATGTTCTTGATGAAGTAGCAAAAATTATTAATTTTCTTGAACTTTATTAAAATATTAAATTGTATTAAATCTCAACCCTTCTTACATCTTCCTAAGATTCTGTGAGATGAAATGGGAAATACAAATAGAGCTTTCTGCTGCATGCCAAAGTATAATATTCAGGTAAACTACTTGTGCAATTGTTTGAATTGTGAGCTAAACAGGTCTTTTTTTTTTTTTTTTTTTTTTGGCAGAACACCATTTTTACTTGTGATTACAACTGACAAACAATGGTTATTCAGACTGGGCACTTGGCAAACTTATCTTCTTAAAAATGAGCAAAGCGGAACTGTCACTTCATGGAAAACAACTGACAGTCATATGTTGCCAATGATAAAATTCAAGCTTTCAAGTGAAAATTAGAATTTTGGGAAACTTGTATCCCCCACTATGAGCTTGAAAGTTTCCTAATAACTTCTCTGTTGAGTCTGATTTGGATATTAATGAATATGAGTATGAATTTTCAATACTGTACAATAAAATGTCATTCAGCTCAGTGAACATAATTCATGGGACCAATATTTTCCAAATAACCAATGCATAATGTTACAAAATCATGGTGGATAAAAGATCCATTCAAAGTGAAAGATATACAAATGGGCTTTAATATAAAGAGTATAAAAAAGTTCATTGGTTTGGTTTCAGATTGAACACTACAACTAACTTTTAAGAAACTACCACTTGTCAAAATTTTGGTATAATACCAAAAAAGAATATTCACAATTATTTTAAACTATTAAAACAGTCCTCTTTTTCCCAACTACGTGCATTGATAAAGCTGGATTTTCGTCATATACTCTACCCAAAATAACATATAGCAACCTAGTGCAGAAGCAAATATGAGAATGCTGTCTTTTATTAAGCCAGAAATTTTTTAAAAGATTGGTAAAAATGTAAAATAATTCCAGTTTTCTCACTATTTTTGTTTCAGAAAATAGAGTTTTACCCATTTTACAATATATTACTTATGATAATATCATTTATGTTAAAATGTATTAACTTATGTTAATAGCAAACATGGGTTTGCTACTGTCATTTAAAAATGAATAAATAAACATTTTTTCAAGTTCTCATTTTCATTTATAATACAGCCAAAATGGACACATATAAGCCACATAAACAAAAGTTCTTTGGAGTCCCAAGAATTTTTAAGAGTATAAGGTCCTTAGGCCTTACAGTTTGATAAGCACTGGTGTAGCTTTGAAGAAACTGGAATCTGTAGTTAAGAGAGGCCCACACATTACAATTCATCCATGCAATGACTGTATGGCCCCTTGCAAAAGTCATTTAATCTCTCTGAACCTCAGTTTCCTATCTGTAACAATAACAGTGCTCCTCCCCCTCACAGGGCTGTTATGAGAATTCCATGAAGTCACGGCTATTTGTCCCTAACACATTATGCATTCTTAATAATTACTAGCTGCTGATATCACCTTCATCTCATCTTTTTGGGCCAACTTATTAAGTTGACACTGGTGAAAGCTGTTCAGATTTTGAAAGAGAGGAGAAATTGCCCCTCAAAAGAGAGATGAGGCTGGCCTCCCCTCTTGGATTATGTGGCCACAGGGCTGTTCGGTCTGAGCCACAGTTTACCACAATATTGCCTGACAGAGTGATTCCACCAGGGCTCAGCTCTCTTCTTACCAGATGGTGCTAGGAGAGAAGGAGCCAGGCAAGAGAGAAAACTCTATCACTTCCTAAGGGCACCGAAGTCATTTTCACTATCAATCACCAGCTCATACACACGTGCGTGTGTGTTTAACCCAAGATGGATGGAGTAAACCAGGGTGGAGTAAACCAATTCAGTTTTGTGATAGTTTCAGGGTTCAAATGCAGTTGACATACACCATCTTTGAACATTTTGGCATGGACTTAGGAAAAGACAACTAGCCCTATAGAATGAGATGAAAGATAAAAGAAACCCCCTTTTTTCCCATTTTCCATTTACCTTTTAAGTTCTGTGGGATAGGTACACAGACTACACAAATAATCATTTCTCAATTTTCCCCTATTACTTTTTTTCCATAATTTGAAAACATAAAGCTCTTTCCACTGGCTGCCTTTCTAATTCTTCTTTCTATTCCTGTGCCAGTGCAAAAGGAATTGCCAACGAAAGTGCTATAAACAGCCATGCCCTCGCTGAAAAAGGCAATATGCCGTCAGCCTGACATATACCTCGCTTTTCCGCCCATTGTCCACACTGTGATTGATGGTCTAGTTCATTAATGTGGGACGATTGTCAGCTTTTCCTGAATAAATATAAAAAGAAACAAAGAAATCCCCACCCTTTTCAAGCCAGAGTGAATTATTTCCTATTTTCCAGGCTTAGGTTTAAGGATCCATAGGGCATTTGTCTCAAAGTAAATAATGAACATACCCTTTAATGGAAGAAATTTTAGTTTGGTTTCAGGGTTGAAATACTTTATATTTATATATACATAAATACTTGATATTTACATATATGTAAAAAGGACGAAGCAATTTGGGCACCTAAAACTATACTTCCTTTAAAGCAAAACGTCATCTTTAGTATACATAGTCATGTAAAACGCCAGAAATGATCACGTTGGGAAAGCTGTAAAGTAAAAGTGATCTGTCAGGTGCTGAACCACATGTGACAAGAATCATCAGGAAAGAGAGCAGTGAACTGGATGGATAGTTAGAGGATTAATTTACAGCTGGATAGGAAAGTTGATTAACGTCTATCCGCATCAAAAGGAAGTCTCCTGGAAATTACCAAAATAGATTTTCCTTTCAATTTCTGTACTCATAATGCAGGCTAGGAGTGCTTTCATTGCCAGACATATTTACATGTATAAGCTGAAGAAAGGTAAGATGGTTCCCTCTTGGTCACCTTTGCCCTTTTATCAGGAGGCATTGCCTTTGTGATTCTGGGCACTGGCATACTTATCTTTCTGCCTGTCTGAACTGTCCTAACTGGATCTTTGCTAACTTCGTTAGGAACAAAGTCAACAAACACCATCGGGTGTGTCTTGCTTTTAGCTTTGGTGTACAAAAAGCAGCAACCAAAACAAAAACATCCTCGTATATGTGGTGCTCACAAGCTGATGAACATGCAGCATTTCACTCTGGGCATCCTGTTCCTGTACAGATTTTCTTCAGTGGTAATGTGCTAATGACAATAATAATTTATTCTGAAGATGTGCTAAATTTCTTGAGTTGGATCATGAAGTATTTTGAATACCACTGGAAGGCATAGGGGACTGAGAACTGTAGAAAAGCTGGTCCTCTGCCACCACGTGGAGATCCACTCTGATCACAATAGAAGGTGATTATTGAGGACTAACCAGCAGACCCTGGATGGTTTTTCTTCTTAAGATGACAGCTTGCCTGTGTATCATGTATTCTTAAATCACATGTGAAGGGCTCTGTTTTCAGGAAGTTCTCATTCTTAATGATGTAGGTAAAGGGACCCAAACCCTAACAAGAGCTCACCGTTATTAAGCACTCACCACATGCAAGGCACGGGACTAGGCACAGTTACCTTCTTCGATCCACTTTCCAACTCTGTTAGGTCTCAACTACCATTACTCCCATTTTAATGATGAGGAAGATGGGGGCAGGGCTTACGTGAACAGCTTGTTCAAGGTCACATATGAGTAAGTGGGATGGCCAGGATGCTCACCCAGCCCTGTCTGACTCCAGAGCCAGAACCGTGAGCCACTAAGATACGTGTCTACTGATTAAGTCTGAAATGTTGGGAGAGTTTCTGTCAAGGAAAGAGCAATCTCCATTTGGCTTTAAAATGCTTTATAAAGTGGTAGCCATTTGATTTCTCATTTCCTCCTCACTCTAACCACATTAACTCAGCAGATAATATTATGCTCATTTTACAGATGAGGAAAAGAAAGTCCAGAGGAGCAAAAGCACTGTCCTGAGGTACAACAGCCATGACTGGAAGAGCTGGGACTGGAATTCGGGTCTTTCCTGTCCATTATTTTGCTACAAAGTAGCAAAATGAAAAAGAAAATAAATCACCGAAGCGTATCAAAGTCACTTGGTGGAAAGGTAGTTGTTGTTGCCATATTTCATTTTGCAACTGCTTACCTTGTTATATAATAAATGCAATGTTTCCCTACTAGCTACCAAGTGCTGTGGAATTCTCCAGATACACTGTCATATTATTTCAACAGCTTCAGTTGATCCGGGATTTTTCAGGAGGAGGGAAGGCTAAGAGTCCTGAGAAGTTTGAGGTAAAACTAGCAAAGCTGCTTACAATCAACAGCCAGACTCAACATAATGTGAAACTCTTCCAGTAAGTAGCCAGTCAGCAATACATCTGCCTGTACTTCTTAAATAGTCACCGCAACACTTCCAACATGTCACAAAATAATAAAAATCAGTAGTGGGAAATGGGGGATTTGAAAAAGGGAAAAGCGCACTCCTACAAACTCCAGGATTTATAGGTCACAGGGAACCAGAGACTGCAATACAGGGCTCCCAGGCTTCACAGCAAATTAAGATGGATGTATTTTCTGGAATCTATCAGGGCAAGGCCTTGACACTCATTCAGAATACTCCACCAGGGAGGAAATAATCCACAAGAGCAGTAAATATCTCAAATCTCCTAAGTGTCCCTAACTGATAACACTGCTGATCTTTAAAATTTGAATGAAACTTCATCTACTGCCTCTTTGACTTCAAGAACCCAACTCACAGTAGTTCACAACGTGTGTGCCTTCCCCTAAATATTATCGAGGGACAGTGTGCACACTTTTTGCTTCTTAAAGACGTGTTGAGCTGTAGGCCAACAAGGAATGCAATGAACCCACACCGATAATGTACATACAATGAATTTATTCTGTATTCCAAAGGATTCTTCCTTCCTATTTTCTCCCCAGCAAATTGAAAATTATATTTGTAACCTGATTTTAAAGCACTCTCAATGTGCATTTCTCAGAGCTATTAGCTGAGTTTGGATAGGGTTTTATATTTCTTTCCTGTACATTTATTACTGGGCATCCACGAGAGAGAAGAAATGAAAGAGTAAGGGATATCAGAGTTGTGCCTGCTTTTGTCTCTTCTGCATAAAAGGAAATAGAACATCAACTTTTAAAATAAAACATTAAAAAATTATGAAGATGGAAGGCACCAGTTCCTTAACATTTTCTGGCCTGTGGACCCTTGTGCGATTTTGATAAAAGCCTAGCCCTAGGAAAATATCAATGACTTAATAAAAAAATATTCCATCCATTTTAAAAGTTTCACTGCCTCCCCTCAAAATCTAGTCTTGAATTGCCTATAGGATAATAATCCCTGAATTACAACCCCCAACACCATGAAAAATCAGTTCATCTAACTGACTTGTCCTGTGTACTAACAGTCATGGATGGCGTTCACCATTTAACATTAAGAGTGCAGTGGCTATTTAAATTTTACTGGAACCCACACCTCCTGACCCCTCTCTTCCTGTCTTCTCCACTGGATGCGTTACTCAGTTTATGCATGATAGCATAGAGGAGAATTGAATTAACACTGTAGAGAGAGCTGCTTTTGCATCTCTGCCACTTAAGACGCAGACCTTGAAGAGAAGGGGCTTCAGCATTAAGAGAAAACTCTGCATTCTCAGGGCAATCAAACCAGAAGGGTCACACTTCCAAGAGATAACTGAGACCGAAAAGGAAGCCAAGCTCTTTGGGGAGCTGGGTGACACCACAAATGAATTATGTAATGATTTCCCCTAGGGAGTTTAGTGGGGCTGACATCCTGAGTCCTTCACTACTGTCCCAGGGTGGTGGCAACTGTGTCCATTTTTACAATCTAATTTTACAATAGATTAACTTGGAAAAGGCTGAATGGCGAAGAGGCTGTATGGGGCTTATAAGTGGAACCAACCAATTCAGTCATTAGTGGGTATAGCATTTTTATTCCCCTCTTAGAAAGAGAAATACATCAAGAGCCATAATCATCAAATCACAAAGCAACCAGGGACTCCATTCCAAATAATACCACTTTTAATGCTGCCCAGAAGTTAGGTTTGCAATTTCACAAGCTCATACAAACAATCACAGTCATGAGCAAAAAGGCCCATCTTGGGTTCTCGATGGTGATGACTTCAAACACAGAATCGATTTGTCAGACTTATACCCAACCATACCCAGCTATGCCCAACACATAAGAAAGTTTGGCTCCTAAATGAAGCAGGAAAACAACTCCAATTTCTATTCTCTATTAAACAGAAGGTTTCTGTTTAACTTGTTCTCTGCCTTATGAAGCCATAAAAATGAGTCTGACTTGCAGAATTCTATTTTTAAAAACTCCTCCTATTTACATATGCTTTACTTCTCAAAAGAATGTCACCTTCTTATTAATGCAACACTTAACAAAGGCAATGTGAGAAACATGCCATTGGTGGGGGCTTTGTTTCTTGCTTGCCATGTTTTGATTGGGATCTGTGTTAATTCATGTGCCCTCATTGTGATACAACTGAAAATCATCATTGTCAATACAGTTTCCTAACAATCCCAGAATCCAAGCAATTAGGTATAAATAAGTCATTGTCGGCAAAATAAAGAATGTCGTCTAATGTCTCAGATGAATAAAAGAAACAGCTGGAAAAGGAAGGGAGGGAGCACAGAGAGAGAAAGAGAAGGCGGACCCAGAACTTCTTTATGGAGTCCAAGTAAAAGGAAAAACTTTATATGCCTAAATAAAGACACCAAAAAAATAAACATGCTTCAAAAATCATTATCCAATATACTTTTAAGCCAATTCCTAAAAAGAGCTTTTCTGAAATGCTTCTAGATAACTGTTTATATGTTAAAATCAACATTTAAATTGTGCTACAAAGCTTATTGTGCACTACATAAGCAGTCCTAAGACCTCTAGAACAACATAGCTTTGGGTTTAATCCACTGAAAACACACTCTCTGCACATGAAAATTTTGTTCGCTTTGGTTGGGAAAAAGTGAGGAATGTGCTTGTCTCCAAGTTAGAAGAAGGTCAAGAAAGTAGTTTTAAAATATATTCCTCCATGAATGACCAAGTAGCCAGGGCCCCTTTGTGCACCTGAGAGGTTTGCCAGCCAAGATGCAGACTGATTCTTGAAAGAAGCATTCATACCTTAAATATGCATTTATACTCCCCACAAAATGCACAGTTCCAAATTTTTTTTCAAAAATAGAAGTGCAGAAACGAGGGAGTTGGAAACAACATAAGTTCTGTTTGTTTAAGCCAATGGTAAGTATCATAAGATGTTAAGGAAAGAAAAACCTTAGCAATCAGATAGATCCCAGTTATATGACAAATGTTGGCATTGATTTTGCAGGTCATGTTCTCCAAATTGGAAAGCAACTCTCTGCTACAACATTCAATGAGGACAACGATCAATTTAATAATGACACAGGAGACATATTTTATTCTGTAATCTGTAAAAACTGCTTCATGTTCACTACTTTACAGAATACTATTTCACATAACAATTCATCAGATTTCCGCATATAAGAATAAGGGATTATTTCTACTAAAACAAGGAGCACCAACGAAAAATAAAATAAATATACACTAGACGTATAAGAAGTTAAAGTTTTGACCAGAAATTCTTTGTCTGGGAAACTATCCTAAGACGGAAATCAGAGTGGCAGTCAAAGATATTCATCACGATGACATTTATGGCCATGAAAAACTGGAAATAACCTAAATATCCAATAACGAGGGGGTGGTTAATGAGATAGTAAATCACCACTGAAATATTTTCCAAATATGCCTGGATGACATAGAAAAATTCTTATGACATCATATGAATAGAAGTTATATGATTCAAAGCAGCATATACAGATGGTCAGGTTTTATTTGTTTGCAGTTAATCATACTCGTCAGTTTATGACACATGATAATCACTAGAATTCTTTTTCAAAAGTATATGTATTTTATAATATATATTTTATAACATACATGTACTTTATATTTTATAATATATATGTACTTTATTCTAATTAAGAAACAGAAAGAGAGA
Source organism: Physeter macrocephalus (assembly GCF_002837175.3). Lineage (NCBI taxonomy): Eukaryota > Metazoa > Chordata > Mammalia > Artiodactyla > Physeteridae > Physeter > Physeter macrocephalus. The sequence continues at coordinate 152,803,714 of NC_041221.1, forward strand.
GAGACAGATAAGAAATTTAAAAGAAAAGGAAAAGAAAAAAAGGAAATGTATTCCAAATGCATATCTGTGAGTAGTGACACAAATGAATTATTTTGGTTTCCTTTTCAAACTTTCCCATATATTCCAAGTTTTCTACAACATGCAATATCAGCAAAAGGACACTTGAAAGAAGTCAAAATGGCCTTTATCATTTTAAACTCTAGATAACATGATCTCCTTTAGACATAAGGAATGTAAAATGCTAGCAGTAGAAGTGATTTCCACACTGGGTTCCACGATGATCCAGGGGTCTCAGGACCATTGTGCAGCTGAGAGGGGAGACCCAGCCAGTGGAATGCTACCCCAGGCTCAGTCTCCTTGAGTACAGCAGCTTTGCCTTTATTTATTCTCTAGATGTTTCGAATTTTCTGTCAAATCAAACCCTCTTCAATTTATAGGTGAGGAAACCACCACCCAGAAAAGTTAAGCATCTTGCCTAGTATCACATAGCTTGTTAGTGGAAGATCTCAGATTAGAACTCAAATATCCTGATACAGATTATCCTCTGTCCACGATGTGGTTGTCTGTACAAGAAAGAGCACATGTTTTCAGCTAATTGCTTCACAGTGGTAAGAGACCCACATAGAACCACCCAAATTTCCTTGTGCAACACCATCCCCCAAACCTCATGACTATACTTAAAAAAAGAAGCAAGCCCTGTTTAATAAATGCCATTGGAAGCCAGTTGAAAAGGTCAATCTTGTTTTTAAAGCATCTTCCTTGAAAATGATCACTTGCCTCCTCAATCTTTAGAGTAACAAAAATCATAGTATAAATACGAGAAAGATGGCTGATCTATTGAGGACAGCTTCCTGTTATCCATGAGATAACCACTTTATACAGTACATATAAAACTAGCAAAAAAAAATAGTTTAAGGATTAAATAGTATGTGATGTTAGTGCAGCTGACACTTGCTTTTCCATGCAAAAGAAACATCTGGAAAACCTCAAAATCATTTCATTTTATCTTCAAATAATTTGTGGTTGGGTTTTTAAAGTACATCAGAACTTACTCCCACTGTAATTGTGTATTACTTAATCAAAATCTAAAATTTAGGCAATCTTCAAAATATTAATCATTGTACCAAAATACTAAATACTAAATACACTAAATACTAAATACATTCAGATATTCAGTTAATGCCGGAATCATATTTAAATGATGATGCCTGATGAGCAGGCAAGTATACGGTCCAAAAGAGTGAAGTCTATTTATTGAAACAAAAGATTGAAGACATGCCAGGGCAAAGCAAGAGCAAATTTTCAATAAGGTATCTGACCAAAAAAATGTCATGATATCCTTGCAGATGAAATGGATATGAGAGGGTGGGTGGATAGAAACATAGAGAGGAAATGCAGTTTGCAGGATTCAAATCTGGGTGAATAACCTTACGTAGAGAAGTTAGCAAATCTCTTTTTGCAAATGCAAAACCAACTTCTGCTCTTACGACACCTTCAATATCCTACCTGCCTATTACTCGCACAACGGTTTCTCCATGTGTTCTATTGTTCGAAAAATTATTTATCTTCTTGCGAGCAAAGAGGAAATGGTCTATACTAGGTTTAAAACCCCGGAAAATACTCCCCAGAAGCATGACTAGTTTGCATCTTTTGGACAGCCAAGATCAAAGTAATTTTAAATGTTTATTTTTAAAGTAAACCATGTACAGTGATCTTTGAAAAACCCCTTTCCCCTTTAAGAACTGTATTTGTCTCCACAACTCTTTTAGAGACATAGCAAGATCACACTCTATAGTCAAGATGGCACTAGCAGGATTGTCATGCCCGATTTATCTGATACAATCTCAAAGTCATCTCTAGAGAGAGGGCGGACCCCAGGGAGGGCAGGAAAATGAATAAGGCTGAACCAGGAGCGCTAGGGCCGCCATGAGCCCAGGAATGGGAAGATGTGTGCCACACGGCCCTCTAATTGAAAAAAGCTGCCAAGAAACAATACTGAGGGAGAAATCATAAACGCCGTTTCTTGGGATCACTTAAGAAGGTAATCTTCATGGATCTCCAACTTCTGTTTACAGAGTAGGAAGTTACAACTTCAAATCCAGTTCTTTCCAAATTATAGACACATGCCATAAAATAGTAGATACCAAATGCCATGAGCCCTTGGGGGTGGGTGAGCCCCTCTCCTTTTCCTTTTCAAATCTGGAGGACAATTTGAATTGCATCAGGGTCACTGTATCTGAGGGCGTTTTCCCAGCCCCCTGACTTTATTTCGCATCTCACACACAACCCTTCTTTTATGAAAACCCAGCTTAAATATTAATGTGTGTTTTCTTAAGGAAGTGCAAGGCAAATCAACTTCCTGGTACCCAGGGTATCTGATTTCTAAAATGGTCTAACGCTGATTGTCACAGCTCCACCAGATGTGAAGGGTGAAGCTCTATAAAAACGGAAAGGCTGGCTTTCAGACTCACTGCTGTGCGGGTCCCACGCCTCCCTGAGCTGCATCCTGAGAGTATATTTTTGTTAGCTGACTGCCGGAAGCCCTCAACTGCCCGAGTTGTTTTGTGATCCTATAAGGACCTTCCCAGCCCTGCTGTCAGCCCAGACATTAAGACAGTGTTTGTGTTGGTAAGTTTTGGGGGCTGGTTAAAATAACAAGTATTATCATCAGCATCCCCGCTTCAGCAGAATAGAGTCGGGTGGAGTTCAAGAGCCTGGCTCCAAAGTTTGCTAAAAAGCCTATTTTGAGAAAACCTTTGTTCTAAACTCTCTTGTTTACCTCCTGCACCAAGAAACAATGTCTTTTGTTACCGGGCTCCCCCTTCTTTGACTGCTGAGTTTGTTTACTGACATTTTCAACACCAGGCAATACAAAGAATATTTCCTCATATTAATTCCAAATGTCACAAAGAGCAAAATCTGGTTCCAAATAAGCCTGTCTAACTAGATAAGATGCCCTCAGTTAAGAAAAAATACAATGAAAATAAATCTTGCTCTTTAATGTGGACCGCATAACCTTAGGGATCCAATTCTTTGCCTTTCTTTCTATGTCATCCGGAAGCCTCCTGACTTAGCCTCGCTCTAACCAGACCAGTCTGGGCTGAAGTGACTCTAGTCTCTGCTTAGAAAATGCTGACTTGTGATGCAAAGAACATTAAACTTCCATGTTAGCTAGAATCCGTGATACTCACCAAGCAACTGCCAAGCTTAAAAAAAAAAAAAGGTGATTATAGGGAGGTCTTATAAGTTACCAGAGGATGACCCACAGATAATTTATTGATTTCCAAATTCATTTCTTCTGCAAATATTTGTTGAGCACCAGGCCAAACACAGGGGTCCTAGCACTAAGCCAAAGCAGACCTTGTCCCTGCCTTCACTGGGCTTACAGGCTAAAGGGGAAGGCAGACACAAATCAAGTGTCACCTAAGAAGCATATCTTTACAGCCCAAGATGGGCACAATGAAAAAAAAAGCAGCCCAGTGTTATGAGTAAATACCAAGAAGCCTGCCCAACCCGAGAGCTCAGAGAGGCTTCCTGGAAGTGGGGTATGAAGGATGAGGAGCAGGTAGGTAGGCATAGAGGGCAGGTAGGCCCTCCAGGCAAAGGGATTAAACTGCAGAAGGGCCTTGAGGCAGCAGGGAGCTTGAGTGTGGTTGGAGGGCTGAGAATGCTGGGCCAGTGAGGCAGAGGGGCCAGACCACTGCCACTGTGGACTGAATCCAGATGGACTCATCCAGAGGGACACCACTAAAGGAGTTTAGCTTAGCACCCAATGCATCCCTATCTCCTGCATAACTTGTCAAGATCTGGTGCAAACTAAAGGTATAACACTCTGTCCCATGCACACCTCTCTAGCCCACAAACCTCCCAGTCAAAGGTGATGCATTTTAATGATAGTCTTCCATGTTCCAAAAAATAAAAAATAGAAGCCTCTGGTTTAAAATGTATGCCTCTCTTTTAAGCCCAATCTAATATAGTGACAACCATGATAGATCCAGATCCGGATGTAAAGTTTCACAATTAATCCCTTCCTTTAATGAGTAAATTCCAAAATTATTTAAAACTGTGGTTATATCGACACCCAGCTTTCCAAGCACACAATGTAAAATTAAGTTCTATAAGAAAAAGAAACCATCTGTGAGAGAATCAATAGAAAGAGAAGGAAAACCAACTTGACATTGTGTTCAAGATTTCTTTTCCAAGTCTTTTAGAATTCATGATCAGTGAATCTTACCACCTCAGCCTGACAAGAAAACAGATATTGAACTAAGGTCACAGGGTAGCCAAAAGATTCAAAAGTATTGTTTAAGAGTGATAATAGAACATGAAGGAAAAAATGTAGAAAATAAGCATCTTTCTCTAGTAACTATGTTACCATATACACAAAACTAACAGAAATAAGGAAAGATCGGTCATCTTATAATTAAAAATAGCTATGATGTTTCAAACGATGCCAGCTATGGGAAACTATACTAAATGCTTTCCAAATAGCCTCACTTATTCCACATAACATCCCAGGAGTTAGAATCTACTATCACCATTTTCATTTTACAGATAAATCAAGAGGAGTCTTAGTGATGTGACCAAGGTCACTGTGCTGGCCAAAGTCTATTGCTGACCCCAAATATCTGTTGTCTTCTTTATCTGAAGTAATAACATCTTCAATTTTTGTCTGAGCACATGACTGCCCAGAATAAAAACTGTATTTCCCTAAGTCCCTTTAGCTAGGTAACCATGTGACCAAGCTCCGGCCAATGAGATGCAGACAGAATGCTGTATGTACTGCCAACCCTGCCCTCTTCCTTCTTCCATTCTGCTACTAGGAATGCCATTGTGACAGCCACGGCTCCATCTTGGACAGCAGGGATGAGACCACCCACCAGGTGGTGGAAGAATATGGTAGAAGGAGCCTGGCTTGAGGGCTTATAATGCAGAGCCTCCCCTGAGGCCTTGGACTGCTTACCTCCAGACTTCATTTGTGTAAAAGTAATAAACTTCTGCCTTATTTATGTCACTGTCTTCTTTTTGTTTTTTTGGAGGATCAAGGCAGTTTCCCTTACTTGCAGCTATACCTAACCATGGCTGACGCAGTCACGTAGAGAAAAGTGTGATACTTGGGACAAATTATTTAACCTCTCTCAATTTCCCAATCTATAAAACATGATGGGTAATACCTACTTCAGAGGATTGTGTGAATTAGATGAGCTATGCTGTAACTGCAACGTTTAGCACAGTCTGGCAAATGATAAGCCCTCAAAGAATGTTAGCTTACCACCACCAAATTTCTTGCACAACACAACTCATGGTAAATTCTCATTTGATGAATTTCAGTATCCAAAACAATCACCCAAGCTCCAACATCCAGGTGGCTGTGCTTTAAGTTGTAGGCCCTCTAACTGACACCATTGGAAGCTGCAGGGGCTCATCTTGAAGCTGATCTTGAACATCCTTCTAGAGATAACATGAATTTGGCTTAAGTGAAGCCAAAGCACCTGGAGGGAGCTGTAATGTCTGTGGGCCACTGAACCTAGGCAGCTGTAGGAGCCAGCTGGTTCCCCTTCCAGACTGCCTTCTGCTGCCCTCTCTACTCCCAAACAATGTCTCCCCTAGACTGGTCAGCCCTCCACTCCCCAGCTTCAGGAACACTGAGACTGCCTAAGCTTCCGTGGGTTTTCTCTGCACCCCACCAACCCTCACATTAAGAACACATTATTCTCTAAGCTCTGGAAACAGAGGCTATTTACCCCACATCTCTGTGTCTAGCCACCTGGAATCACACACTAAGAACTCTTACACATTTAGAAGAATTACATCTCAGGCAGGAAGACAAGCCCTAAAGTTAGCATGGAAGGCAAAAATCACACATAGTCAAAATCACCCTTGAAAATCACTTTCATCATTCATAAAGTACCACATATGTGGATTTGTATTTACAACCAACTAAAATTTGAGAACCACTGAGCTAGATTAAGGAGAAGTCTATATGTTCATATCTGGGTATTCAAACTATCCTGCCTTTCAGAAAATTATTAAAGCCCTCATAAGTCTAGGGATGGGCGGAGACTCTGACATGTTCCTACTTTCCTCTCTGATATCAAGCACATAAAAGCTCAATAGAGGCTGCTAGATGTGTTTCGTGAGGTGAGAATTAAATGAGATAACATCTGTGAAGACATTCCGTACAGAACCTAGCACCTAGCAGGCGGATCAATATTTCCTGGATTTGAATCTAGTGCTTTTGCTTGATTAGATCCACAAACACACTGTTCTCTGAAAAACTGGAGAGAAGAACTGACCAGCAGCTTTCCCTCTTTCCAAGCTGGCATTTCTAGCTGTGGTCCCACTGACCAGCCACCACCCTTGATTAGTTACTGAATCATTTGAATCAGTTAAAATGTGAGCATTACGTGACTCCCATGGTGATGCTGACAGCTTATCGGCACCTTGGGCAAATTTCAAGTGTTTGCTCTTTTTTCACTAAAAATAAGCTTTTAAGCAACACTAAGGCAAACAAAAGAAGTGTGATTCCCAGTCGTTCACCAATGCTTCTGAAGAACACAGGTACCAAGGGCTCTGTGCCCATGACTGGGACACCAGATGTCAGCGTCACCACTTCTGGGGCTCAGGTGGGTACAGCTGGGTGCACACCTGCCAGCCAGCCAAAACCTAAGCTAAGACATAAGATCCACTTTTAGCTCTATCCTTGGATCAAAACTGACCTGGCTGGAGGACTCACCAAAAAAGTAGCCCTTTCTTGACCTTTAGGTTGATCTAAGAAGAAAGAAAGCACTGCACAAGTGGAAAAATCTGTGGACCTTTGCCCACAGAAAACCACAAACAGACTTAGAGACTGCCTTACAGAAAGGAAACGCAGCTCAAATTCTCTAGATCAACCAGTCCACTAGAAACGGAATGCAAGCCACATACGCACACCATATATGTCATTTAAATTTTTAAAAGTTAAAATAACAAGATAAATTCATTTAAATAAATGTTTTATTTAATCTAACATATCCACATTATCATTTCAACACATAATCCATATTTTTAAAATACTAATATATTTTACAATCTTCAAAATCCTGTGCTTATTTTATACTTACTGCGTGTCTCAATTGGAACTAGCCATTTTGCAAGTGCTCAATAGCCATTACCTAGTTAGTGGCTACCATATTGGCCAGTGCAGCTCTAAAAAAAAATAAAGTGACACACAGGCCACCCAGAGAATAATTTTGTTTTGACTTTGACAGTGATTTAATTTTTTAATTGGTTGTCATCATTAAAAATCAGATTTCACATTAAAATACCAGTTCCTGGCTTCTGTTGAAAGGTCCTGTCTGGTAACCCTGGGTTCTGATGCTCCAAGAGCAGCAAGCAGGTCGAGCTGACAAGCAGCTACAGCACTTCCCTTTAACAGGAGCATTGGCTTTCCAGTTACCAGAGTCCCGATCACTCCCTACTGCTTCAGCTCCTTACATTTCCTGCCTGGCCATACCCCAGTAAGCATACTAAAGAGCACCGCCACAACCTATGGAGATAACATCAAAACTACTGGCTTGTTTAATGTGGCGAATTTTGAAAAAGAAATATATTTATGTATTTGTACTTTATTTGTTTTCCTCCCACTTGCCATTTATGTTACCATGAACCTTGAATTTAAATGGGGTCATATACACAAAGAAGAAACAAATCCTTGCTTATTGATTCAGGAGAAGACGGAAATCAGCCTAGGGAAGGAAGTGATCCTGTTTACTCTGTTTTTCAAATAACTGAGGACATAAGACTGAAAAGGCTAAGAAGCATTAGAACACCTAATGTTATTCAAATCCATCACTAGAAGGACCTTGTTCTCTAAAAATACTAGCATAGATAAACATTATTCTCTCTGTGTTCCTTATTTCCCACATGTGGCTAATCACCCATTGGGTCTCCTCTCTGAGACTCATTTCCTCTCTCCACCAGCCCTGTCAAGACCTCCTGGCAAAAGGCCACAGCCCCTCCTTATACCTCTCACCTCAGCCTCTCCCCTTTTTTTTTCTCTCTCCCTCACACTCGATCGACATTTAAGTCTCCTACCTCTTTTCCCTGCTACCTGTTTTCTCTCCTTATCAAAAATCATCCAGGGACATCTAGATTTATTTCAAGGTCTCAACGGAAGGTTCAAGTCATCCTATCAGCTATCCTACTGATTCCTTCACCTCAGGCCAATAATAACACTAACAACACAATTATAATACAGCAGCTTCAGCTGTGATGGGGGAGTTAGCTTCTAAAGTCAGTGCAGAAGATAAAAATTACGTAAAGTCAAAATAAGGCCTGAAAGTCACAAATTACACATAGAGGGTGTTAGACATACATTTACAATCTTATATTGATGCATTAGTATCCATATATATAAAGGCCTGATTATCAGCAAATTTACATCTAGAGCTCAATCAGAGGCAGGTACACTGTGAATGGAAAGGAGAATATTATTGACCCTGTTCTTTTCCTCTCAGCATTCTTTTTTATTTTTTGTTCAACCACACATAGTTGAACAAAATGGATAAATGCATGTATGATGAAAATCGATTGTGATAATAATTTTATAATAGATACTACTGGTTTAGCACTTGTAATGGGCTGGGCTCAAATGAAACACTTTATAAATATTCTATTATCATCTTCACAGAAACTCTATGAGGTAGAAATCATTCTTTTTCTCCTCATTTTATAGGAACAGGGTTGGAGTGGTCAAATAACCTGCCCTAAATCTTGCAGATAGTAAGTAGCAGGGCTAGGAGTTGAACCCAGCTCTGTCCAAGAATCCCCCTTTTCAATAATAAAGCCAAATCTACAGCTTCACTCCTCCTGTCTTCTGACTGTAGCCTGAAAACACAGTAATACAGCTATAATCCCCAGACTGAATCTGAGTGTTCACTCACCTCCTCTCCACAAGACTACAAGCCACTCCAGATCTTGGACCTGTCCTTCATTCCCATTTCTCCAAACATTTCTGTGTCTTCTCCAATCAGTGAGAGTCCAGTAAGTGTTTACAGATGGCGAGTGTTTAGTACCAAAAGTTCAGAAGACACCCAAACCAACCATAATTCCCACGACTAGAGAAAAGTTTTTCAATGTTTATTATTTACAGTCCACTGGGGAAGAGACACCCCCCCTTCTCTCTCAAGATGCCATGAGAAAACACTTTAGTCAAACACCCCACCATTCACATTTTCTCATTTTCTTCTGTAAAATTTATAAATCTCTGTATAATTTACCACAACACTTAACAGGAGACTATTTAAACTAAGAAATGACTTGTGGATATAAACGTCAGGCTCATGTAACTACATATGTCACACTAGATAACTAAATAATATCCTAGGACTTTCTATGTGTATCTGCATAACAGTACCATAAACAAAAAAAATAGGTAATAATTTATGAAAAGTGATTTGCATTTCCGAATATAAAATGTGTAAAATCCAACTAATTAGCAAGAGTGAGGGCTGAGGTGTTTCTATAGCAACAATAAAAATGCTAAATTATTTTTTCTCCAAAGTGTTTTATATCTGCCTCATTAATGTTTGTTTTTCACATTTTTTTGTGGATATTTCCAAAGTGAAAGGTTTCAAAGATTGCAAAGATTCTCTACTTTGTTGCAAAGTTCAAGAAGAAGTTTCTCACTGGAAGTGTCTCATGTGTCAACAGCCATGTGCATGAAAACTGTATTTGGTTGAGCTTCTTTCATGCCAGTGGCTCCAGCCTTTGTTCTTAGCTTCCTCCTAAAGTCTCCTTTTCTCTTACCATCTCTGATTGTTTCTCGGGGTATCTCTGCTAAGGAGATGTTAACCTAGGGTCAGTTTTTCATCTTGCATCCTTTGCTGCCACCCTGATCGTTCCCAAAGCCCCTGAGCCAGGCAGGCAGTATCCAATCAGCTGAGGATGACAAAGAGCCCTGAGGAATGGCTGGTGGAGCTTGGGCAGCGACCTCCACCTCTGGTTCTCAGCTTCCCCACCTGAAAATGAGGTGGATGGACAATGGCCCATTTCTAACCTTCTCTGGAGGTCTCTTTAGTGGCTCCTTGTTGCCTTACATGTCAGTCAAACTCCTGTGCCAGGATTTTAAGCCCCAAGCACCCCCAAAATCAAACTTATGGCCCACAATTCCCATGAGGCAGCAATTCTTAACCTTAGATCAAGAAATCAAATGATGGGCCTCAAAGAGATCATAAGTTCCTTGAATTCCTTGCAAACAAATTTTTATTTCAGTGGAAAGATGCATGGATTGAGAATTACTGCACTAGGCTCTAAGTTCCCCAAGAGTAGGACGATATCTTATCCATGTGAGTTCTCAGAGCCCAACCACAGTTTCAACCAACTGTTGATTGAAAATATTCAGGAAAAAAAAAATTTCCAGAAAATTCCAAAAAACAAAACTTGAATTCACTGCACACACAGGCAACCATTTTCAATGTAAATACATTTACATTGTATTTACAATTATTTACATAGAATTTAGACTACACTAGGTATTATAAGTAATCTAGAGATGATTTAAAGTATACCTAGCCATTCCTAGGAGTATGTGCCTGGAATATATGCAAATATAGAAGAGACTTGAGTATCCTCAGATTTTGGTATTGGGAGGGTGGTCCTGGAACCAATCCCCCACAGATACCAAGGGACAATTGTAATATATATGAATATACTGAATGTGGCAACCAATTTAATCTTATTTGCAATAACCTTTGCCTCCTCTCTGAGAAGACGGGTGCCTCTGTGTGCTTCAGTCTTCTCTCTTTTGTGCCTCTGGTGTTATTAATTCATGCTATGTTCATTCCTCAAGCTCAGTTGCAACTTTGAATTTATTTCCAAATTTCTCCTTGCAACTTCCTTGCTTTAGTAAATTGAAACCAAAGACTAGGGCTCAACTATTCTATAAAATAATTCCCCTTGTTTGATTGGGTGTTGGGGGAGCTAAAATATCTTAACAGTCGAAGGAAACAATCTTGAAGGAAATTCATATATTTTCTCACCCCAATAGAGGGCAATCACATTCATAGGGGAAAAAAAGAGATAAATGTGTGCTGAAGATTATAAATTGCCCTTATTTCTTAACGACCTGGGTTTCAAACAGAATTCTTTTCTGACGCTCAAATTCCCTTAAATCTGCTGAGTTCCAAACAGAACCATCGCATTAGAACAATGCAAGTAACTCTAACTGACTTACAGGTCTACCTGTGCACGTGCAGCCAGGCAAAAGGATGCTGTCACACTCAGTTCATGAACACAGACAATCCCATGTGAGGGCCCACAGGCCATGTATGTGTGTATAAAGACAAGAGGGTTTTGCCCAAGAACGACCCGGCTCCACTTTACTCTAAGCCCAGCTTAATCAGACACTAATTCCCAGTCTTTTTGTTGGGTGTTATTTATACCTTCAGTAAAGCACACGGCATCACGGCTAAATGATCGTGAACAATAAGGATATCCTTAAAGGACTGTGCTGTTGACAAAGAGCATATACAACCAACCCAGCTGGAAGGGATTCGCTTAGAATGCCCCTTTAGCAATAGCTGTAATAATTTAATACCATTAGTCTCCGTCTCAACTGTAAATGGCCTTAATGGACCCTGCAGTGTTTCTTCACATTATATACCAATACTGAGGCACAGCTTTTATGCTCGCATTACTGCTGCTAATTGTAAAGCCCTTGTGTCAGATACACTCGAGTGTTGCAATAAGTGTCTTCAGTTAACTTCTTAAGGGCACAGCTTTCAAAGGAGCATTTGTCAGCATGATAAAAGAAGCAAGAGAACGTTTCATCTGGTTTCAACGTCAAGGGGGGATCCTGAAAAATCTGATTGCCTCGCTCCTTACTTCTTTGCAATGAGCACTGTTGCTTCAAAACTTGTTAGCAGCCACCTCCTCAAAGGATTTATTTTGATAGTTCATGAATGTGTTGTCACACAGCATAATTAAAGCTTACAGAACTATTATCAAAACACAGAGGAAATGTGTTCAGGGAGGCTGATGGCTACCCGGCCGCCTGTGTCTGCCGCTTCCCACAGGATGTGCGCTGACTGACCAGCTGGCTCCCAAGTTCTGACACTAGGCATATGGAGGAAAGTGAGGCCTCGGGGTAAAGTGCGCCGGCAGGCTTCAGTGAGCAATCAATTACAAGTAACAGCCAACCCCCTCTTGGTGACTGTATATATTCCCACCATCACACACTGCCAGCTTGCCTCTATTTTGAATGCAATAAAACTTGTAGGGAGCCGACTCATGTGAAACTCTTAAAGATATATGGTAGGGATTAACCATAAAAACGCTAATTAAGGATGGGCTGAGGAATTAGAGGACAGGCAAAAAGGCTTTCTGCCTTGCAGTTTGTATATAATGAAGGAGGAAAGGGACTGAAAGCAGAGCCTTGTCTGTTTTCTGAAGATGGGCCACAGGGGATAAAGGTACAGGCTGCTTGGTCAATGCAACATCATTTTCTCAAAGTGATTCCTCAACTCAGTGGTATTCAATGAGATGCAGCTGAACAGAGGGACATTAAAAGATCAGAACATGCAAGAACTTTTATATTCAAAGGTTTCTCTTTTTTAGCATGTGACTTTAAAAAATATTTTGTAACTCACTAAATAAAATATGAAAAGGAATTGTGAAATGAAATCATTGTACTTCCAAATGGCCGGGAATTTGGCCCTTGCCTTCTCATCTCTTCCGTTAATAGAGCAAAGTTCCTGGACTTATTTCTCACTTTGGGAATTATGAAAGCTTGGGGCTATTTGCAGTAATAAAAAGCTATGTTTCACTTGTAGAAAAGAGAACTCTTAAGCAAATATTAATTTATGTTCTACATCAATGCCAGAATTTTCTCACTCCCCCTAAAATTATACTAAGTTTGTGCAATTCATTTTATGCAAATAACTTTCGGCAAAAGAAGAGAATTAAGAGATCATTGAGTGCTCATTTTATCATAAGATAGTTACATGATAGATACAGTACAAAAAACCCTAGGAAACAAGAAATATGCCTGTTGTATAGATAAAGGAATGAAACTCAGACTGAACCAAGTGAAGCCTTCTGACTGGTAAAGAAAATGCTGAAATTCAAATCCAGTCTGTCTGATGCCCAGGTTATGCTTTTTTCCATCAGTCTTCCCATTATGCTTCTACCTCAGAGTGATATCCATAAAGCTCACTATGTCGTGGGTCCCGAAAACATATCCTCAAGGAGTTGTCTTTGGAACAGGGGAACCCTTCCTCTACCACACTATGTTTATAAAGTTCCATATGTGTATGGTGTGGAACATGCAGATAGTGATATAGGAAAGGATTATATTTGTTTAATTTTTACATTACTTTGCCTTGTACTCACAAAAACAAAATTCTAGCACTCTGTTCAAATTTACAGGGAAAGCCAGAAGCATCCTAAAAGAACAGTCACAAATGTATTGCTTACCATGAAATAGCATGAGGTACGACAGATGATAGGAAATTAATCCATGTAGAAATGATCAGGTCTTGCTTCCTAAATAAAACCTTCCAAGGTTAAGTGAGGAGTTGGGGAAAGAGTGGAAAAGGGAGAGAGAAGAGACGGGCACATGAAAAACATGCATGTTTTCCTGACAATCCACAGCTTTATGAGTTTTTTGCGGGAATCAAAATTCTTTCTGTAGGTTGCTACTGGGATTACTCAAGCAAGGTAAGATGAATTGTTGGTGAAAATAGTGGCTGAAAATAAAAATTTTATTTCCTAGAATGGAAAAGCCAACAATATTCAGACAAAATCTCTGTGACTTGGGCCATTCCTAATGCTGAGATCCTAGAAACCAACACACTCCTCAGCCAATGTCTGGAGTTCCAAAGGCTCAACAGATCCAAGCAGAGAAGCCACTAAAGTCACTTTTCATAGACTTCCAATTGCCTGCTGGAAGATGCTTCGTGAGAACAGAAACCTCACCTTTCACAAACTTTACCGGCAGTTGACAACCTGGGACTGTAAAAGGGTAAGGCTGATGCTTAACCAACATGCCTACCAGAACTTAAACCTTGGAGTAACTTGGCAGTTTTTCCAATTTTATGGCCTTGGACAATTTTTTGGCATTTCTCTTTCAGAAATTCCTTCACAGTCCTACTGCACACAAAACCAGACCAAAAAAATCAGTACTCATACTTTATAATCTAATGCAACAAAGAACACTCATCCAAGTTGACCACCTGTTTGACTTCTAACATTTGGCTCTTTCCAAACACAGCTGCCCAAAATGAAGATTTATCACTCTCTCAAGGATATTCAAAGTAAAATGCTACAAGCTGAGGGGCAAACAAGGTTTAAAGAGATGAAATAAGCCCATGGCTTCCCAAAAGGGCAATTATTCACTTAGATGTGTAAGTGGGGTTATGCTTCTTTAAAAAATAAATACATCACATGACTCTTTGTACTTATGGTTTACAGAATCATCTCTAAGTGAGGCTGGCTACTAATCAGAAGTATTCTCCATAGCCCATGGGTCTGGAAGTAATAAAATGGAGGCTGAGGGGTCAGCTAGAATGCCCAGTTATCAACCACTTAAAACCGAGCCAGAACCTGGCACTTACCAACCTAGGTAAAATGATCCATCTTGCCTCTGAAATTTCTGTTCTGGAAGCCTTGATGTGGTCAGTGGCAAGTGTCTACGGGTGTGAAGGCAATTCGGCTACACAGTCCTCAAGACTTTGCACTACTTATAGGAAACGTACAGAAGACATGGCAAAATCCTTGAGCCACGGTATTTCCCCAGTCAGCTGGGCAAACTCAGCCCACATAGAAGGCATCTATCTGACCTCCCTTTCCAGGGCTGAGGTCAAAGGAGACTAAAGTGAATCACCTCCTTGGTGTAGTGGTTTATAACGGCCTCTCCTTGACATCAGGTGCTAAGCTACACTGAATCTGCTCTTCTTACATTTACACTCTCTGATTGATGTTAGAGAATTCTCCCACAAGGGAAGCGATTAAGTGATTTCCAGAGAGGAAAGAGGGCTGTTGAGGTCTCCAAGTGAGTATGCCAGATGCCCAAGGAAATAATCTGGGATGTCTCAGTGAAGAATTCCACATCTATTGCTCGAGTATGTGAGTTATGATTTTTGTTTTTCCCACATAGTGTATACATGATGTGACATGCTTTATTTATTGGACCTGATTTATCCGTACTGCTTTATTGTTGACCAGCTTTTATTTCTTCCTTAACCTTATTAACCCTTGCTAGTATTTGACAGCATAACACCCTCCATCACTCTGCAACATTCACTCTGAGAACCGACGTGGAACTAACAGTGGCCTTTTTATTTCCAATCTTTGAGGTCACGAGCAGCTGCCCTAGCCTGAACCCTGAAAGATTTTTCTATAGGTAGTTCTCTTTCATTGGGTCATCTCCTTAATGTATCTCTACAGGTCTGTCTGGATGTTTGAAATGAGATGTGATTCCTGCTAACTTTAGTCACTGCCAACATACACCTTGGAAGAAGAGGAATAAGTTTTACCTTTGGAAAAAAGCCTTGAGCAATTCAAGTGAAACAACTTGGTGATTTTCTTCTTGGGCATTTTATCACTTTTCAAGTTACATCCAAGGAACGTCCATCTGGGGACACATTTGATTGCCTCGAGAAAATCCACCAGTGAAACAAACTCAGCAACATCTATTACCTGATGTAAGTGTGAATGAAATAGAGCATGGTGGGTGAGATTTCCTAGCTCCGTTTTTCAGCCTGGATTGATTAACGCTAATAAATTCAGGGAGGTGATTTCAGATGATGCCCGTCAAGCTGGATCTTACAGCCCAGTTGTTTATTATTTCACACTGCCCTGGGCTCAGTCTTTGACATTCACCACCCTAAAAGGTCATGAAGTCAAATTCTACAGCCAGATTTAGCAAGTATTTTGGTGAGCAGGCTCTTGTGTTAATGAAGACTAGTTTTCTTATAATTGAGACTTAAGGAAGAAAAATTCCAGGATGAATACAAATAACCCCAAATCAGGAAATTCATACTTTTAAGTGGCCAGATCAACGTAAGAACATTTGAGACCACAGGAGGAAGAAGAGGATATGGAGAGAAGCCAGTCAGTGCTTACAAACGAAGCAAACATAAGAGTTAACAACCACGGGGGCAAAAATAAAATTTCCAACCAGCAAAGTTGGCAAAACCTATGCCAGCAGCCAACAGAATCCATGGCCCATGTGCTCCATCAATGTGCACTCCCATGGGTTTCCCTGGTGGGGCAGTGGTTGAGAGTCCGCCTGCCGATGCAGGGGACACGGGTTCGTGCCCCGGTCCGGGAGGATCCCACACGCCATGGAGCGGCTGGGCCCGTGAGCCATGGCCGCTGAGCCTGCGCGTCCGGAGCCTGTGCTCCGCAACGGGAGAAGCCACAGCAGTGAGAGGCCCGTGTACCAAAAAAAAAAAAGAAAAAAAGTGCACTCCCAGTCTGGCCACCATTGCTCCTGCCCTCCCACGGATTCTCCAGGCCTTGTTTCCCAGCACAGAAAAAAAACCTGGAAGCTGACTCACAGTTCCCCATGCACTGTACAAGTCAGAATGACAAGCCTTAGGAGCCATCCATATTCTCAAACTTTTCTTTCCCAAAGCTTAATGCAACTCTAGATATTGACATTAATGACATCAGAGCAGCAAATATCTTTTAGAACTTCTATCCAGGAAGAAAATGACATGATAGACAAGCATGGGGTCAGTGCCGCTTTCTTCTTTTTCTATCCATCAAGCCTTCCTTTATCTGCCTTTATCTTCCACACCTTCCCTGTGTCTCTAAGCTAAGAAGGAAAATAGATATCTGTCTAGAGCACACACAAATTCCCACTGCAGTGGAGGCTGGGGCATGGGGAGAGGGATCCAACAAAATGAAAAGTGAAGAGAAAAAAGAAACAGGGTCTATTACATTTGGTTTGGGTCTTGCCTAATTTCCTTTAACTCCACCCAGTTGGCTTTTCTGGCCTCAGGCATCTATCTGTACCATTAGGGCATATTTTCATGACCATCCCGGATGCATCTGTCCCTCCATTAGATAACAGGAGAGGGTATGCCCAGCCTTTCAGGAGGGGCAGTGCCACTGTCTATGTAGCCAGATTTTTTCATGAGTAAGCAATTCCTACTTGCATACTACTCCCATTCCTTATTCTTGGTAAACACATGGATATTATGCCCATTCACTCTGATAACCTGAATACTTCTCAGAGAGGTACTAAATTCCTCCTCTAATCTATGGTCTATCCTAAACCAGTCCTAGCCCCCATCCCCTCCCAGTTAACCCTACTCCTCCAAGTCACCACTAGAAATATCACTTCTTCAGGAAGCCTTCCCTGACCACTGCTCATTCCCACATCAGGTTAGGCTGCCCTGACAGACCCTCCTCTGGCTTAACACCCAACACTTAATATTTATTTATTGTCGTTCTTCCCTACGCCACCAGACCTGTTTTCCAGGCCTCAGCATGTGAAAGAATCTAAGGGGAACTTGTTGAAAATGCAAATTCTCAGTCGTCTGTTCCCAGAAATTCTGATTCTGGCAGAGGCTCGGGACTCTTCATTTGACCAAAGCGAATCACACACAGGTGATCTTCAAATAGCACTGTCCCAAAATGTTAACACTGTGAGGCTCTAGTCCATGTCTTAATCACAGTCATTTTCCCACCACTCAGCACCGTGCCCAGCATGTAGCTGGCATTCGATAAACACTGATTTAAAACAAGTATGGGGCTTCCCTGGCGGCGCAGTGGTTAAGAATCTGCCTGCCAATGCAGGGGACATGGGTTCGAGCCCTGGTCCGGGAAGATCCCACATGCCGCGGAGCAACTAAGCCCGTGCGCCACAACTACTGAAGCCTGCGCGCCTAGAGCCCGTGCTCCGCAACAAGAGAAGCCACCGCAATGAGAAGCCTGCGCACCGCAACGAAGAGTAGCCCCTCCTCACCGCAACTAGAGAAAGCCCGCGCACAGCAACGAAGACCCAACGCGGCCAAAAATAAATAAATAAATAATGTTATAAAACAAGGACGTTCTGATTCTGGTTCCTGCTCCTCTAGTCCTAATTTTCCACCCTCACAGGGAAGTTGTTCAGCAGGGAGGACCAGCGCTGAATCTTGCACAGATCTTTGCAGCTCCTGAGTTGTACAAAGTACTTCCAACCCCGGCTTGTTATGCCCAGGGTTCCCCAGCTCATAGGAACCTTTCCTTTACTCTCTTTTGGAAGAATGAATTTCAGCCCATTCCTTTTCCAAATAAAGCTTGCAAGGGAAAAACTGACATGGACTTGGCAAATAAGGGTTTCTATTATTAAAAGCAGGTTGAAGTTGGGGCTCTGTGCAACTGCTTCCTAATTTCTGAAGTGTCTCTATTTTAAGTGTGTGGCTAGTGCTTGAAAAATCCCAGCAGGCTCTAGATGAGAGAGCATCCCCCTCATTAACACTAATGAGAGCTGGGCTCGTGCAATAAAGGAAGAAAACATCTTCTGGGTCAAACCCAGTGGGTGGCAGCATGCGAACAGGAAGACTTGGGGTGGCAGAAAGGGAGAACACCCCTTAATTTCATTCTATCCAGGAATGTGGTGACAAGGTAGAAAGAGAGAATCCAATTAAAATGGACTTCTAGGCTATGAAAGTCTAAGCTTCTGAAAAGATGCATCAACATTCCAAGCAATTGAAATGGTACCATATTGGGGGCATGGGGGGAGGGGGGGTGAAATATTTATTTATTCAGCAGATATTTATTTAGCATATATAGGGCTAGGATGTAATAGTGAGGAAGAAGAATAAAGTACTTCTTCACATGGATTCTATAGCAAGAAGTGAAGGGATTATATAATTAACAAGGAAACAAGATATTCCAATGAGAGCAGGGACTTCATCTGTTTTGTTTACCATATTCCCTGTACCAAGCACCATAATGTGGATGCAATAAACATTTGTTAAAGAATGAATGGAGGGTTGGATGGATGGATGGTTTGATGGTTGAACGGAAAGAGGGAAGGTGGGAGAAAAAGTGAACAAGAAAAACTTCTCTGAGAAGGTGACATTTGAGCTGAAAAGCAAGAAAGAGGCAGTTATGAATGTTCTGCAGGAAAAGTTCCAGAAAGAAAGAACAGCAAGTTCTTCAGGCATGAACAGGTTTGGCATGTCAGAAGGCTGCCAGTGAGGCCAGAGTGTGGTGGAAGTGGCTCAGGGCAATGGGGACAGGGGCAGGGTTGGAGATGAGAACACGAGTAGGATCATAATGAGGATTAAGGATGGAAAATAGTAAGCAGCTGTGATAGTAACTTTACCCATCCAACTAGCACTTTCAGAATCTCTGATACATAAAAGACTCAATGCCAGTTGCCATGGAAAATACAAAGTCTCCTTTACCTCAGTGGGCTCAGCCAGAGTTTTATAAGAATGAAATCTTAGGTATTTATTTTGCAAACAAAATGGAAGAATCAATCACATGTGTTTCATAACCCTAAAATATGTACAAGACATTATTTCTAGATAGCTATTATCTTTACCATATAAAGATTTAAACCAATTGATAATCAAAATACTAAGATTCCAATAAAGAAACCCTCAATGAAAAGGAAATAAAGAAGTCACAAAAACAACTTGAAAATAATAAATGCACATATGGAAAAAATGTCCAACCACACTAGTAATGAGAGAAGTGTATACCTATATTAAATCCAATTTTCATCTATTAAGTTATTAAAAAAGTAAATTTAATGATAATGTACAATGTTCACAAAAATCTAGAGAAGTGATACTCTCACAAATAATCAATAGAGCTGAGCACTGGAAACTCAAGTTGTTGGGAGACAATCTGCCATTATGCATTGAGAGCCATGAAAATGTTTATAAGGTCTGAAGAAGTAATTCTTCTTATGAGATTTATCACAAGCCTTTCAAAGTATTTCCTGCAAAGCCCCAGGTTTCGGCAGAGGTGCCTCAAGGTCTCTGGTGATTTTGAAAGGGAAAGAACGGGTAGGGTTTTAGATACCCTACCCCATGACAGCAGCACAGTTCTGTTTTATATTTTCAGGTTCTTGAATATGTAACAGAGTTTACTTAAAAAGGGAGTTTTTGATACTTAATTTTTTAAAAGAAACTATTATCTTAAGGAAATACCAAATTGTAAAAATAAATTTAATTATAAATATGTTCATCAGTATTATTTACATTAATAAAAAATGAAAAAAAACCCTCAATTTTCAAAAATAGGAAAACAAGTTATTATTCACTAAATATGGGATATATAGAGACATGGGCAATTTTATATTTTTATATATCATAAGCATTTTATATACATATATAAATTGGAATATATATATATAGGAATTTAAAACAAAGAATACAAAATTGTAGTTATGCCATCATAACTTTCTAAAAATACACATGAATTAAACACGCAATATGATGAGTACTGTAGAATTGTGGAATCTATCTCTCCTTTTTATTTCTATCCTAATTTTTCTGAAATGTAGTTAAATTACTTTTATAACTTACTAAAGAAAAAATATTTTAAAATAACTTTGATGGGCCAGGGACTGGGGTTTTAAAAATTATTATTGTTATTATTATCATCATCATCATCTGCATCCCAGCATAAAGCAAAGGAGCTAGCAGAGAAGAGAAACTCCACAAATATTGGTTGAATAAATAGATTTTTAAAATTGATCTGATTCCAAATAAAGCAGTAAAGAGAGGCAGGAGAGATTCCTTCTGGAGGGCTGAAGGGTCAGGTAGGAAAGGCAGGAAGAAGAAGGAAGAAGGGAAGTCAGGACTTGGAGATGGGCAAGAGCTGACTGGTCTGGGAAAATGAAGTCTGGGTTGCAGAAGCGTGAGGCACCTGGAGGACAGTCGAGGAATATGCAGCTGAAAGGTGGTTTGAGCCCACAGGTCAAATAATTTAGACTTGACTTAGGAGGAAGAGGGCTCCAGTGAATGTCTGTGAGCAGAAGTGACATGTTCAGACCTGGACTCGATGGGGACTAAAATGGCTGTAGTGCTAGTGTACGGTGGACGGGACATGTGGAGCGTGTAGAGAGTAGGGCCCAGGAGATGGGGGGCTGAACTCTCCAACAACATGCCTGGAATCCACTAAGACACCTTATCTGTCCTTAAGAAGTCTGTACCTTAGAGGGAAATAGGAACTCCCTTCTCGCCTTCCCCATCGAAACCAGGCTTCCTTCAAAGCCCAAGTATGCATGCACGCATCCAACAATTAAAGCCTCCTCGTTTGTAACATGTGTTTATTAGCAGCCCCAAATGTTTCCTGTGCTATATAAAGTTTACCTTCGACCTCAACTGGGGAAGTGAAGGGTGGAGCTGGGAGAAGGGGAGGAGGCGTGATACAGGGCACAGTCACTTCGTGTACAATCTCCAGTTTTAAAATAATGCATTAACTCTGAAGCTCAAATCAAAAGGTTGCAAACTCGCATAAGGCACCAGTGATTTAGAGCTCCCTTCTATACACAGTTCAGCAATGCATGGAATGTAAAAATACATGGAAACCACAACACAGCAGGAATCTTGCAGTGCTGCTGGCAGAGAGTGCCGTTTCCCACACAGGCCCTAAATCTGACCCAGCGATGAAACTTTTAAAATTTGTAAAAATAGAACAGTTGGGAAATCTTGGCCACTTTTAGTTAAAATAAAAAACAAAACCACCATATTTGTGGGTGCAGTTAAAAATCTGCCACACTCCTCCCCTCTTTGAAGGAATTTTAATGGTTAAAAAAAGATTTTTTTTTTCCAAATGTCAAACTGTGTTTTCTTTTTAGGTCACCTAGTGAATACATTCTGGAATGCTCTAGAACATGTAATTGTTTGAGGTTTAGAATCTCCACCAAGACCAGTAACAAATATCCCTGCTTAATTTTCTAAAGAACAGTAGTAGTACAAGTACCACCTATTCATACATTATGTGCCAGAATCATCTCCTATAATCCTCAGTCGTCAATTCACAACCGGGTGTGGGTAGGTACTATTCCTCCCACTGTACTAATTAAAGAAACAAAATAAGTTAATTAGCTCATCCAGGTACATGTGGTAGCCAGGATTCAAACCCAAGACCATCTGACTCTAAAGTCCAGCCTCTTCCCATTATATTTATTTCATAGGAATAAATTCTCCTCATCCACCAAAAACAGCTATATTTAGAAATCAAAACATACCACTGGTTCCTTGACCAGCTCTTAACTAGTTTACTTGGACTATTATGTAAAGCGGGCATAAAACAATGATATTTCTAATCTCTTACATAGATCTCTCACCTATATATTATTATTCTTGAATATAGGCAATACCTGAGCCTTATGGCAGAGCCCATGTTAAATAACAGAAGAATTCTATGAAGAGAAAAATCTCTCTCTCTCTCTCTCACCACCCTGTCCTTTTAAAGCGTCTCACTAATATTTATTTTGGAATTGCTATAAACAGTATTATGACATTGGCTTCCTTAAAAATTTAGCATTCACGATTAGCACTTGAAATGAGCATATCCAGAGAACGCATTTTGTTCAGTGCTTAACAACCAAATTAACTCAAGAGGCTATCAAGAGCTCTCAAGTCATTTCGTTAACTATGTTCTCCATTTAACTGAGCCCCACACAGAGAGAAGGGAGGGGAAGGAAAGCAAGACTTAAAATGTCACTTAAAAAAAAAATTCCGATATTCGGTTGCCTCTCTCTTTCCCTTGCCTACCTTCTCCACCCTCCCACATCCGCCCCACCCCCAAGCTAAATATAGAGACCAAACACCCAAACTCGAAGGTGAAATTCCCAAAGTGGTAATCAACAAATCATTTTAACATGGAACACAGTAATTAAATGCAATGCCCAAGTTCACATGGGCAGCCACATGGAAGACGCGAAGTGGGGCACACCTGAACATGCTTTAGGAAGCTCTGCGCGTATTGTCCCTGCTTTGCAGCCGTCTCTTCCTTCCACTCCACAGCACAGGAAAGGCAGATTCTGAGTAAAACACCAGAACCCAGGCTTTTCCTACCATTAATCGGAAGGTTAGATCCTGGATACAGAAATGTTAAACGATCAACTAACATAAAGTTAGCACTGAACTCAAATGATTTTTTCCTTTCCCTTTCACTGAAGGGAGAGAGAAAAAAGAAAAAAAAAAAGCTTCACGTGGCTTCCTTTCCTTGACCTACAACAAATTCCATTAAACTTCAAAAACAATGCTTTGAGATGCTGGAGGATGCGGACGGGAAACTGAAGAAAGACTTTACACAAAAGTTAAAAATGTTTTTTGGAGGGAGGGCTGCGCGCTAAGGAACAGTTGAATCTTGACAGTGAGAGCTCGTGGCAACTGAGAACATAATGAGATTTGTATGTGACTGGGATATATAGCACATCAAAATGGATTGACTCTTTAGTCAGAGTAAAAGAAATATGTAAATGCCTATAAATAATTAATGATGACCTCAAAGTTTACAAATTCATAAAATGCCCTACAGATTAAATTCCATCATATTTTCAAGTTACTTGAAATCATCCTTTTTAGAATGAATATCACTCATCTGTCCATGGTTGATTCATCTTTAAGACTGAAAGAGTCTTCTTACCCACCCACTCCCAACACTCCTTCCTTTCCTGGAACAATTCATTTATGAGTATTTAGTATAACAGGATGATCTTCCAAAAATGACGTAATAAAAATGGGCTTGGATGTCATCATCATTAGTAATCCTGTTATTACAAAAATGTAGTGTTTGCAATGAAAACCAGGTTTATGTCTATATATAATCATTATGCATAAAGTTTGGGGCCATTTTGAAATGACTCAAACGACTCAAATTCGAGATCAAAAAACTGCTTCAAAATGATATTCAGCAGTGATCTTAGGCTTATTTTGGGGAGAACTCAAACAATGCTTTTTTCATTCCGACTTATTGCCCCCCACCCTGAATGCAAGAAGACTTAACCTTGATGGCAAAATCAAGAAACAAAGATACGGGCCTATTGTGCAATAATCAGCCCACATTTCAATGAGTAAGTAATATTTCTCACAAACCCAAGTTAGATAGTGGATTTATTTAACCTCTTGGGGTCAGGTAATAAATACTAAGTGAATTATTCAGCCCAATGGCTAATCAATACAATTCCATGATATATTTTTTGTGTTTCATAAAAGGTTGTACACTAAAGGCAGTGAGCAATTATGGAAATTGGGCCAGAGCTCCTCTCAATTCCTCTCCAGCTTGAAACCCCAGCAGGCCACCTTGACAGCAAATCGATTAGTGCTCCAGTGAAGCGGCTCAGTGACCTCTGACCCGCCTCCAGCACGGACTGACAGAGAGAGTATTTTATATTTATTTTATTGAATTAACTCCATCTTGCCTGTACCAACGCTTTACACATATTAGGCAGCAAGCTACAAGCTACTTCATTGTCGTTGTTTTCCACCGCCCTTGCTAAGCAAGCCCCGCCCTGTGCCCTGCAGATTTCTTTGTCCTGGTTTTCCTTTCACTTTTGGCCTCATTGTAGGATTTCAGTCTACTCTGAGACTCATGATGGAGCTCCAGGTAACGAAAGCCAAGAGCAAAGCACAGAATCCTCCCGCCCTATGGTTCCTACCTACCTGATCCACTCAGGATGGTACCCTTTCCCCATTTTTTTTCCCTAATAAACAAAGACCTGGCTCAACATGGAGCTTTGGAAAACATATATAAGAGAACATCAAGGATTGAGGATATTTCCTACTAGAAAATCAAAAACAAACCAGAGTAAAGCAACTATACTCCAATAAAAATTAGAAAACAAAAAACAAAAACAGAAGCCTTAGGTATTCTCTATTTTGGGCACTTAATTATATTACTGGCTCATTGAAGTCATCAAAGAGAGACAGACAGAGACAGAGGAGCCAAGCCAGCTGAGTTTAGGGCACTGTTTCATCAAGAGGGCAATAAATGCAAAGGCTTATCAACCACCAACAACTGAAAGCTTATGCAAAAGGGAAAATTCCCAAATCATCAAAAATTTCTCAGCTTTACTTCTGCTGTATGGAGCATCAGTAAAAACCACCATAACAAACAAAAAATAAATGCCAGGAAGAAGCTGACAGTTCCAAGTCAGAAAATCCAGTCGGCAGTTCTGGGTATTCAATAATACCAAAGGTTAAATTATCAGCAGAAATTTGATGCTCTAAATCACAGGAGGGAAAGACCTTAGACCCTATTTGCAGGATGCTGTATAGAACAGTGGTTAAGAACATAGACAGTGAAATTAAACTACGTGGATTCTAATCACAATTTTTCTACTAACTAGTTGTGGACTTTGTACAAGCCACCTACCTTCTCTAAGCTTCAGTTTTCCTCATCTATCCATAAGGATGACCACAATAGTCTTGCACATAATAAGTAATGTTGGCTACATTATTTAACCAGATCCCCTATTTCATATGCATAGGTAAGATGTATTTTTTTCAGTCTCATTTTATGAGTGGGGGGGACTGAAGGATGTAGGGTTTCAGAATTTACCTTCCAGGCTATTGATCTTTCCAGTTTCATGTATACACAAAAGTACTGTGATAACCACCCACTCCTTAAAATCTCTCTCTTGGGTTTAGAGGACCTTGAATTTTCCCATTAAAGATTCAGTTCTTGGGTTGATCTCCCCAAAGATCTAAAATGGAAGTTCTCCTCCTCCTCCCTCCACTCAGTGGTGAAGAACATGAAACTACTTCACTCTATTCAGAGTCTGGTCAGAAGAGACTTGGCTCCTGAGGAGCACTGGCCTCATGTGTGCAGAATGAGGGATGGAGTTTATGAAGCAGGAAAAGAGACTGAAGAAAGCGGGTAAAAGATCAGAAGAGAAGGATTCCAGAATTGTGCTCCAACTGCTCCCTCATCTTATCAGGGACGGGACAGCACTTCTGGATATCTTGCTTCTGAAAGGAAGGAAGACAAACTCACCTCTTGGATTCCCCAAGCTTCCTTAGCAACGAGAACCACTGTCACCTTCCCACCTGCCACATCAGACACCCTTAGATCTTCTAGCAAAATAGGACTGGGGTCCATGTTCATTTGCAAGAACTATTTCTTTGCAAATGCCGTCACCTAGGCTCATGGGCAATGACAGAGTGACAGGAGATGCTGGCGGCCAAGCTATTTTTGAAGGACTTATCATAGTTCTTGGGGAAACTGTGAAGGAAGAGTACCTTGATTTTTATTTTGTCCTCATCTTTCTTTGTTCCTTGCTATCCAAGGGATTCATGATCTCTCCTTATCTGAGTAGCCTATTCTCCCTTGACCCATGCCTACCACCACCATCCCTTTTGGTAGATAAAAAGGTAGACTCACCTTCCTCTTCCTTTGACCTACAAACCTCATGACAAAAAGTCAAAAAGCCACAGGAAGCAGCAGAGGGAAACCCACTCACCCCCACTCCCATCTTCTCTACTGAGCACTTTTGTAACAGCTCAGATATTTCAGACTTTTAGGGTCAACGAAAATAACTTTTTATGTATATATTCTCCAAGCAAGACGGACCTAGCTAATCATACCAAAGAGAGATATCAAGACTCAGGGTCAAAACAACTTAAACAAAACCTAATGCAGCGGTGACTCTAGAATACAACAGAAAAGGACTTTAAGTCATTATGTTGGGGAGTCTGTGGTGAGGAGAGTTCAAAAACTCATCTAGAAGCTACGTTCCACAGCAAGCAAATGTTTTTTACTTAGACTGTATGTTTATTTGAGGAGGTCTGGGAGGAACTGATAGAGACAAAGGCAGGCAGACTAAGACCCTACCTCAGAGCCACTCCTAGGGTTGCCAATGACCCAGTGGCATTTGGTTTGTTTTGAGTTGCCTGACCTATTATATTAGCAAGACTATCAGCAACACTGTCAGTGTTCCCCTCAATCTAGTGCCTGGGTACCTAGCTGCCTGTAAAAGTCTCAGACACTCTGCAGTGACTCTTACCAGGAGGTTGAATGGGACTGAGTAGAAAGATTCTGGTTCAGATGCTGGCTAGCTGTATGACCTTGGGCAAGTCTCCTCTTCTCTGGTCCCTCATCCATAAAATGGAGAGGCTATTTCCTTTGTATAAACATTATGTGATTCAAAGTGGTTTGTTTATTAGAATGTGTGAGAAGCCTGAGATGGAATGTTTACTTCCTTTGGAAAATTCTAATTTAACAGCCAAAAGAGTATTTTTTTTTCCTGTGAAGGAATAAAAAGAAATGCATTCACTCAATCTGCTAACCCCAAAACCCAAACAAAGAGAGTCCGGGGTATAAATGAGTTGGCCCAGACTCCTACAAGCACTTGCTCACATGTCAGCTGTGTTCCCTGAGTCTTTTGGCAAAATGGCATGGCACGTTCGTCCTGGTCCCACAGAAAAGAAAATCGTTCACACCTTTGTATAACTCTATGCATTAAATCATAAATTATTCTTCCCCTCTCTTCCACTTTCAGAATCTATACAAAAGTGATTACCTCAGTCGTTCTTCAATATTATTTTCATACCTGGAAAATGCATTTTCAAAAAGTTATTTATTTTTCACAGCATGTCAGGTTTTTATATTGTACTAGTTAAAATAAAACTATTATATAGCTTACTGTATACTTTTGCATGCATTACATTTCCCTACAAATGCTGTGAAGGAGCATTTTCACAGGTCTTAGGTACATTTATTTTAAATATTATATTATACTTTATTTTAGCACTGTTCCAGATTTTAAGAAAGTCAGTTGCTAACGTAACTTAGCTATTAAATAACTTTCCTACTGAAGTTGCCCCACTGCAGAAGAAAAATTATTTAAATATTAAAAGCGGTTTTACCATGAAACTTAAAACCAACTCATACTATTATTCCTTTGCAAGAGCTCTTGAAATAGCTAAAAATATCCCTTTGGATTTGATTCATGCTCACCTAAAAGCAAGAAT
This sequence comes from Physeter macrocephalus, assembly GCF_002837175.3. Lineage (NCBI taxonomy): Eukaryota > Metazoa > Chordata > Mammalia > Artiodactyla > Physeteridae > Physeter > Physeter macrocephalus. The sequence continues at coordinate 152,831,631 of NC_041221.1, forward strand.
TGGGCAGGGAGTGAAACATGTAAAGCATAAAATATTGAATGTATACAACCCAGCATTTCTAATAATGAGGCCCACTGGTTCTTTTTTTTTTTAATAAATTTTACTTATTTATTATTTATTTTTGGCTGCATTGAGTCTTCGTTGCTGTGCGCGGGCTTTCTCTAGTTGCGGCGAGCAGGGGCTACTCTTTGTTACTGTGCATGGGCTTCTCATTGCGGTGGCTTCTCTTGTTGCAGAGCACGTGCTCTAGGTGCACGGGCTTCAGTAGTTGTGGCACACGGGCTCAGTAGTTGTGGCTCGCGGGCTCTAGAGCACAGGCCCAGTAGTTGTGGCGCACAGGCTTAGTTGCTCTGCGGCATGTGGGATCTTCCCGGACCAGGGCTTGAACCCGTGTGCCCTGCACTGGCAGGCAGATTCTTAACCACTGCGCCACTATGAAAGTCCCAGCCCACCAGTTCTTGATGTATATGGTTAAGTTTAAAGTATTTCCTGGAGTACCTCTACATGATGACAAAACAAAACAAAAAGGTTTGCTTAAGGTAATCCTAAATTTTTGCCTGAAATTGTTTTCTGCTCAAACATAATATTAACCATTCTCTAAAGTGCCGTGGATTTCTTTAAAAGCCACCTCAATTAATAACTACACAGAAGGACATGGATCCAGGTGCTTTTATTGGCATTTGTACCTTTGACCACGGGAGCCCTCAGCTACGGGTAAGGGGCACTGGCTGCAGGATAATCTGCCAAAACAAAGCTGACCGTTGCCTATAAACCGAAGGAACTACGGCTCCACACTGACGCCTCACTGCCTTAGGAAATGCTGCTCCTCTCCGGCGGCTCTCCGAGTGGCTGAGTGAGAGGCAGAAAAAGGAAATGCTTAAAATTTTTTTTTTCCTTGTGTGGAGAACTTTTTTTTTTTAAACATCTTTATTGGAGTATAATTGCTTTACAATTGGTGTTTTAGTTTCTGCTTTACAACAAAGTGAATCAGTTACACATATACATATGTTCTCATATCTCTTCCCTCTTGCGTCTCCCTCCCTCCCACCCTCCCTATCCCACCCCTCTAGGTGGTCACAAAGCACCGAGCTGATCTCCCTGTGCTATGAGGCTGCTTCCCACTAGCTTTCTATTTTATGTTTGGTAGTGTATATATGTCCATGCCACTCTCTCACTTTGTCCCAGCTTACCCTTCCCCCTCCCCGTTTTAATACATGATTCTGCAATGGTTTTTGAGCCCTGGCATGAAGAGTTTGAAAGCACTAGCTACTTTGCATCCATTGAGGATGACACCAAAATGTCTATCTATGATCTGGAGTACAGGTGACTCAAGAAACTAGTTTCTTTTCCTTTTTCTTCTTTTTAAGTCGAGTTGGGGGCTTCCCTGGTGGTGCAGTGGTTAAGAATCCGCCTGCCAATGCAGGGGACACAGGTTTGAGCCCTGGTCCGGGAAGATCCCATATGTTGCAGAGCAACAAAGCCCGTGCGCCACAACTACTGAGCCTGCGCTCTAGAGCTCGTGAGCCACAACTACTGAGCCTGCGTGCCACAACTACGGAGCCTGTGTGCCACAGCTACTGAAGCCTGAACGCCTAGAGCCCATGCTCCACAACAAGAGAAGCCACCGCAATGAGAAGCCCATGCACCGCAACAAAGAGTAGCCCTTGCTCGCCACAACTAGAGAAAGCCAGCACACAGCAACGAAGACCCAACGCAGCCAAAAAAAAAAAAAGAAACAAAAACAAAACTATAAAGTCCACTTGGCAGCAGCCTATCTTGAAATCTTTCAGAATTGCCTTAATCTTTCATTTTAGTTTTGTCTCAAGCTACACAGGATGTCCACCCTCGGTGCCCCAGAGGTCACAGGCAGTGAGTCCCTGAACAGGGAAAGCACGCTCAGAGAAATACAGAGAGAAAGAGTGGAGAAAAGAAAGCAAAGATACTCCACATGTATTTTTAATACCACCGAATTTAGCTAAAATGCACTCCCTGGTAGTGCTTTTAGCTAACAAGCAGGCAATATATTGCACTGTAAAATGTTTTATTTAACACTTTACAGTTTTTAGCTCTGTGGCCATTGCAGGTATATCCATTAAAAGCAACACAGACCATAAATCAGAATTCCACACCTTTTCACAGCATATGAATCTATTCTCCTGCCGCTAAGCACACAGCTTTCATTGATGCCGATGGGGGTGACATATACTTATGCAGGGGAGACCAGACCACTCTATACATGTGAATTTATGCTTTTAGACAGGTGGCTGTATGTAGACAAGAGACACCAATAAACAGATTTTACTGGAGCTGTTTGGAAACAGATTCTGTGCTACGTATCTACAGAGGAACAGTCATCTTTTTCAAAGGGAAATACAGAGGCAAACCCTTGGCAGAGTTATGATCTACAGGTTCACTATACCACAATGTGGTACCCATCCACACACACATCCATGGTTATCTGAACTGAGTTTGACCAATCCTCGATGCTTTAATAAGCTAATAGTAATTCTGAAATTACACTTAAGCTTAACCCTCATTGCATGAAAACATAGCAAACACTGCATGGCAGAAAGCAAATGTTAACTTTTTTAATGCTCTGTGCAATATACATACCCACACAAACACAGGGTATAGATTCTTAAAGGAATGGGTTTTTCATGAAGCATAAATCTTTTAGATCACCACCAAAGGGACTGATACCCTGACTTTGAGGGAATATACTTCTCGTGTTTAAAAAATAAATAAATACTAAAATAGTCTGTGTCGCATATGGATTCTGTGTGGTGATTTTATATATTTCTATTCTTGAACAGTATTTCCTTTTATTTGCTTTCTGCATTTTAGTCACTTCCAAGGGAACCCAGGAATAATGCAAGTTGCAAAAACAGATGTAGCAAATATTAAAAAAAAAAATAGGCAGCCTAAATTTCCATGATTTACAATAGATATTCACACCTGCAGAAAGGGTTGACATTCAGCATATGTATCTAGCTGTGTGTGATGAACAGAGGGCTTTTATCAAGATAAAATATCTATTTCGAAAGAAATCAACCAGAAACACACCAGCTCCCATCTTCAGCTTCTTCCTGTACTTCATTATAAAGTCAGCTTTCTAAAAGACATTGGAAGGGTCAATCTACTTTTATTTACTGCACCGAATATTGCTATGATTGACCCTGTCAACTCCATCTGTTACAGAGACTTAAATGCCATGACAATATTTAACTACTCACATTTGCTTGCATGGCTGTGGTAGAGAGAACCACAAAATACTGATCTATCCAAACGAGAAAAAAATTAGAGAGTGGCACAGTGGAATTTATGAATGAGAGTGCTTTGGCTGCAAAGCATTCCCATTATAGCCCTCAGCCACCACAAAACTGCTGTGTAATTGGAAGGGAACTTTTTCCCATGCAAAGAAGCTTGCCGTCGGCGCCAACCCATCAGAGACAGCACGTTGGCATTAAGGGACACACACCTGCAGCCTCTCTCACTCACTGGGGCCTGGGCCTTGTCTGCACCCTCTGCTCACCAAGCAGAGAAAGATCTGAGAAAAAGCACAGATTCCAGAGGAATGGGCTGAAGGACTGTTAAACTCTTTGTCCATTGGATTTAGAGGTGAGGAAACTGAAGCCTGGAAAAGCAAAGCAAACAAGTCCCAGGTGCCCAGCCAAAGGCAAAGGCAAAGCCAGGACCAGAAGTCAGTGTTCCTCCTGCATCCTAGCCCAGAGCCTCCTCCTCTATACATCTAAAACTGACCCTATTTCAGAGTTTATTTACCTAAAACCATGATCAATCAATTCAAATTGTTATCCCAAATATCATTCTGGTTGGGAAACAATCAACTTCTTCCAAACCAGCTTAGGCATATCACTGTTTTCCCAAAGGAAAAAAAAATTTTTTTCTTTGTGTGTGTGTATGTCTTTGTATGTGTTTGTTTCTTGGTACCCAAGTAACAGAAACTGTATTGAAGTTCAAAATAATTACTATATTTTTGGCCTTCCTTAAAAAAAATCCATCTTCTAAACAGAATTATACCATAGATCTCACATGTATTAATATCTTAAATTTCAAAAAGACTAAGTTATTAAGTTCAGTAGAGTGTTCTCAGGTTTTGATTTATTATTATGCTGCATAGCATAAGTGTTACATATAGTATTTTTTATTTATCAAATATAACAGTACAAGAAACAGTTAAACAAGATGTCATGATAGGAAATTGCTTTAGGTTAGGTGGTCAGGAAAGGCCCCTTTACAAAGATCTCTCTGGAAAGGAAAAGGCCTGATTTATATAACTCACATCTTGTCATAGATGAAATAACAGTAGTAAAGCACCTACTATCTAACGGAATCATGCATTTAAGGAAAGTACTATTTCTATAATATTTCTAACAATACCAAACAATCCAGCAGGATAGATGCTGTTTTCCCTGTTTTGCAGATTAAAAAGCCTAAGTTTCAAAGAGATGAGGTTACTCATCCAAGGTCACACGTCTAGTTAGTAGACAAGTTTGAAACCTTTGTCCATCTGATCCCAACATCCTTGCTACTTCTACTGTGCCACATGGAATTCTGACTAAAAGAAGCAGGCAGACATAGAGATTTGCTCTCCATTTGATTATCACATCCTTGGAGCCATGTTCCCTGACTCCTTCCGTAAGTCAGATCTCCTCCCTGACATATGTGTGCACTTATATCATCCTCCTGCACCTGCCTTCATAGCACCTAACATAATTGTAACCTCACTTTTGTTTACGTGATTCTTTGAATGACTGTCTTTCCTACTAGACTGTAAAGTCTATGCAGTGTCTCTAATAGTCTTTGCTTGGCACATAGTAGATGCTCACTGAACGAATGAACCACTGCTTCAAACTTACCCTTGCCTTGAGGAATTCAGTACAAAATACATAGCCAGGAGAACCCAAATTGCTATCACTGTCTTATTGTTCTAGCCAGATCTGACAACCACAATTTAGATTCAAATTATGCCTTTCATTTAAACATCTCAAAACAAAATAAAAATAAACAGCTGGAAATAGCTAACAAAAAAGAAAGAAAGAAAGAAAGAAAGAAAGGAGAGACCAGAATAAGTTTAGAACTTTGCCAAAGGTCTTGATGGTAGCAATAAAACCATAAATGTCTCACGGCACTTCATACATCATGAGGGCTCGCAGATGGAAATGATATCAGTTCCATTCTCTGCTTCTGCTTCAGCTCACCAAGACACTGCTCCAGGAAAAGGTGAAGTGATTTATCCTGCATTCTGTCATTCGGAATCCTCTGTTAACCGGCACTTGTGCAGTCACAGTACAATGATAAATGATGGTCATAATTATGACCCTAATTCACAGCAAGTCACCAAGGTATTCTCTAGATCATAGAAAAATGACACTAGGTGAGAAGTTCTTTAAGAGTTGAAACCATGTTACACCATTCTCCCAGGGGCTTTATATAATACATAATTGTTGAATAAAACTATATTCATTATATCCATGCTATCATACCTGAAAGAGATATTCTGTATATACCATATGAAGACATTATCTACTAACCAGAATGTTTAATTATACAGACTACCCATTCATGTTTTTTTTCACAGAAATTTAATTCATCCTAAGTGGAAAGTGCTGATGATCTTAGTGGAGAATATTTGGTTCCAACCTCCAATTTACTAAACAGCTAAGAAGTTACTATATTGGGACTTTCAAAGAGCTGTAAGTGAATCAAGGTATTGTGGCTGGTGTTATTGTTGTTGTTTTAATCCACCAGACACTGCTCTCTGGATATTTAAATTCTGATGTAATGAAACAAACTAAAACTCTACAAAAAACTTTGATCTTTCCCAATTTAAGTGGGAGAAAATACATGTGAACATATACACTGCCATAGAGAGTATCCATGTAATATAAAATTTAAAGCAAAATTATATTATTCCAGACTACGGGTCCCTGATGTTTTATCTATGAGTCAAACAGGTAGCTTATTACTCATTTTTTATTTTGTCATTTATTCAATAACACTTGGTGTTAACTAAGCAGTATAATATAAAGAGCACAGTAATTAGTCAAATATTTCTTTATCTCGGGAACCCTCCTACACCATTGGTGGGAATATAAATTGGTACAGCCACTATGGAAAACAGTATGGAGGTTCCTCAAAAAACTAAAAATAGAGCTGCCATATTATCCAGCAATCCCACTCCGGGGTATATATCCGGAAAAACTATAATTTGAAAAGATACATGCACCCTAACGTTCACAGCAGCACTCTTTACAATAGGCAAGACATGGAAACAACCTAAATATCCATTGACAGATGAATGGATAAAGAAGATGTGGTACATATATATAATGGAATACTACTTAGCCATAAAAAAGAATGAAATAATGTCATTTGCAGCTATAAGGATGGATCTAGAGATTATCATACTAAGTGAAGTAAGTCAGAAAGAGAAAGACAAATACCCATATGATATCACTTATATGTGGAATCTAAAATATGACACAAATGAACTTACCTATGAAACAGATATAAAGAACAGACTTGTGGTTGCCAAGGGGGAGGGTGGGTGGGAGAGGGATGGTTTGGGAGTTTGGGATTAGTTGATGCAAACTGTTATACACAGAATGGATAAATAGCAAGGTTCTACTGTATAGCACAGGGAACTATATTCAGGATCCTGTAATAAACCATAATGGAAAAGAATGTGAAAAAGAATATAGATATGTATAACTGAATCATCTTGCTGGATAGCAGAAATACAACATTGTAAATCTACTATACTTCAATAAAATAAATTTTTAAAAATATATATTTCTTTATCTCATCTGTACCTTCTCTTTTTTCTTTCATTCATTTGCATTTTCAAATTTCTAAAGTAACTTCTGCCAGGATTATAAGGGAATTGGTTAATTTTTATAAACAAAACCACAGGAAAAAAAAATATCCTCAATAAACTAGAGCTAAAAACAAAGACTCCAAAGAAGGGGAAAATACTAAATAACCTTAGGACCTTACTAAATACATTTAATCCTTTGAATAACTGTATAAATATTTGACTGTCTTTTATTTATGTTTTCATTCTTCTTATTATAAAATAGGCTTTACAAAGTAGCCCTCTTTAAAAAAAAAAAAGGAAAAAAAAAGGAATGAAACAAAAAAAAACCTGTGGTTTATTATTTAACTTCCGAAAAGCCAACATCAAACGTTAGACTTTTAGCCTTCAAGACCAGATCATTTGTAATTTCTTCTTTTTTATTATTTTTTTAAATTTTTTTTATGTGGAAAAGAGTCAAAGATCTCAAAAATTCTTATCCAAAGGCTTCTCTTAGCCAAGCTGAGTTGATGGGAATTACTCTTTTGTGCCAAAACCCAAAAAAGAAGCTGTATACATTCCCTCCCTCCCTCCTCTTCATCCCTCTCCTCTACATCCCCCTCCCTTTCTGACTCAAAATGCAAATATTTATATTCTTTTTTCTCCTTGAATTTAAAGGAGGAATAAAAAGAGTCCTAGCTGAATTGGAAGTGTGAGGCTACAATTTCATTACACAAAAGAAATGATCTGAAACTCCCAAATGTATTTAACAAACCCACAGTGTTTATTTAGGACTAGGGTGAGAGGTACTTCTTATTTGCATAGGTTATCCTGTGAATTTACTGCATGCATAACTTTAAGGTACTTAATGAGTGATCCCAATAAAAATGGAATTAGGTTGCAGACAATGATAGTAATGAAACTCAGGGACAATGAAATAGGGTGCAAGTCCAAAGCTGTCTGGCAAAATCAAATTGTGTATCCTACAATCCAACTGCTATTGAAAATGCTGCAGCTTGAGGTAAAGTTGTCATAAAGTCCTGTCAAGATCAAACGGACATTAAAAAACCATATTTAGATCATTTCAATTCTCCCACCTCCCACCGTAAAAAGGGATGGATGAGAAAATGATCCAGGCAGGTCACATTGGTTCTCTTCTCCTTCATCCCTCACAGCCAATCTGACACTTTGTTCACTGCCCACTCCCTTCCCTTCCTGCCACCAAGACTTCATCACCTCTGGGGCTTACTATCCCAGTAACTTCTTAGTTTGGTCTCCTTGCCTCTGGACTCCACTCTCTACAGCGCTGCTCATCCCTCCAAGTTCAACTCAAATATCACTTCTTCCTAGCTTTCCCTCGCCCCATACAGAATTAATCAGTTCCCGATATGGGTGCTCCCTGATACTCTATTACACCATCTAACACATCTTATTGGTGAGCTCTCTGTTTGCATACATCTACACCTCGCAAGGGTATAGACATGTGAGAGCAGGAAAATCCTCTGTTTCACTAGCTTACAAGCAAGAGGATGTCACACAAAAAAGACCCTCAATAATCTCGTTGTATTGAACCCATTAGCTGTACTGTGGAATTTAGCTATTCATTTAACTGTGCCGAGTCGTCCATGATGACAAGAATACTGCTAATTCAAACATGCTTCTACAACAGAAGTAGAATATGACACCTACCAAGTGTCAGGCACTGTACTGGGAAGGAATGAAACAGCCACAGCCTCTGGCCTTATGGAGCTTGCAGCACGCTATGCTGGGAACTGACCCAGCTGGAGATGTCAGTAAAAGTGTCTAAGAATCCAAAGAAAGGCAGCTAGAACCTAATGGATGAATTGAACTTAAGCTATCAAAAAAGGAGGGAGTGTCCCTGACACAAGCAATGGGCACAGCATATAAGGAATTTGGTCTTTATCTTAAGAGGAATAAGAAATCACTGATGGGTTCTAAGCTCTGGAAGAGCACTAACAGATGTCAATTCTGAAAAGCTTACTCTGGCTCCTGTGTGGAGGAGTGGATTCTAGAGAGGCCAAATGGATGCAGAGACACCAACATGGAGACAGGGCAGGAGTCCAGGTGAGTGATGGTAGTGGTGGGGATAGTGCGGAGAGGACAGAGTTGAGAGATGCCTAGTGTGGCCGTGCAGAATGAGGGAGAAGGCAGCATCAAGGATAATTCCCAGGTTTCGACAACTGAAGGGACAGAGAAATCTGTCCATAATAGAAGGAAGATGACGTGGTTTGAGAACCAGAATTGAGAGCTCATGTTTGGACACTGAGTTCTTCAACATGGATTTTAGGTCCCCCCACTCCCCGTCTTTATGTAAAAACGGCTCCCTACAGTAAGAAACCCACACCTCTTATCAGGGCTTTTAGAGGCCTTCACACAGTAACCCCGACCTTCTTTCCAACCTTCTTTCCCACCAGTTGCCATGCTATTTCCCTCCCCCCCAGGAGTTTCCCCTTCCCAAAACTTTTAGGCAACTCATGGAACCCTATCTGTATCTCCTTCCCCAAAATCCCGCATCCAAACCTGCTTTCTAATGCTTGCTTCCTGGTGAGAGGCAAATGCTCAACATCTAACAGAGTCACCCACCCCAGAACGGTCTATATTTCAGGCTGAAGACACATAGCTCCAATCGTGTCTCATTCACCTTTTTATCTCCTGGACCTGTCAAAAGATAGGGACCATATTTCCACATTCTGGTACCATATTTTTCAAAGCAAAAACACAGCACCTGGTTGGACAACATGAACACACTTAGAGGAAAAAGACAAACTAGCCTTCAGACATACAATAAGTACTCATCAAACATTTATTGAATATTTATTGAATTTGTGTGCTCATTGGTGGATTCAACAAAGAATCACTGAATGCCTACAACGCCCATGCACACTGCAGGTGCTCAATAAAGAACAAAGGATGGACTATTAGGCACCAGAATCTTCCCTCCCCATAGGCTTTCCTACTCAGCCTCTGTAACAGATGTCTCTGATACCTGCCTCCCATCTTTGTGGTCCATTCTGATTTCAGCCACGTATCTCACCCTGACTTCATGCCATCACAAGAAGGCTTCCTTCCGTGGCATGCGAACTCTGAGGGAGCTGCCTGGCCTGAACACAAGCACAGCCTACAACTGTCAAGGTGGCAGTGCACCCAGGGACAACCCTCAACCTTGGGGACAGGAGCCAGGAAATAAATGCCCCAGCCTCTTGTCTTTCGGAAGCATAATTCTAGGAGGCATATTTAATCTGCCTCTTAGGAGCTCCCAACAGGATCAAACGCCTATTGCCTACCCAGTGACTTTGATAATGCACCATTATCTTAGTTTTTCTTCTCTACCTGTTCTCCCTCTCCTCACATCCTGCTCCCTAGGATGATGCTCACATAAACTACCTGCAACCAAATCCTTGTGGAAGGTTTACTTTCAAGAGAAGTTCAAACTATTTGATAGTTCAAACTATTTGAAGATAGCCTCTAATCAAAAGCAGCCATTTCAGTGTCCATGAGATACTCCAACTTTCACTCTGGCTAATGAATTCCACACTGAAAACAGGGCGAGGGCCATTCAGGAACTCTTCCAGTTCTGTTGTTCTATGAAGAGGACATCTGTGGAACGTTGCACTGCAAAGAGCACATGGTAAGTGCTAAATGCATGTCTTGCAAATTAAGTCCAGGTAAAAATACAGCTTCTTCACTGTAGTAAAAAGGAAAGGAAGTAATGTATGTGGCTTCCCAAATTATTGGTTTTGTCACAACATTCCCCTGCATTTTTCAGTCTGACTTGGCTCTTTTTTCCAACCTTGGCCCAGTGCATTAGAACATATTTGTCAGTATATTAAATACTACTGAAACTTCCCCAAATCATCCCAGAACAGTAAAGAAAGAAAGAAAGAAAAAAAGCTTCTGATTGAAACATGCTCAGCTATCCATTAGCATGACAAAGTCTGCATTTTATTTAGAAATTGCCATTAATAATGAAATGATGTATGTATGATTTCCACTCCTGCAGCTCTTCCTTCCTTGCACAATCAATTATACATTTAAGAAAATACTTAGTGGATAGAAGGCTTCTCTAATTAAGCATCACTTGAGGGAGCCTGTGAGATTCTTAAAGCTAGAGAAGCTCTCTTAAATATGTGAGATGGCAGAAAAACACTCAAAATATTTTAGTCTTAATTAGAAAAACAAGCTTTTATGCATTCTGAACTGCTACATAAGAAAAATTCACATACCCAGAGATTTTTTAACCCAATAAAGACTTTGAGGTGAACTAACTATTCTGCAAAGTATAAATTCTTTCTTTGTTCCAGCTAAGAAGCCAGTACTAAATTGAAATTAGATATTTTGAGTGAGACTCAGCCTTAGAATTGCTGTCCCTTAGACAAAACAGTCTTTTCTGTCTAAATCATTGAGGATTTAAGATGGTTGGCTCTTGAGAAGTCTGGAAATTTTCCAAAGTTAGAATCAAACAGAAACAGCTAGCATAAAATTTCCCAGAAGGCAAAACAAGGATGGTTTTTCTCACTAAAATTATTACATATCACATCCTGTTGTCAGGAGGGGTGCTTATCTTGGGATCATCTCCAATATGAATTTGCATCCCAGTTGTCCTGGAAAACTAACTCTCTCCAACACACCACAGCAGATTCACTCAATTTGGCAAGTCCTAACGCTTTCTCTTTCTCTCCCTCTAGAGGCAGAAAATGAAGCACTAAATAAGACTTGATTTCAAGGCATTAGAAATAAAACTTGGGATAAACCACTCCAACAGGAAGAGAAAGCTGACCTTGAAAGAAGGCAAGGAGTGTGACAAGTTGTACAGAGGAGAAACAAAGGACAGTGGCTGAGGAGGGGTAGGGAGATAAAAGATGATGTACAGCGCACTGGCTCTTTTCCCTCTCACCCTCCTGTCTCCATCTACTTCTGCTTTCTCTCCTCCATATATTCTCTCTCCCTCCCTCTCTCTCTCCCTCTCTCTCTCCCTCCCTCTCTCTCTCTCTCTCTCTCTCTCTCTCTCTCTCTCTCTCTCTCTCTCCCCCTCCCATGTTCTCAGTCTCTCTCTCTCCCCTCTCTCTCTCCCCCTCCCATGTTCTCAGTCTCTCTCTCCCTCTCTCTCTCCCATGTTCTCAGTCTCTCTCTCCCCCCCCCTCTCTCTCCCTCCATTGGTGGTCTCTGTATCTCTGACTCTTCCTTTCTTGCTCTAGTTCTCTCTCCAACTTTCCACGACTCACTTCCGCATAGGACCATAGGACCGAGGATCCACCCCCGCCTCCAGCCCAGGTGACCCCTCCTACAACAGGAGGCATCGTTGAGCTTCCTGAATGGGCTCTGTACATGGTGCCATGTCACCAGAGACAGCAGATGTCCCAGGACACCTCCTTTCCCCAGCATCTCTTTCCCCAGCACCCCTCGGCCCCAGGAGCCTCAGTCACTTTGTATGTGTTTGTTTCTTGGTACCCAAGTAACAGAAACTGTATTGAAGTTCAAAATAATTACTATATTTTTGGCCTTCCTTAAAAAAAATCCATCTTCTAAACAGAATTATACCATAGATCTCACATGTATTAATATCTTAAATTTCAAAAAGACTAAGTTATTAAGTTCAGTAGAGTGTTCTCAGGTTTTGATTTATTATTATGCTGCATAGCATAAGTGTTACATATAGTATTTTTTATTTATCAAATATAACAGTACAAGAAACAGTTAAACAAGATGTCATGATAGGAAATTGCTTTAGGTTAGGTGGTCAGGAAAGGCCCCTTTACAAAGATCTCTCTGGAAAGGAAAAGGCCTGATTTATATAACTCACATCTTGTCATAGATGAAATAACAGTAGTAAAGCACCTACTATCTAACGGAATCATGCATTTAAGGAAAGTACTATTTCTATAATATTTCTAACAATACCAAACAATCCAGCAGGATAGATGCTGTTTTCCCTGTTTTGCAGATTAAAAAGCCTAAGTTTCAAAGAGATGAGGTTACTCATCCAAGGTCACACGTCTAGTTAGTAGACAAGTTTGAAACCTTTGTCCATCTGATCCCAACATCCTTGCTACTTCTACTGTGCCACATGGAATTCTGACTAAAAGAAGCAGGCAGACATAGAGATTTGCTCTCCATTTGATTATCACATCCTTGGAGCCATGTTCCCTGACTCCTTCCGTAAGTCAGATCTCCTCCCTGACATATGTGTGCACTTATATCATCCTCCTGCACCTGCCTTCATAGCACCTAACATAATTGTAACCTCACTTTTGTTTACGTGATTCTTTGAATGACTGTCTTTCCTACTAGACTGTAAAGTCTATGCAGTGTCTCTAATAGTCTTTGCTTGGCACATAGTAGATGCTCACTGAACGAATGAACCACTGCTTCAAACTTACCCTTGCCTTGAGGAATTCAGTACAAAATACATAGCCAGGAGAACCCAAATTGCTATCACTGTCTTATTGTTCTAGCCAGATCTGACAACCACAATTTAGATTCAAATTATGCCTTTCATTTAAACATCTCAAAACAAAATAAAAATAAACAGCTGGAAATAGCTAACAAAAAAGAAAGAAAGAAAGAAAGAAAGAAAGGAGAGACCAGAATAAGTTTAGAACTTTGCCAAAGGTCTTGATGGTAGCAATAAAACCATAAATGTCTCACGGCACTTCATACATCATGAGGGCTCGCAGATGGAAATGATATCAGTTCCATTCTCTGCTTCTGCTTCAGCTCACCAAGACACTGCTCCAGGAAAAGGTGAAGTGATTTATCCTGCATTCTGTCATTCGGAATCCTCTGTTAACCGGCACTTGTGCAGTCACAGTACAATGATAAATGATGGTCATAATTATGACCCTAATTCACAGCAAGTCACCAAGGTATTCTCTAGATCATAGAAAAATGACACTAGGTGAGAAGTTCTTTAAGAGTTGAAACCATGTTACACCATTCTCCCAGGGGCTTTATATAATACATAATTGTTGAATAAAACTATATTCATTATATCCATGCTATCATACCTGAAAGAGATATTCTGTATATACCATATGAAGACATTATCTACTAACCAGAATGTTTAATTATACAGACTACCCATTCATGTTTTTTTTCACAGAAATTTAATTCATCCTAAGTGGAAAGTGCTGATGATCTTAGTGGAGAATATTTGGTTCCAACCTCCAATTTACTAAACAGCTAAGAAGTTACTATATTGGGACTTTCAAAGAGCTGTAAGTGAATCAAGGTATTGTGGCTGGTGTTATTGTTGTTGTTTTAATCCACCAGACACTGCTCTCTGGATATTTAAATTCTGATGTAATGAAACAAACTAAAACTCTACAAAAAACTTTGATCTTTCCCAATTTAAGTGGGAGAAAATACATGTGAACATATACACTGCCATAGAGAGTATCCATGTAATATAAAATTTAAAGCAAAATTATATTATTCCAGACTACGGGTCCCTGATGTTTTATCTATGAGTCAAACAGGTAGCTTATTACTCATTTTTTATTTTGTCATTTATTCAATAACACTTGGTGTTAACTAAGCAGTATAATATAAAGAGCACAGTAATTAGTCAAATATTTCTTTATCTCGGGAACCCTCCTACACCATTGGTGGGAATATAAATTGGTACAGCCACTATGGAAAACAGTATGGAGGTTCCTCAAAAAACTAAAAATAGAGCTGCCATATTATCCAGCAATCCCACTCCGGGGTATATATCCGGAAAAACTATAATTTGAAAAGATACATGCACCCTAACGTTCACAGCAGCACTCTTTACAATAGGCAAGACATGGAAACAACCTAAATATCCATTGACAGATGAATGGATAAAGAAGATGTGGTACATATATATAATGGAATACTACTTAGCCATAAAAAAGAATGAAATAATGTCATTTGCAGCTATAAGGATGGATCTAGAGATTATCATACTAAGTGAAGTAAGTCAGAAAGAGAAAGACAAATACCCATATGATATCACTTATATGTGGAATCTAAAATATGACACAAATGAACTTACCTATGAAACAGATATAAAGAACAGACTTGTGGTTGCCAAGGGGGAGGGTGGGTGGGAGAGGGATGGTTTGGGAGTTTGGGATTAGTTGATGCAAACTGTTATACACAGAATGGATAAATAGCAAGGTTCTACTGTATAGCACAGGGAACTATATTCAGGATCCTGTAATAAACCATAATGGAAAAGAATGTGAAAAAGAATATAGATATGTATAACTGAATCATCTTGCTGGATAGCAGAAATACAACATTGTAAATCTACTATACTTCAATAAAATAAATTTTTAAAAATATATATTTCTTTATCTCATCTGTACCTTCTCTTTTTTCTTTCATTCATTTGCATTTTCAAATTTCTAAAGTAACTTCTGCCAGGATTATAAGGGAATTGGTTAATTTTTATAAACAAAACCACAGGAAAAAAAAATATCCTCAATAAACTAGAGCTAAAAACAAAGACTCCAAAGAAGGGGAAAATACTAAATAACCTTAGGACCTTACTAAATACATTTAATCCTTTGAATAACTGTATAAATATTTGACTGTCTTTTATTTATGTTTTCATTCTTCTTATTATAAAATAGGCTTTACAAAGTAGCCCTCTTTAAAAAAAAAAAAGGAAAAAAAAAGGAATGAAACAAAAAAAAACCTGTGGTTTATTATTTAACTTCCGAAAAGCCAACATCAAACGTTAGACTTTTAGCCTTCAAGACCAGATCATTTGTAATTTCTTCTTTTTTATTATTTTTTTAAATTTTTTTTATGTGGAAAAGAGTCAAAGATCTCAAAAATTCTTATCCAAAGGCTTCTCTTAGCCAAGCTGAGTTGATGGGAATTACTCTTTTGTGCCAAAACCCAAAAAAGAAGCTGTATACATTCCCTCCCTCCCTCCTCTTCATCCCTCTCCTCTACATCCCCCTCCCTTTCTGACTCAAAATGCAAATATTTATATTCTTTTTTCTCCTTGAATTTAAAGGAGGAATAAAAAGAGTCCTAGCTGAATTGGAAGTGTGAGGCTACAATTTCATTACACAAAAGAAATGATCTGAAACTCCCAAATGTATTTAACAAACCCACAGTGTTTATTTAGGACTAGGGTGAGAGGTACTTCTTATTTGCATAGGTTATCCTGTGAATTTACTGCATGCATAACTTTAAGGTACTTAATGAGTGATCCCAATAAAAATGGAATTAGGTTGCAGACAATGATAGTAATGAAACTCAGGGACAATGAAATAGGGTGCAAGTCCAAAGCTGTCTGGCAAAATCAAATTGTGTATCCTACAATCCAACTGCTATTGAAAATGCTGCAGCTTGAGGTAAAGTTGTCATAAAGTCCTGTCAAGATCAAACGGACATTAAAAAACCATATTTAGATCATTTCAATTCTCCCACCTCCCACCGTAAAAAGGGATGGATGAGAAAATGATCCAGGCAGGTCACATTGGTTCTCTTCTCCTTCATCCCTCACAGCCAATCTGACACTTTGTTCACTGCCCACTCCCTTCCCTTCCTGCCACCAAGACTTCATCACCTCTGGGGCTTACTATCCCAGTAACTTCTTAGTTTGGTCTCCTTGCCTCTGGACTCCACTCTCTACAGCGCTGCTCATCCCTCCAAGTTCAACTCAAATATCACTTCTTCCTAGCTTTCCCTCGCCCCATACAGAATTAATCAGTTCCCGATATGGGTGCTCCCTGATACTCTATTACACCATCTAACACATCTTATTGGTGAGCTCTCTGTTTGCATACATCTACACCTCGCAAGGGTATAGACATGTGAGAGCAGGAAAATCCTCTGTTTCACTAGCTTACAAGCAAGAGGATGTCACACAAAAAAGACCCTCAATAATCTCGTTGTATTGAACCCATTAGCTGTACTGTGGAATTTAGCTATTCATTTAACTGTGCCGAGTCGTCCATGATGACAAGAATACTGCTAATTCAAACATGCTTCTACAACAGAAGTAGAATATGACACCTACCAAGTGTCAGGCACTGTACTGGGAAGGAATGAAACAGCCACAGCCTCTGGCCTTATGGAGCTTGCAGCACGCTATGCTGGGAACTGACCCAGCTGGAGATGTCAGTAAAAGTGTCTAAGAATCCAAAGAAAGGCAGCTAGAACCTAATGGATGAATTGAACTTAAGCTATCAAAAAAGGAGGGAGTGTCCCTGACACAAGCAATGGGCACAGCATATAAGGAATTTGGTCTTTATCTTAAGAGGAATAAGAAATCACTGATGGGTTCTAAGCTCTGGAAGAGCACTAACAGATGTCAATTCTGAAAAGCTTACTCTGGCTCCTGTGTGGAGGAGTGGATTCTAGAGAGGCCAAATGGATGCAGAGACACCAACATGGAGACAGGGCAGGAGTCCAGGTGAGTGATGGTAGTGGTGGGGATAGTGCGGAGAGGACAGAGTTGAGAGATGCCTAGTGTGGCCGTGCAGAATGAGGGAGAAGGCAGCATCAAGGATAATTCCCAGGTTTCGACAACTGAAGGGACAGAGAAATCTGTCCATAATAGAAGGAAGATGACGTGGTTTGAGAACCAGAATTGAGAGCTCATGTTTGGACACTGAGTTCTTCAACATGGATTTTAGGTCCCCCCACTCCCCGTCTTTATGTAAAAACGGCTCCCTACAGTAAGAAACCCACACCTCTTATCAGGGCTTTTAGAGGCCTTCACACAGTAACCCCGACCTTCTTTCCAACCTTCTTTCCCACCAGTTGCCATGCTATTTCCCTCCCCCCCAGGAGTTTCCCCTTCCCAAAACTTTTAGGCAACTCATGGAACCCTATCTGTATCTCCTTCCCCAAAATCCCGCATCCAAACCTGCTTTCTAATGCTTGCTTCCTGGTGAGAGGCAAATGCTCAACATCTAACAGAGTCACCCACCCCAGAACGGTCTATATTTCAGGCTGAAGACACATAGCTCCAATCGTGTCTCATTCACCTTTTTATCTCCTGGACCTGTCAAAAGATAGGGACCATATTTCCACATTCTGGTACCATATTTTTCAAAGCAAAAACACAGCACCTGGTTGGACAACATGAACACACTTAGAGGAAAAAGACAAACTAGCCTTCAGACATACAATAAGTACTCATCAAACATTTATTGAATATTTATTGAATTTGTGTGCTCATTGGTGGATTCAACAAAGAATCACTGAATGCCTACAACGCCCATGCACACTGCAGGTGCTCAATAAAGAACAAAGGATGGACTATTAGGCACCAGAATCTTCCCTCCCCATAGGCTTTCCTACTCAGCCTCTGTAACAGATGTCTCTGATACCTGCCTCCCATCTTTGTGGTCCATTCTGATTTCAGCCACGTATCTCACCCTGACTTCATGCCATCACAAGAAGGCTTCCTTCCGTGGCATGCGAACTCTGAGGGAGCTGCCTGGCCTGAACACAAGCACAGCCTACAACTGTCAAGGTGGCAGTGCACCCAGGGACAACCCTCAACCTTGGGGACAGGAGCCAGGAAATAAATGCCCCAGCCTCTTGTCTTTCGGAAGCATAATTCTAGGAGGCATATTTAATCTGCCTCTTAGGAGCTCCCAACAGGATCAAACGCCTATTGCCTACCCAGTGACTTTGATAATGCACCATTATCTTAGTTTTTCTTCTCTACCTGTTCTCCCTCTCCTCACATCCTGCTCCCTAGGATGATGCTCACATAAACTACCTGCAACCAAATCCTTGTGGAAGGTTTACTTTCAAGAGAAGTTCAAACTATTTGATAGTTCAAACTATTTGAAGATAGCCTCTAATCAAAAGCAGCCATTTCAGTGTCCATGAGATACTCCAACTTTCACTCTGGCTAATGAATTCCACACTGAAAACAGGGCGAGGGCCATTCAGGAACTCTTCCAGTTCTGTTGTTCTATGAAGAGGACATCTGTGGA
The DNA here is from genome assembly GCF_002837175.3 of Physeter macrocephalus. Taxonomy (NCBI): domain Eukaryota; kingdom Metazoa; phylum Chordata; class Mammalia; order Artiodactyla; family Physeteridae; genus Physeter; species Physeter macrocephalus. The sequence continues at coordinate 152,850,405 of NC_041221.1, forward strand.
ACGTTGCACTGCAAAGAGCACATGGTAAGTGCTAAATGCATGTCTTGCAAATTAAGTCCAGGTAAAAATACAGCTTCTTCACTGTAGTAAAAAGGAAAGGAAGTAATGTATGTGGCTTCCCAAATTATTGGTTTTGTCACAACATTCCCCTGCATTTTTCAGTCTGACTTGGCTCTTTTTTCCAACCTTGGCCCAGTGCATTAGAACATATTTGTCAGTATATTAAATACTACTGAAACTTCCCCAAATCATCCCAGAACAGTAAAGAAAGAAAGAAAGAAAAAAAGCTTCTGATTGAAACATGCTCAGCTATCCATTAGCATGACAAAGTCTGCATTTTATTTAGAAATTGCCATTAATAATGAAATGATGTATGTATGATTTCCACTCCTGCAGCTCTTCCTTCCTTGCACAATCAATTATACATTTAAGAAAATACTTAGTGGATAGAAGGCTTCTCTAATTAAGCATCACTTGAGGGAGCCTGTGAGATTCTTAAAGCTAGAGAAGCTCTCTTAAATATGTGAGATGGCAGAAAAACACTCAAAATATTTTAGTCTTAATTAGAAAAACAAGCTTTTATGCATTCTGAACTGCTACATAAGAAAAATTCACATACCCAGAGATTTTTTAACCCAATAAAGACTTTGAGGTGAACTAACTATTCTGCAAAGTATAAATTCTTTCTTTGTTCCAGCTAAGAAGCCAGTACTAAATTGAAATTAGATATTTTGAGTGAGACTCAGCCTTAGAATTGCTGTCCCTTAGACAAAACAGTCTTTTCTGTCTAAATCATTGAGGATTTAAGATGGTTGGCTCTTGAGAAGTCTGGAAATTTTCCAAAGTTAGAATCAAACAGAAACAGCTAGCATAAAATTTCCCAGAAGGCAAAACAAGGATGGTTTTTCTCACTAAAATTATTACATATCACATCCTGTTGTCAGGAGGGGTGCTTATCTTGGGATCATCTCCAATATGAATTTGCATCCCAGTTGTCCTGGAAAACTAACTCTCTCCAACACACCACAGCAGATTCACTCAATTTGGCAAGTCCTAACGCTTTCTCTTTCTCTCCCTCTAGAGGCAGAAAATGAAGCACTAAATAAGACTTGATTTCAAGGCATTAGAAATAAAACTTGGGATAAACCACTCCAACAGGAAGAGAAAGCTGACCTTGAAAGAAGGCAAGGAGTGTGACAAGTTGTACAGAGGAGAAACAAAGGACAGTGGCTGAGGAGGGGTAGGGAGATAAAAGATGATGTACAGCGCACTGGCTCTTTTCCCTCTCACCCTCCTGTCTCCATCTACTTCTGCTTTCTCTCCTCCATATATTCTCTCTCCCTCCCTCTCTCTCTCCTCTGACTCTTCCTTTCTTGCTCTAGTTCTCTCTCCAACTTTCCACGACTCACTTCCGCATAGGACCATAGGACCGAGGATCCACCCCCGCCTCCAGCCCAGGTGACCCCTCCTACAACAGGAGGCATCGTTGAGCTTCCTGAATGGGCTCTGTACATGGTGCCATGTCACCAGAGACAGCAGATGTCCCAGGACACCTCCTTTCCCCAGCATCTCTTTCCCCAGCACCCCTCGGCCCCAGGAGCCTCAGTCACAGCTCTCAGACCTTGGGTCAGCTTCTCTGGGGCAAAAGCAACGTTCTCCCCATGTGCCATAAAGCAGAATTTTTTTAATCCTTGTGCATGATTGAACTTCTAACTATTGATGTACTCCTTTCCTCATGCCTCCCTTCTTCCTGCTAGCCTGTTCCTCAGTGGGCCAGGAGCCCTCTTCCCTGGCCAGAAGCCTCAAGAGGAAATTCAGAAACTCAGCTGCAAGAAAGAAGTCGCTCAGGGAGCGGTGAGAGGGCACAAAGCTGGACGCCTGTGCTCTTTTTAATTCCAGTTTCTGGCAAAAAAGAAAACCTCAGGTCGGACTTTAGAGTCTTTGACACATAATTGGTAGCCAATTTTCCTAAGTGGTGAGTCAATTTTCTGCTTGTGAAATGTAACTTTACCCTGGTGCACACCAGGCCCCAGGGTTTTCAATGTGGCTTAACAGCAATTATATGAATGTTAGGAAGGGGGGAAGTGTTAAAGTCCCTACATTTACATTTTTTCATGTTTTTACCTCTTAAAGGGATAGAAGACCTTTCCTAAGCAAGGAACCCACGAAAAACCCACCCCAAGACAGACACAGAATATCCTGAGAAAGAAAGCCATTTAAAGCCACATCACAAAGGGTACCTCTTTTTGTAAATTCTCTCAAGTATTCAGACAAGTAACGGGGAGGCAAATAACAGTTAAGGGTCAGGGCATCCTTTGCCCAGTTCCCCCGGAGCTATTTTCTTTGCTCCCACCCTTCCCTCCCCTTCTCCCCCCAACAAATACCCCGGTGGGCGGTGGCGCTCCCCCTGCGCGCCCGGCGGCCGGCGGCTCCCGCCGCACATGTGCGACTCATGTTTCGGCTTTCACTGGCGACAAACTGGAGCCTGGGCCTTTCCGTTTCGGAGGAACTCGCTACGTGTCGCTAACAACAACACAAACACCGCGGCCTCTGCTCTGTGCTCCGCTGCCCACAGCGCTCTCGGCACCAGGCTGGATTTATAGCAAGGAGCCCCGACTGTAAGAAGTAATTCATGAGTCCCCACAATGCCACCACTGAGAGCACGGGTAGGGGGGTAAAGGCTCCGCGCACTCCCTCTCCCGGGCCTCCCTGGAGCCCATCCCCGATTTGCAGAGGTGCCCAGCCCCCAGCAGCGCAACACACGCGGTTTGTCCTCATTCACTTTGTTGTAATTCTTTTCTCTATAAGGGGAAAAAAAAGGTAATCTCTGCCACCTCCCTTTTATCATAATTAGTTAAAAATTCACTAGTCTCGAAATATGTTCTTTTGTCATCAATAGCTGCAATAGAAAAGCCATACTACATGTTTACAGAAACCTACATGACACACACACACTCAGGCCCATAATACACTCACATGCAAAAAGAAAAAATATTATATCGCTATAATGAACTTTCCTGGAAGATTTAATATGTTTGTTTCAGAAAGACATAATAATTTTAATAAAACCCAATCTGATTTGGGAAGCATCTTCCATGAATGAAGTTTTGGAAAGATGAAAAAGAAAACAAAGTAACTGATGTTAAAATATATTTAACAGGGAAAAATATACTATGTAAAAATTCCACCGAAAAAAGAAGAAATCATATATCCCGTAGATATAGATTTATTGCTTCACAGCCCTGGAAAGCTAAACTATCTCAAAGCAAAGAGGGAAATACTGCACATGAAAGCTACCATTTGGACTATCAGACTCAACTCCAAAAGATACAGAAAAAACCCCAAAATACACACCTGAAACTTTGTACCAGATTCTGTATTAAAAGTAGGCTTGTCAGGTCTCATGAATGCCTCCGTGGTCTGTGGTTACAAGGTTCTGCATTCAGCCTTCAGCAAATCAGTTTGGGGTTTCTCTAAATCTGAGCCACAGCCTGTCAGGATGATACTTTGCAACACCAACCTTTTAAATCTCATATCTTTGTTTTTCTCCCTAACTCTCAGACAAATTGTCTTCAAGTTCCTGCCTGGGTCAGCCACTCCAAGCTAGAATTAAGAGCCAGAAGATCCTTTACCCTGAGAATTTGGAGCTGCAAACCTTTAGAAAAGGCCCAGGGAGGGATAATTGTTTTAGTGAAGCTTGCTGCCTCTTCAGTGGTCCATGAGACCCTGCTGAGCGTGGCTGCTTACCTTTGGCAGTAACCCAGCGCAGGTTCAGGAAACCGTTTTGTGTTCCTGCCCTTAGCCTTGTGTCAATGAAGCTTGGCACATCTTTTCTGTGGTTGTAATTTAAATGAGACAACCAACTGCACAGCTGTCTCGGTCAAATTATGCAGGGCCATGTGGCCTTTCTTCCATCTTTAAAAAGTCCGGGGCACCTCTGACCATGTTTGAGGGAAGCCCAGGGGAGCAATGACCAACAAAAGGAATAGTGATTATGCCAGCAAAAGATGGAAATTTGCCTAAATGAATATATTAAAGGCTGTGCTCAGAAAATGGAAATGTTAGTTTTTAAATAGAGGCAGAATGGTGTCATGATTAAGACCCTGATCTTTGGGGTCTGACACAGCAGGGCTGGCATCCCGGCTCTACCACTTAATAGCTGTGGTGACCTTGGGCGAGTTATTTAACCTCTCAGAAGCCTGGTTTCCTCATCTATAAAATGGGGGGAAATAAAAATACTCCCAACATAGAGTTACTGTAAGGACTGAATGAGAGAATACTTAGCAAATATGTAGCTTAATAAGGGTTAGCTATTATCATCACCATCATCAACAGTAATGATAGGAATTACAACAATAACACATAGAACATGTAAAAGCCAATGCCAGTCACCATGCCTCTGGTCATCTGTACCCCAGGAAAAGACTAATTTTACTCTGCCTCTAGTCTCATATTTTACATATTACAGAACTACATCCTTGCCAAGTGGCAAATAAAACTTATTTGACTGAAGGCTCCTGTAAACTAAATTTTATTTTATTCTGTTTATACTTCATTGAGTGTTTTAACAGCTCTTTCTCTCTCCCTCTCTCTCCTCCTCCCTCACACACACACACAATATGAGTATAAGAATATACACAGATGCTTTCTACACCATTAAAAGCCAGCAGATATGGATACAGAAAATGAGTACACACACCCCAGAAAGAAAGGAACATAATTATCAACCTTTTTTGACAACTCTATTCAATGATACTCAATTATGAATTGCATGGCAAAAATAAACTCTTTAAAAAACTGAAAGCACGGACCCATTGTATCTTTGCTCCTCCGGGCCCTTTAAAAGCTGAGGTTAAATTATAATCAGATGGCAAAGGATAAGGACCTCACCTCGGGGGCACTTCCTTGGGATAAATGACCGGTTCTTATCCATGCTAGAAGGGATTGTTGGCCCAAAGCACCATGGGGCCAGTGACCCCTTGCTGGTCATTAATCGTTACTGAATTCACTAGAACCAAGGTCATTATCGCTAATATAAACTTAAATAAAAATTCCAGAGACATATGGATTTCTTTTAATAGTCTTATTTCTTTTGGTTTTTATAGGGCATTATTATAGAATTAATATTCTATACTTTAGCTCTGTAGTTGGTTTAACAATTGATCTTGCTTAAAGTAAAGGTTTATTAGACATAAAATAAGAAATGAAGGAAAGCAAACAAAAAACCGGAAAGCCTGAGAGGGCCTATTCTGTACCTGGAATTCTCAGAAAGTCATTATCCATGGGACTCACAAATTTGTTTCCTTGAGGATCTGTCAAAATATTACAATGTTTCTATGAAAGGATTCAAGAATTTCACATTTTAAAATAGCTATAGAGCTTCCCTGGTGGCACAGTGGTTGAGAGTATGCCTGCCGATGCAGGGGACGTGGGTTCGTGCCCCGGTCCGGGAAGATCCCACATGCCGTGGAGCGGCTGGGCCCATGAGCCATGGCCGCTGAGCCTGCGCGCGTCCGGAGCCTGTGCTCCGCAACGGGAGAGGCCACAACAGTGAGAGGCCCGTGCACCGCCAAAAAAAAAAAAAAAAAAAAAAAAAAGCTATAGATATATGGAATCTTGTTCCTATCCTGAACAAAGTTTGTTTCTCAGTCTCTTATCTCTGAACATAATGACCAAAAAAAAGTTGTTTCTGAGATTTTGTGAGATTCTGATTTCTTTAAGCTTAAGGGATATCCACTGTATTCTCATATACAAGCACAGGATACTGGCAGAGCATATAATTTCATAGCTTCATTCTAAAGATACTCAGAGTTATTTGGCCTTAAAGGACACTTTCCTCCCCAAAAGTATATATATGCTGACAATGAACAATTATTGCATGAGCATGTGCTATGTGCAACTCATCATGTATCTTCATACATATACCAACATTTAGTTGCTTCACCTGGAAGCCAAGTCTAAACCAGAAGAATCCGGTTAGACCACTCTGGGATGTCCTATAGGCAGCTTCTGCTGGTTACTGTCTCATGTAGATGAAAGTGTCTGTCCATGTGCCTCACATTTTACAAGCCCACAGCTTTCGTTTTACTAGATCCTTTCCCCATCTTGTCCAAGTTACGCTACCAATAAATTTAAATATACCAACTCAATTAGCCTTGTAAGGTACATCCTCTAAAGACCTCACCCCAAAGCCGCCTGCCTTAATATAAATCTTAGCAATAGATGTGGGCTGTGCTTACTGCCTTACCTTCTTATCACCTAGCTGATACCTGGGCCAAGGTAATAAAGGAGGAATAAAAGTTGGTTGAGAATATTGCTGGTTGTTTAATTCTAACTGTGAGGTTGCTATTTGTAGTATAGTACGTGATGCCCAAGCAAATGTTTAATAATAGGCTACTGTTCAATGTTACATATAAGAAATGACCAGATTTATAGGAGTATAGAGGATTAGAACCATTGAGAGAGAAGGAATCGTAAAGATCCTAAGTGTCCGATTCTCTCATTTTATAAATGAGAAAACTGAAACCCAGAGAAGTTAAGAGACTTGCTGAGGCTCACATATCTAAAAAACAGCAGAGGCAGTATTAAAAACCAGGTCTCTTCTGTCCTGGTTCAGCATTCTATACCAGGTTGCTTCTCATTTTCATCATAAATGAAAAACCCAACTTCAGCATGAGCGAGTTAACTTACCAGGCCTATAATAGAACCAAAGCGTGTTGGCTCATAACAGAAGGACATTCTTGAATTTGGGTATCTTGAAGATCAAAAATTAGCACAGTAGGGCATTAACCTACACTGAATCTGATGTATAATGAATTACTTCAAATCTTACATTGGGAGTGGGGCAGGGGGCCAGGTGGTGGCAGGAGAAAGATGAATGATTCAATGGAACTGGTGGTGATCTGGAAAAGAGAAAGGGATTCTACACTGAATGCAATGTCTCTAATAAGTGAGTGCCCCGTAAGTGTCACATGGTACCTCCAGGGCAGTCCCCACTCAGGGATGGGGGCTACAATTTATGTCAGACAGTAGATGCTTCATGAACATTTAGTGAATAAATTAACATGCTGGTTCATTTTTCCTATTTGAGGTCAATGAAATCAATGGGTGTTTGTCCTCATCACCTCTGTGAATGAAAACAAGAATATACCCCATAGTGAAACCATTTTTAATAGGTTTAACAGGAATATTATTTCTGGGTTCCAACATCCAAATATTTGGGAGCACAAGCAAATCCAGCTTTTTTGTTTATGATAATTTGGGAACAAGGAAAGAAGATATATCTTTTTTAAACTAGGGCATGGACCCTAAATAACCAGAGAGTGGATGCAGGAAAGAAAGATGTAGCTCTTGGCTACTACATGCAGTCACAGAGCTGAACCAAGACAGAAAACCTAAAATGCTTCCAAATCAGCCCAATCATTTATGCAGGCCAGATAGGCGTAGAATTCAGAGGCTGAGCTATTTGTTGCTTCCTCCTTTCCCCCATATCTTGAAGAAGTACAAAACCTGCTGATTTCCCACCCCTCACCCCCAGCTTACCAGGTGAATCCCCCTTTGCCTTTTGGAATTACTCTCTGGCAGCTCGACTTCAGACTATGTCAGGGGCTACTTGTCTCTCTCAGCATCACATCCCAGACTTCTGCCCCTCCTTGGCAGTTCAAAAGGTGTGACAAACCTGCTCAGGCAACACTACACAAAGGGAGTTTTGAGCAGGGAGAAGTTCGATGTCCTTTTTTTCCCCCTTTCACTATGATTTCTTCCGAATTATATTCTATAACAATGCATTTCCTTTAGTATTATTTCTGGAAAGGACAGTTTATTAAATTTGTTTAGGTTTAAATATAAGATAATTTTTAAATTAGGACTTAACTTTGAAAATTGCCAAGTTCTATATTTATGTATGTCAGTACCTTCCAGACAAAGATAATAGAGACAACTGCTTACGATGAGACATCTAGAATAGAAAGAACTTTTCTAAAATTCCTGCTGAAAGATGACTATTGATGAAATATAAACAGAAAATGCTATTTTTGCATAGTGTTATGACATAGCGTGAACAAGCACAGTTGCAAATGAATGAAATATATGTGAGTTTTTAAAAAATAAGTAATATAATATGATGGGATGTTCTGTGCTTCCTCCTCCCCATGACTGTTATAATTTCTTAGAAACAATTTAACACGTGCTCCTTGTATGTGTGGTGCGCCATGCTGGGCCTTGTTGGAGATGCCGAGCTCACAGGTTTCCTTGGACCCAAATCCAGAAAATACAACTTATACACTTCCCTAAGGCTGATCTCCCACAAGGTGAAATGGGGAGCAGAGCAGGATCCAGATGGCCCAGGGTAGTAGCAGAAAAGCCACTGGAATCAGAGCCAGGGACTTGGCTTAAGGTCCTGGCTCTGAGGCTAATTAGATCTCTGGGCAACGTTACTGAGCTTCTCTTGCCCCCAGCTTTCTCATCTGTAAAATAAAGGGACTGGACTGTAATCTCTGAGAGTTCATTCAGCTCAGATAGAAACCTCGTCTCTTCCTACAACAACCTGGATTCCTCAGAAGACCTGCCCTTGAGAACTGGGTAGCTTACTGATTAGCTTGATGAAGCTAAACTATTCATTCTCCATCTCCAGGAAATGGGTACAAAACCCCCTGCTTATCTCACAGGGTTGCCATGGGAACTAAAATGAGGTAGGCCAAAGAGTAGGACCGTAAACTGAAAACAGCCAAACCCATGTAAAATTTTTCTTTCATTCCCTCAGAGAGGTAAATGAGTGATAGAATTAAAGTGTTAGCCTTCCCAAAGTTATATATGTCTTAGTAAAGATCAAAAGCTCTTAGCTAAAAGGATGAGGCTCTAACAGTAGAATTCCCAGCATCAGCCAGAGTTGGATGGGAAAACCTTTCCTGCCATCTTAAGAGCTCTGCAAATATTCCTTGTTGTTTTTAAACCTGGCTGTTTAATCAAACCTCAAGGAGACATTTCTGGTGGAGCTCCCAGACTTGCCCAAACTACAAAGGATATCTAAACGGGGCAGGGGAAAGGGGAGGGAGTCACTAACTACATGTTTTGCTAATGAATAAAGATCCTGCATTTCATTGCTGGAAATTCTCACGTTATTTTAGGCCCATCAGCAGAACATAAAGCAAGCTTAATACACCATAGGATGCAAAAAATTCATAGTGATGGTGCATACACAGCATGTCGCCAGCTGAAAGGGACCCTTGGGAAACAGTCTACCCACAGCCCTTCTTGAAACCAGACAGATAAAGCTGTCTACTAGAAAACCGAGATTCCCTTTCACTTTTCCACAAATTACAAAGTTGTTTGTGGGAGTCCCCGGAATCATTTATAACTGAGAGAACAAGAGAAGCCACCTTCAAACTCCAATTTCAATAGACCTGAAATCCTCCTGGAACCCAAAGCATCTACACCATTTGGCATCCCGGGAGAATATCAGCAAGAGATAAAACTAATCCAACCCAGTGGATTAGAGAAGGGCCACTGTAGAGCTTGGGCTAATTTCTTAGTAACATTCAGCCCCTGTCACAAATTTTCCTTCTCTGCCATTTCCGTGTACCTTAGAATTTGATTTTGTAATTCATGCCCCGTTTTAAATTCCCACCTCTAAGGGAGCCTATAAGGAATACTGCCATGTTTGTGTCAAGGATCTTACAAACAGTTACAGGGAAAGGACTGAGGTAAAGTTTCTTCTTCCCAGACTGGCGGAGCTGCATGCCTGGCTTATATGACCTCCAAATCCCCAATGGACACTCAAAGAACATGGCCACTCTGACCACAGTAGGCGCCATTTCAGTCAGCCCCCCTCAAACAACTTACATCTAATTTCTACAATATCTAGGTGGCAAATGAAGCCCAGTGGGTACTTGTAGATACAAACAAAAGCTTGCTAAAACCACCGTGTCTGGGAAACTGAGACATTCCCAGGCAATCTACTCTGAGCAGCAGACAGAAATAAGAAGACTTGGGAAAAGGAGAAACAGACATGAAATGTAACACAGTTTCCTGAAATTCAGTATACCAGACTTCCAGGACATGTTAAGGAATCAGAGCTAATTCCACCCTGATTATCTGGGGTATGTCATTATTAATGTTGCAGGAACATTTTTAAGCCACCGTCTATCAGCAATTTGATGAAAGAAAAAACTAACACCTCACAAGAAATGTTGAGAACACCGTGATCTGAAAGAAACTACTCTTAGTAAACTAAACAGAACTCTAAATAAAGAAAATTACTGCTGTTAAGACGTACTGTTCTGAGAATTATCAGGAAGAGTACCGAAACACTAACACTACTGTATATAAGCAATTACTCAAGCATGAATTTGAGTAATTCTGCATTTTAATTTAACCCTTTGAAACATTAATCAAACCATGGCTAATTATAGGAATTAAGGAATTAAACGATGGAATCTTCTAAAAGATATTATTTAAAAGGCAGTTTATACAATTACTTGTATAGATGTTTGCTTTAAAGAGGAAAACAGTTCTACTGTAATGAAAAGGGTCTTAGAAAATTAAATTAACAAGGGGGGACCAGGCTGATATGAAACTAAATTAGCATCAAATGCAAATTACAGGGTACTTAATGGTAGAAACAGGTGCAGAGAAGAACCCTAAATGAGATAAATGAATAAAACATCCCTCTCCACAAATGTGGAAGCTGACACAAAGTCAATGATATGAATAATTCAGCAGCCTCCACACTGCTGTTGAGGTCAGCCTGCCCTGACCTTTGAAACAGGAAGTAAAATTCAGTTCAAATTTGAGTGACTGGAAATATAACAGTTATTTGTTTTTTATATTAAAAAACCCACAGAATTTTTTAAAAATACAGATAGAGGAAATATACAATAGAACTACATTTTGAACTAAGGGGATATTACATAATCAAAGTAGTTGGTAAACAAAGAAATTAAAAAATCATTAGGTAAGATTTTCCACAAACCATGTTTCAATATGGAAATCCTAAAAATAAAACAAGCAAAATCATATATATCAGTGTTCAGCTTACGGATCAAACTCCCTGTGAGAATAAATTTCTAAATTTTTATCCTCTCTTCACATTATTTTATTGTGTTAATGTCAATGTAAAAAATTTTAAAAGCATGTTATAATTTTTTTAAGTAGCCATATATTTTTATTAATAATGCAAAGTAATCTCTCACTTTTGTAGGACAAAATTTGGTTAAACTGATTTTTAAAAATCTTTATGAAGCTGCTCTTTTTTTTTAATCCTTCAAACCCTGATTTAATAAATGTTGCAGCCCCAAAATTAGGTTATCTTATAAAAATGCAACCCAGGTTCAAAAACAAATCATTCCCATAAGTGAATATCTACTGTGGTTTTACGTGTCTTTTATGCTTTTTTTCCCCTTCTTTGTATGCTTCAAAAGTATTTTGTACAGTTAACTGTGAAAGTACTTTCCTTATTTCAAATCGAATCTGGTGCTGCTAGAGATTAACATGGTATGACAACAAACCAATTTCCACAAGCTAGAAAGACAGCAAAATATATATGGTATATCACCCTCATTGTTATTTTACAGGATGGCATAAAAGATGTTTGATAATAGCGGTTATCTCTGCCCTCCAATTGGTTCTATTAATGGGACCCACAACTTGGCTATCTACCTTTCATCTATCTACTGTGCTTGTCAGATGAAAGATTATGTTGAAAGAGGAGCTTAATTTTATATTCTAGATTTAGAGAGGGTTAAGTTACACACACACACACACACGCACACACACGGCATCTATGAGAAGTGGTAAACTAGTATACAGTATAATTACCATAGGAGGAAGTTTGAGATGTGCTCCTTCTAAATCCAAGTGTTCGTTTGGTAGAAGCAAATTAAAGACATGGGGTGTGTTTTTTAAAAAATTATTATTATTATTATCTTATTGGCTAAATCACTCCTCGGTCAACATTTAATAAAGGGTGATACACCAAACACTGCTGATTTGGGGCTTGGCGTAATGACCGACCTGAGTGAAGGTTTGTGTACAAAGTGGCTCCCCATTAAATAGGGCTCTGTGGAAGCAGCTGGTTCTCATTTTGAAACAACCGGTTTCTCTATCCCCAAGTGCTAAAGAAAATAATCCCTGCCTTCTATGACTACACACTTTCACAGAGGCAGCAATGAGAATTTGATTGTGGAGATAATTAAAGTCATTCCTGGAACTTCCAAGAAAAAAAAAAAAGGAGGAAAGAGGTGGGATTGAAAGAAAGAATAGTCAATGACAGTGTTTAAAATTAAACTATGACAAATCATCTGGAGTGGAGAAGGAGGAGGAGGGATCCCCGCCCTTCACGGAATTCAGTGGAAGCAGCTCTCTTTTCTCTCCATGCTGCAGCTCCAAGGGGAGGCTGAGATGCCATTAGTCAGGGCCACAGCCCCCAGTGTCCGGCTTGGACGCCGAAGAATCGAAACACAGCCGGAGAAACTCCTTGTCAACGATGGCATATCACGATGAGATTTTTTTTTAAGTTTCAACCTTAAATAAAATAGTCGGGGAGGAATCCATCTGGATTCTAGAACAAACAGTCATTCCGGCTGATCTGAAACATTGACATTATTTCAACATTAAGAGGAAACAAAAAAGATATCAGACCTTTGAAGAGCTTATTTTTGTGTTTTGTTTTAATACTGTGCTGCTCTATAAGAACCCATGCTCCGACAGCCTGATAGCCTGAATGACACTCGACTGAAGCTACGTTCCCCGAACGCCTACAGATTTCATGGGCTTGGGGAAAACTAAAATATGTGTAATCTATCTGTCTGCACTATCTGCCTTTAACAGGAAGAAGAGAGGGGCTCAATAAGGACAATCCAGAGCCTCCCAATTAACCTGATTAGTTCAGCACATTGCTCTCATGAATGACACCGTATCTTGAAAATAAGGGAGAACTTCCTTCCTCAAGAATGCGCAGGAGCCCCCAAAGCCACAAAGATGCAGCCTATCAAACAGTGAATGGCCTCTACTTCTTCCCCCTCTTCCCAGCTCGCACACAGGTCAGGGAGACCAGCAGACACAGCGCCTGATTGGATTTTGTGTCCTAAGGACAGGAGGCAAGCTCCCATCTGCCCAGGTGGCCTTGGAGAAGGCTGGGAAAAGGGATGCCCTGTGGGCAACTTCAAGCCCCTTCTTTCAGAGTCAACCAGGCACATGATGGGATTGGGGTGGGGGGCGGGGGGGGGGTTGGAGGGAGGGGGGAGATTCATTAACCCTTCAATCACCAGAGTAGCACATCAATATTATACCTGCCTGAAAGAAAAAACAGTGAGCTCTGAAGAGGATACTGTGTGTGTGTGTGTGTGTGCGTGTGTGTGTGTGTGTGTGTGTGTGTTAAATTCACATTATCGTGTGTAACAGACATACTAGTTAACAGAATTTATTCTTGAAAATGTGCTTTGTGCGAATGTCAACAGCAGGGTTTTTCACTTGTCTGCTCTGTGATTTACTTGTTCAGTTAAACAGGCAATGAGAGGATTTGCATGGTAATCGTGTGAAGATTAACATTTTTAACTGTAACAAATTTAATATTTTATCTTAAATTTTCTGTTTCTCATCATTCTTTAATGGCAGTGCCTTTTCACTTTTCACTAGTTATAACAAGCCTATCTTTAGGCAGAGAGATGAGACCACCAGATTCAACAACTCCATTTCTAGTTCCATTCTTTCATTTCACAAAAACGTACTCTAAGCACCTGCTACACAGCAGTGAGGCAAATGTGCTCAGTGCTGGGGATACAGCAGCAACCAATACACGCAAACCACTGCCCGCTGGGGTATACAGCCTACCTCCTAAAGAGTTTATCAGCCTCAGCAATACCAGAGGGAACTCAAATCAGAATTTCATAGCTGGAAAGCATCTTAGAGATCTTTTCATTCCTGCCCTTTTTAAAAAAATAACAGCCACCTTCTATTGAATGTGATTTATGTGCCAGGCATTGTGCTAAGTGCTCTCCGTGCATTATCTACTTATTCCTCACCACAACCCTATAAAGTAGGAACTACTACTCCTATCCTGGTCTTACAGATGAAGAAACTGGCACTTAAAGAAGTGAGGCGATCTGATCGCAGCCCGAAGTTAACACTGGCAGAGCTCAGATTTGATCCCAGGCAGTCTGACTCCACAGCCTGCGGTCTTAACCAATGTGTAGACTGCCTCAGAGGAGTGCAATAAAACCACGGAGTTTGCCCAAGTTCAATACCACTGAGTAAGAGCTAACAGGCAACTTTGAACCCAGGGATATTTTTCCTCTGCACCATGATCTCTATCTATCTGAAATAACATTCCCCTATTTTTTTTAAAAAAAATCAATATATTCTTTTCTACACTTACTATTCCAATTTTTTTTTTCGACTCTGAGGCACTAAAAGCTCCATGAGGGCAGGAACCATGTGTGTCTTATTCACTGTTATATCCCCAACCCTGAAGACAGTGCATGGCATACAGTAGATGCTAAATAAATATTTGTGGAAAGAAAAAAAATGAGTAACTCCTCACCAAGAGGACTTAGTCACCATGATAAACTTCAGTAAGGTAATTTTGCTTATTAGAAAGTACCATGGCAATCATCACATTAAGAATAACAATCCACGTGGAATATATTATATTCAAATTGCAAGAGCTGCCTGATTTCAAGCACCTAATATGTGCCGAACTCTGTGCTAGGTATTTTAACCCACAGAATTCTTCAAAATTGAGATGATTTTCCCATTTCAAAGATGAAAAGAACTGAACCCCATGAGGCTCAGGTATTGGGAATTAATGGTGGAGGGATTTGATTTTCCGCCAATGGATTCCAAATTCTAGGCCTTTTCCATTATACTCTGCCTTTTCCCAGGTTTCTCTTTGGATTAGTGCCTGTTTTTTCCCCTAGTGAAACACACAATGGTTTACTCATCAAATTAAATGAGGACACAAGAACTCAAATATTGCTCTAGCAATGAGTACAACAATTTCTGTTATATTATTATTATTTTTTTTAATCCCAGAAGTTAAGTGCCAGATCTACTAAGAAAACTGTTTAGGTAAAAAGGTTTAGATTAATTCATGGAAAGGATGAAATGTGGATACCAAGAAAAATAAATGAGGCTACATGAAACACTGAAAACAGTATTTTATTTCAGCTGCGCAATTGAGAAGGAAAAAGATCAGGCTGAGAGCTAGGACACCGATTTTCTAATCACTTGCTTTGTCACTAATAAAGTTCCTTCAGCTATGTGCCTCAGTTTACATATGTGTAAAATGGAGTTAAT
This sequence comes from Physeter macrocephalus, assembly GCF_002837175.3. Lineage (NCBI taxonomy): Eukaryota > Metazoa > Chordata > Mammalia > Artiodactyla > Physeteridae > Physeter > Physeter macrocephalus. Next base: position 152,865,696 of record NC_041221.1, read on the forward strand.
TTGTGCCCTAACATTTGTGTGAAGAGAATTCTCTGAAATACTACACCTTAAAGGTCACCAATAACTTTGCAAGTTCCATTCAGATGTAAGTTACTATTAAATTCACAATGGTCAGGCATTTTGTTTGTTTTGTTTTAAGGTGCTCACAGGCCAGGATTCAGATGCTGGTCTTCAAGAAAACATGCCGGATGGCCAGAAGAGGACATTCCCACTCCTATAGCCACAGAAAGAAGTACTCAATTTTCTAAAAGATATTCTGAGATGTACGCCATACACCTGAGATCAGAATCTGGCTTTAAGAAAAAAAAGACCATGTAGCGAAACACAAGTTTTCAACATTGTAATAGCTTCAAAGATAACTCTTAACCAACTTTCTTTTCTAAAGAACTTCCTAATAAATAAAAAAGAGACATCTCATTTTTCATCTTTGTTTTTGTCTTTGTAACAACTGTGTGTGTGTGTGTGTGTGTGTGTGTCTGTGTGTGTGTGTGTGTCTGTGTACATGTGAGAGGAACCAAACCTGACGCAGGTCCAGGGTTCTTCAAACTATCTTTTCCTTTTGTGAAGGGACTTCAACCAATAGTGCATCCAAGACTATCAGAAATGATGCCTTAAAATACTACTAACAGATCAGAATACTAATGAATAGAAAGCATATTCAAAATAGGGGGAAGTTATTGTTCTATTGAACAATGATAAATAAATTGCAAGTAGCATGATAGTCTGATCTTTAGACAGAAAAAAAAAAAAAAGCTTTAGTCAAATCATGGTTGCTTTGGGAAGGTGGAGGGCAAACAACCTCTGACCATTAGCCAAGTTGTCCGCCTGCACTCTGCTGCCTCGGTCTCACCTCCAGCCTGTGTAGAAGGCACCGTCCAGCGCAGGCAACGCTTGGAACACAGCAGGGAGCAAGGTCACACAAAAAAGCAGCAGCTACCATCATGGAACAAGATATCCTGATCTTTCACTTTGATCATTTCCAATTCATTGATTAAAAAAGAAAAGAAAGGGCTTCCCTGGTGGTGCAGTGGTTAAGCATCCGCCTGCCAATGCAGGGGACATAAGTTCGAGCCCTGGTCCGGGAAGATCGCACATGCCGCAGAGCAACAAATCCCGTGCACCACAACTACTGAGCCTGGGTTCTAGAGCCCGTGAGCCACAACTACTGAGCCCACACACCTAGAGCCTATGCTCTGCAACAAAAGAAGCCACCGTGATGAGAAGCCCACGCACCGCAACAAAGAGTAGCCCCCGCTCTCAGCAATTAGAGAAAACCCGCGTGCAGCAGCGAAGGCCCAATGCAGCCAAAAATTAAATAAATGAGTAAAATAAAAATAAATAAATAAATAAAAAGAAAAGAAAAAGTTACTTCAACCTGGAAATGCCATGTCATGAGTGTTCATACCCTACAGAAGGGCTCTTCTGACCTACTCACCCACTGCCCCACCAGACATAGATAGTATCAATATTTGGTCAATCAAGCAGCAAATGAGCAAAAAAAAAAAGTTCTTGAGGGAGTCTTGATATTGATTAAAGGGGCATTTTTTAAAACCACCATAACATTGACATGAACCAAAATTTGAGAATCTTGCCAAAACACTATACGATACGTATAGTGACCATGTCCAGATTAAAAATGCACACGTGCAATGTGATTATTATTTTCTCTTTTTTTCCCTCTCCTGGCATGGAAAGTGTTAAAGAAAACAATAAAAGGACAAGTTAAGTGTACAGGGTAGGATTTACTGGCATTTACTTTTAATCTATGGCCCTTCACTCTGTAGCTTATCCGGCCTCTGTCAGTCCTTTTTCCTCCTTTATATCTCATGAGGAGCCCCCCCATGCTGCTACTGAGAGACAGAGCCCAAGTGTCTATAAGCTTTTTGTCAGGTAAAAAGAGAAGAAAAAGGAAAGGAACAAGAGGAAAAGCAAAGCTAAGAGGCATCTATTAGATGTCACTAGGCTTTTGTATTCATGTCAATGATTCAGGATTAGAGTATTTGAAATAATCTTATTGAGAGGAATCAAAAGGCCCACCGAGTGAGAGGCTGCTCTGTAGCATATGGCAAAGGCACGAACAATATCTTATTAAAGATGTGTTGGCTAACACTATTACTTTATATTATATTACAAAACTATTGTGCCTCAAACAGTTAGCAGGATGGTATAGTTACCAAGTGCCATTTTAGAGGTTATTGTGTGGGATCAAGCTATATAATTTGCCAGCTTGTCTAGTTACATCTTTCCAAGTAGGGTTTGGAGGTAAGTTTGGACCTGGAACCAAGCACTTCACCTTCAAAAATAAAAATCCCCAAAGCACACTGAGGATCACTCTGTTCCCACTGAAAGTGGAATATACATTACATGCATGAAACACCAATGGCATTCTCTTCCCCAGAACCAGTTTCATTAAGTTTGCATCATTTACCATATGTGACCCCCTCTCCCCCAATGAAAAATATGCAGGGTTTTTTTTTTTCTTGATTCCCCTCCTCATGAAACACACACACACACACACACACACACACACTCAGCTTCACACATTAGCAGGGTTAAGGCAATTAAAATTCTATTACAATAAGTACTGTAACGTTAAAACCTTCATTTACCTCTGGACAAAGGCTTGTAACTGGAGAAAGAGTTTGCGAGGGAGATTTATCTCCATCTACACACACCTTTAAAGGCAGCAAGCAACCAAAGACAAACCTGTACTGTTCACCATATTTCACTGATTGCAATTGGAGTATTTAGGTCACTTTTATATTGTCCAGGATGGTATACAATTACACGGTTTGTAAAGGGAGGGATGAGGTGGTGGGAGGAGAGAGAAGGAAAAATTAATGGTCTATTTCAGATAATACCTGATGCAAATTAAAAAGACCAAAATGCCATCTCTTTATATGCATGAGCCTCTAAACAGAGTTTTTAAAATCTGGTCAATTTTTATTAAAGAGTTTGGTCAGGTGCTTGCACTAAGGAAAAACAAGTAAAATTTATCAATGGAGAGTTGCATTTGGGGAGGGATTTCGGTTTTTTTCCCCATTCTAAGCAATTTATTTTAGAAAAGTAAAAGCATATTTAATATAATGATATATTATCATCACAAACTGTGCAAAGTTGTTAGATGACATACAGAGGAGTTTGTACTGCTTTTCTGTATTTTTCCAGAACTGTTACAAAAACAAAGTTATGATGACATGGGATTTAAAACCCACACCATGGGCTGACACCCAGGCTAGTTACACATATGCACTGCTGATTCTCTGAAGCTCTGTTAAATACACTTCTTGGAAGTTGCTGCCATTATTTCTTTTATAGGAAAACCACTGTTGTTCATTATACGGTGGTGTCTGCAGTAGTATTATACCATGTAAAAGTCCTTTGCATTATGATATATTGTCAGCATATTTGCAATCCATTTGAATGTATTCTGGTTGTGTATTTGGGAACAGCTGATAGCAAATGGAATATAGACTGCTATTAGCTGATTGTATTCGTTATTTTCTTCTTTTTTTTGTATTCATTATTTTCTTATCACGGTAGCAAACTGCACACAAGTGTACAGGCTCATCTCATATTCAGAACGGTATTATCTGATATGTGATAAAATTTAGAATGATAGTCTCTCACATAAGTCTCATCGCTAATAATCACATATGAATTCCCACTGAGAAAACAAATGTTTAAATATGGTACGATTAATAAACAACCATAAATTCACGCTCAGTGTCAGCGCTAGCTTTTCACTTTTGGAAAAACACAATCCTCTCAAACCAACCAAGAGGACAGCAATTATCCTGCCTGCGGCAATTTTAAAGGGTGCATTCCTCCTCCTTTTATTTTAATGGAGCACTCAAAGTTAGGAAATCAGGCAATATAAAAGGCATATCAGAAATCTGAGAAATGCATTGATACCTCTGGTTCCTTGAGCCCCAGATAGCTGTTTGTGCACCTTACAGAGTGATTATGTTTAGTGGTTGGTCCTTCTAAAAACTGATGAAGACCAAAATAATGAGTTGAAAGGTCAATGAAATAAAGCCATGAAACTCTGACTAAAAGCCTCATCTGCAACTTTAATAAAAGTATGTTTATGTTCATGTTAGTTGAGGACTTTTTTTTTTTACAGAAAATAAAGGAAAAATTTTTAGTGAATTTTTGGATTTAAGTTGTATTATAAAGGACAGGGAAATCATTTACTGTCGAGGGAACCTGATGCCTTCACCATTTTAGGATTGTAGATATAGGAATTAGAATATAGCCCACCCTGCTCAATGTTTAAAAAAAAACGCAATTATATTCTAATTCTAAAGTTTTACTATTGTTTTCCTATTATACAAATGAATATATATGTTACATAAACACATCAGGATCGATTTAATCAAGAAATTAGCTTGGTGATAAGACAACACTGCGCTTTTCTGAAAAGTCCTATTACAGCATTTAAACCTCTTAGATGAAGAATGGATCTTAAATAAAATTGTTTCTCTGAACAACCCTGACGTAAATCAACAGGTAAAATGGCCATTGCAATATTTTCACTCCTGCCTGAACATTCTATTTCAGACAACAATCATAAAGAAAACACACTTAGTGTCACCTAGGTGACAGTGATCTAGTTCTGAAAGATCTTTAGAAAAATCCTAGAAAAAAACAAATATACACTTCTTTTTTCTTTTTAGGAGACCCTTGGGTAAGTGTGGCCTAAAGAGCTAATTCCGAACAGGCTAAATTCTTCATGTTACAAAATTCATGTATTTTTTTAAAATGTTGCATGTCAGGGCTTACATCTCAAATGTAGATACAGAGATTCCTATAAATGGAAAAGAAAGACAAATCTGTTAAAGCTGCAATATGCAAACCCAAAATCTTTAGAGGGATATTAGTTGGCAGGCTTTAAAAATCCATGTTTTTAATATTGGCCGTGAGGTACCCAAAACTCTCCAGTTACTCAGGCCACATTATATCCCGAAAGGACTATGTCTAAATTCACACAAGACAGGAGAAGATAATTTGAGGAGGAATTTCATCCTTTATTATTTCTATCTATTAAAAGAAAACAGTCCACTTGTCAATTCTCATGATCCACAGCACAAAGAAATGAAGAAATGGACTCTTATTTTCTCCCTTTATTTAGTGATCCAACTATTTCATCAATCACACTGATCTTAAATTGAAAAAACAAACAAACAAACAAGTATTGAGCCATCCCCTATCCTGCCCTACTGTAAGTAAGTGACACAAATCTGGCCGGAAACTTTAGGGCTCTATGTGAAAGGAATCCTATAGCATACTTCGGAGAAAGAAATGTTTTTGTAAGACCATCTGTATTCATCCATGTCATTGCTCAAAGGAAAATAAAGAGTTTTGTGAAGCAAATCTAGAATGCACAGTAATCCTAACTAACTAGATAAGGAATAACTGTCTGCACACTTAATATATTCAGTTCAAGCATGTATAAATAAGTTTCCACATAGAAAATGGAAGTTTTTTTATGAATTCAGAAAAACTGGGTTCCCAATTCATACTACCCTATGTGACTTTTGTCATTATCATCTTTTCTGATTCTTACAAAGTAAACCTAATTAAGAACCTCCCTCATTAGTCTTCCAGAAAAATTAGCCCAGCTTATGCTAATTACTCCTGCAAAATTTAATAAACTCATTGAAATGGGAATAGCCTAATGAGGTTTTATTTATTGAACTAAGATAACTCCAAGGAAAAAGGTTAGGACATAAGGATATCCAATGTTTTAATAAAACTACAATTTATTCAATTTCTAAACATGAATTTTATTGCAAACCTTTTAAATTCAAATATGAGTTGCTATGTGAATATGTTAAATCAATCTCCACCTTAATCCAATAACTGCAAGTCATTTTTTGCTTTTTACTTTAACAATAATTACCACACATAGCCCTTTACCTCAACGATAATGAAATTTGCTGTCATTAGTTCCTGGTCATCAGGTATTAAACATAGCACATTTGACTTTTCCCATGTCTACACAGCCCAGATATCTAGATCATTGGGCACCGCCTGTTTTTTTATAATTCTCAATCAAGCCATTTGGCATTAGGCAGAAATACAACCTGGCAGTCAACTCCAGATGCCCACTTTGTACATTTACAGAAATCTTCCTCCAAACTCGTTTGAAGTGACTTGACAAATTGTCACAATCGTAAAAAGAGTTGGGGTCATATTTTTCTTACTTTGTCACAGGCTAATATAAAAGAAGAAAGTAGAAACACATTTCCTAAATCACAGTATATAACTGCTGATTTTGTTAATTTCACTTTTTTGATAGAGTATGCCAACCTGATGTCCCCAAATCACCGGCAGCAAAAAATACAGCCAAAATTTAACACAGAAATAGCTTACCCTGTACCATTGCCGTATGACCAGAAAGCCTCTTCTATCAATCCTATAAATAGTTTTCCTGAATAACCACTGCTAAAAGTCTTTTGACTGATAAAAATAGCACTGTTCTTCCAAAATCCGAAGGACAAGCAAAGGGAACTAAAAATTATTGGTGCCCAAAAGGTGACTGCGTGTTAAACCTATGCTAAATCCTAACACAAGGATTGCCTGTACCCTCAGCTCTATAATTGCACATTGTATGCATCTTGTAAAAACAGTTACTATTGCTACTGAATGCAGGCCCCATAACCTATTTTTACAAAATATGCAGGGATTCGCATCCATAAATCTGAAAGCAAATCAAACCCTAAGCACGTAACACAGATATTATGCAATCGGTAATATAGAATCAAATTGGAAAGTATGAAATTCAAACACGGTTGTCATCATTTTTTTTTTCCTTTGCAGCAATTTTATGGAATTGAAAAATCTTTTCTATTTTGCCCTTCCTTGTGTAAGTTCTTTTCTGTTGTTATTCTCTTTGCTTGTTGTTAAAAATGGAAGTTTCACATATCAGCACAGACAGGACTGGAGCTTTTAAAACCTTTGGCAGACTGAAGGACAAATAAATTCTGAAAACTCAGATGCAAATAAAAATAGCTAAATGGGGTTGTGCATATCAGCTGGCATCACTGCTTGAAAAGACGGTTCATGGGAGACAGTGGCAACAGCCAGCAAATAAACATATGTTGGGACTCATGCAGATACCCTGGGTTTCAGCCGTTTTTCAAGTACTCGTCTCTTAAGAGACCAAGATTGGCTAACACCGTTTTCTACTTTGACAAACCAAAAAAGAAAAAATGAAAAGGATAAATGTCATGAGTAATATCTCTAAAGCCACCGACAGTATAAAGTGCATACTTATTTTGCCTAAATTGTTTGAACTACCCCAGCCAAGAAAAGGTTTTAAGTACCCTACTGGGACAGATGCAAGGCGGCAACAATAGAAGTCACACTAATGCAATCCAGGTAACACAATCCTGTTTCAAAAACACGGGCTGGGCTAATTACAGCGCTGCTGAGTCAAGTTTCTTATGCCATCGCAACCCACAGAAACAGGTCAAAATCAAATGTTATTCAAACCACAGTCATATCAACCTTCTATATCAGAGTCACGGCTTAAAACCAAACGAAGAACTTAAAAGCTTAACCCATTCAAAAGCAAAAAAAAGTGTTTTCATTGCGGGTGGCAAAGTAAGGCTCTTGTCATCATCTGAACCAAAAGAAACTGTGTGGCAGAACCGAATGTTGATAGTTTCAAAGTTTGGGGGAATATTTGGGCTGGTCCTTTGATCAGAACACTTTCTTTTTGATAGAAGAGTAAAATCTGCTTAAAATAACAAATGGCATTTTGAAGAGAGGTATTTAAGTGAAACAAACAACATAAAGGTTATATTTATTTTTTATCTTATTCATTTGAAGATTTACCTGCCATTGCAGAAAAAAGAAATTACATAATGGCATGTCTGCTTTTGTAGATAAACATGCTATGCTAATTCTATAGGCAGCACACAACTTCATTACACACTAAACCGTTGATGTTTTTAACTATGAATCAAAGATATTAATCCTCACTTATCAAGCAAAGATATATGTCTTTGGTGAGTATTAGTGAAAGATATTTAGTTAAAATATCTGATTGAAATGTAAGTTTTATAAAGCTACTTGGCAATCAAAATTAGGTTTAAGCCTGAAGAATCACATAAGTCAAAATCAACAACCGATGTTTTGTCACAAATTACAGTAAAGCAAACACTTTTTCAGTCAACTGAAAAATGACAGAGCAAGCCTCCAAAAAGTAAAGAATTGGAAAGACAGATGGGTGGGCGGGGCAGGGGGGGAGGTGTCAAAAATCATTATTACCAAACCCCAAAAGGGACTTTTGTTCAGCTGTTGATTTCCTCAATGAGGGATCAGTCAGTCTTACCTGCAAGACTCTTCCAGCTAACGGAGGGTGCTAGCTCTTGTCCTAGCAGACAACTGACAGTATCTATAAACCTTCCAGGCCATTTAACTCCCAATGAGTAATGCTATGTAACAAATGGTTTATCATACATGTTTCCATACAATGAATTTCAATAATTAAAATGTAAAACAAATATTTGGAATGCAACTTTGCATAATCTGTGCACACACTGACTCAAAATTGCGCCGAACAACTAAAACAGATTTATTGTTCTACAGTGATTTACTTGGTCATGTCAGATTAGTAATATGGATCTGTTTAAAAACACAATAATTAAGACAAGCAGGATAAATTAATCAACTACAAGGCAGCATGAGCTACAATCAAACACGGGAAATTACTGTAGAAAATCTTGGTTCACAGATCTCTTTAAAACTGCTTTTATGCATAAATAAAACCTTAAAATGTAGATGGATTGCGTCCAACAGAACTACTGTAGCTAAAAGTGATAATGATTCAAACATTTTTCAAATAAAAGTTAAATATTTATAAGCACCCAACCACATTTCATAAATCACAAACTATTATTATTTTATTTCTGAAGCTTCCTGGCACAGCGCGAGGATTGAGCCACAGAAAGTCAAGAAAGAAGAAAATATGCCTTTAGGAGCGTGAATCAGACACAAAACTGGAGCAATCCAAGAAAACAGGCCTCCAAAGAACATCCCATATGGCTTTCCCAGGAATCGCAATAGCTCGGCGCAGCTGAAGTCATGACCAACAGGCAAATTTCGGCCACATGCCTTCCTAACCCTCACCCATGAGCCACGCAAGGCAGGTGTTTCATTATAATGAGGAAAAAGAACCGAGAGAAAGTAGAGCGGTCCCTACCTGTCAATTATCACTGGATCTGAGGGAGTCTCATTTCGGTTGCCACAGCTTTTCTTGTCACAACAGCGGCTATGGAGAAAAGCAAGAGGATTTAGTACAACCATTACCATGTAAAATCATCATTTAGGCAGACAGAAGGTTCAAATTGCTGGGTTGCAAATGCTAGAATTACCACAAAGCCATACCTGGCAATCAATGGATCCCTGAGACAGAACGTTCTATTTGGGTCACCTATGGGTTAATGGCCAGGCTTAACCTCTCCCTGCACAAAGGAGGGAGGGAGAGGGACTCCCACAGAGCGAGGACTGACAGCCCTAAGATGGGGTCTTCCCATCACTGCCCGCAGGATTGGAAGAGTTCACTGTGAAATGCATTATTATTACATCTAGCCAATGAGAATATTCAGGGTTGTGGGTGGCTTAAACACTCTTCCCTCAAGATCACACTAATTGTGTGGAACGCGTCAATAATGAGGTATGAGTGATTTCTCCCCCTCCAGTCATCTTGTATTAAATGGATTCCTTTTTCTTCTCCTTCCTCTTTTATGGGAGATGTTTCCTTCAACCACAACCTTCCCCAAATCCTAAAACTATAACTGTTTGCTTTTGAACCATGTTCAGAATGTAAGAATAAAAGTACAACACAATAATTAAGACAAAGAGGCAAGATAAAAGAAAATAGAGATCCACACATCCTCTGGCTTTTGTGCCCTGCTCTGGTCACTGTGCAAGTTTCCTGGAAGTATTTAGGACAGTTGCTCCAAAGCCTGGCAAAAGCCTGACAATGGACGCTCTTTATTAGGTCAGAGAAAAGGCAGACGTGGGCAAGAAAAGCATCTACTATCAAAATCCCACCCCATGTGTGACCTTAAAGTTGACAGTTTTTTCTTAAACTGAGATGCTTCTAAAAAGTGAAAAATTAAGGTTTTTGAAAACTACCCATGGTCAATGGAAAACTATCCATCTGAGACTTGTTTGCAAATAAGAAATGTGTCCACTGGCCAGTCTATACCCAAGGGCACACTATAAAAGCACGTATTTGATCAGTCAAGGAGGTGAGGGAGTTATCCAAGCATTATACATTGCCTTGCACCACAAATAAAATATGCACTTTTCTCCCTCTTGCTTACACAAGCACGCATGCACACACACACAAACATACACACAGACTCATTCGACTTAGTGAATCATAGAGCCTAAATTTAGAGAGCTGCTAGAGAGAAACAAACACTGAACTTCATTTTCAGGACCCAGAAATATACGCCTGCACAGGGAGTCTTTCAGCAAAGTTAGGAAGTCTCTCTTCTGGCTGTAACTATATCTCTGAAAAGAGAATCAGCTTCCATATTTGGTGCTCATTCTATTTGCTTCTCGTATCTTCAGAAAACAACAGCAAGAATTGTATCTCCTTTGTCTAAGCCCCAGCTAAAAACCATGCCACTCCCTTAAGAGCCTTTCCTTTTCTGATTCAGAGGAAACTATTTCCTCCAAGCCTGAGTTCTGCTATACTAGTACTTTGGGGATAGAAAGCCCAAAGGATCCCAATCCCTAAGATGAAGAAACAAGGGAATGAGAAGTACAGTCTTTGAAATGCATACAAAAAATAATAATAATAATTCACAAACTAAACTCCATCCTTCCTGAACTCTACTCCCCTGCACCTACATCTCAAGGGCTTTGCCGGAAGAGCACAGTGGTTAAGCACACCGACTCTGGAATCCGAGCGGCCTGTGGCAGCTGGAGCAAGGTATTCCACCTCCTGGAGTCTTAGTTTCCTCACGTGTAACATGCGGCAGTTGTGGTGCCCACCTCCAAGTGTGAGGGCTCAGGTCTCCAAAAGCAGCCCATGGACAGAGCCCAGGTCTTTACCCAGGGATAAAAGCAATGCATGGGAAGGCCTATTTCTCCTTTCTATTTTCCATTTGTTCCTTTCTTTTTCAAAACAGCGACTGGGCAAATCCCCATTGGTCAAACCCTCACCATTGTCCTGCCTGGACTGAATGCCTTCCAGGGACTCTTCCAACTCACCTGATGATAATTTCAGACTAGAATCTACATCTCAAGACAATCTGATTCTCTCCCTCCTCACTGCCATCACCCTCATCCAAGTCACTTTCACTTCTCGCTTTAACTCCTGCAGTGGCCTCCCACCTGGTCTCTCTGTCTCTACTCTTCACGCCCCATGACAGAGTGATCTTTTCAAAATGTCAATTGGACTGTGTCACTTCACCGCCCAAGACCTTTTAATGGCTTCCCACCACACTGAGAATACATCTATGGCCAGACCACCTCCCAGTCTTCTGTCACTCTCCTCCAACTTGCCAAGCTGCAGCCTCACTGGCCAATTTCAATCTCTCTAATGGGCCACGCTCAGTCTGACCTCAGGCCCAGGTCCGGGCAAGCCTCCAGGCCTGGACTGCTCCTCATCCAAGCCCTGCCTTGTTAGCCAGCCTCTACCCCCTCTTTGGGCCTCAGCCTCTAGGCTCCTTCCTTCCTCAGAGAAGCTGGCCCTGACACTTGATAGGTTCCTCTGGTTTTTCCTTTCAGGGCATGAAACACAAAGCAAATTATATACTTACATATATATTTGCATATTTTTTGGTCACTGTCTCCTCCCACCCCCTCCCCTACTAAATCATATGCTTCATAAAGGAACACACTGTCAATTTTATTTACCTAATGAGTAGCATAAGGCCTGGGACAGAATAGAGAAGCTCAAATATTGGTTGGTGGATTGGATGACTTCATGAATGAATGTAATGTACTGGGGAAAATACAATCCAAGAAAATAAGAAGGTAGCAGATAGAGGAAGCCAAGCTGACCCTCTGAGCAGACACTGCTGAGGAAAGGAACGTTCACCTCCACCCCACCCCATACACCAGACCACCTCCCCAAGCAAGGGCCACAGTAGGCCTGAGATTTGCCCTGTGCCTTAAGCACTGCCTTCATCCCCTTAAAATAAAAATGCCCTGGAGTGCAGCCAGCTGAATCGAAGCACAGCCTGAGAACCACCCTTCTCTGCTGTGCCCCAAGGGACCCAGGGAAAAAAGCATATGCGAAGAACAGAAGTGTAGAAGGACTAATAGAATAGGAATAAAATAGGGATAATGAAGAAAGGAAAACAGACTAAAGGGCTGGAGGTCATTTATCATTTATAAAACCTTATACAAAGTATGAAAAATAGCCCAACAGGTTTCCTGCCTCTCAAGTCATGTCACTGCATCACGCAGTCATCATCCCCAAAACGGGATTCTTGGGCTCTGCTCTGCGTCTGGGGTGTCAACAAAACAGTGTCTACAGTTTAAGCCCACTTTTAAAATATATTCATATACACATACACATATATGTGTGTGTACATATATACATGTAAATATGGAACTGTGTGCAGCATTAAAAAGAACGAAGGTGGGTTTGTACACACCATCACAGAAAGAAGTCTACATCATATTATGACCTGAGAAATCCAAGCTGCAGAATAGTATGTACGGTATGGTCCTACTTCTAGGGAAAAAAAAGGAAAGACTGACAGAGGGGGAGGGAGTGAGGGGAAGAGACAAATAGTCTCACAAGCCAGTTCACACCCTCACTTCACTCAAATTTCTGCACAAAGTGACAGCCTGCAAAAGCCCTTTCCTGACTACCCCCAGAGTTCTCTAGCCCCTCGTCCTGCTTCACTTTTCTTCCTAGCACTCATCACATTATATTTTATATTTGTCTTCTTAGTTATTGTCTGTCTTTGAGTACAAGGGTCTTAGACTCTTCTGTTCATCCCTGAGTCCCCAGCAACTAGAACAGAGTGCAGCACACAGTAGGCCCTCTGGAAGTATTTTTTGAATGAATGAATAGAAACTTCAAAGAAATAGCCTATAAGGAGTGGAATAAGTGGGGAAGTATAGAGGATATATATTTTATTTCTGTACTCCTGCAGTCTTCTGCTTTGTATTGCAATATTATTTTCCTATTAAAAGACTAAAAATCAACTGCAAATTGGGGAAGGAAGGTCTTCCTTTAGGCTGAGCTGGCATCTAACCCCCTGAAGCTCTCTAGTTCTAACCCAGAGCCAAGCAGAGCAAGGACCTGTCTTCCTTCCCTGTGATGGTCTTTCTTGCCTTCTCTTTCCTCCCTTCTCCAAGCTGAACTGGTCCTTATGTCCCTCTACTGAACTCAGAAGGACTGAGAAAGGTGGGTGCCAACCACCACCATACACAGGGCAGGCATTAAGCAAGAAGGACAGAATGAAGGGAGAACAGATTCACTTGTGTTTAAGGCAGGAGAGGTCTCAGGCTGAAACAATACAGTACATGGAACAACAGATGCAAAAGCACTTCAAGGGAAAAGTTACCAGGTTAACAGAAGAAATCACAGTGCTAGTTATGTCCTCATTACTGTGTGACTGATGGATCTTCATCCCTTCAAATGCTGTTCTTTAGACTCCTATTGTGTTTGTCAGGCACTGCACCAGGCACAGACCTGGCATTTGCTTCCTAAAGCAGGAATCTGTCAGGGGGCTTGGAGTTTCCTCATTTGCTTTGTCACAGAGCAGGATTCCCACTATTTCACATCCCTTCGCAACCTGCAACCCAAGTGGCAGGAGAGCAATGTGGCCCATCACTGGAGTGGGGACCCAGCACCTAGTGTACTACGTACACTGTGGACTCTAAACAGCAGCCCTTTCCCCAGCAAGATTGTGCATCTCTCGGACAAGCGAGTCCAGGGAAAAGCAAGCTTGTGAGTTTCTTCCTTCGCAGCATGACACAGGTGGCATATCTCTAATGCACTGACACATGGCTTCATAAATCACGGCAAGAAACATATACTTGTTTCCTGGTCATGAGGCCTGCAGATCCTCATCTTAGGGACATGGAACTTCTTCCCATAAGTAGAGGTTCTCTCAAGTGGAGGAAAGCATCAGCTCCATCTCTAAGCTTTACAACAAAAAGCAAGATTATCTTACCCATTTAGCCAAAGTGGCTAGAGAATGAGATATATGAGTTATCTGAATTATCTGAATAGTCTGATTAATAGTAATAAGCTCATTCTTTCCCTCAGTTAACCAACTTAAGTTTTTCCATTCTTTAAAAAAAGGCACACTCCTTCTTTTCTCTTGAGGTGGTTTCTTCACTGTCCACCTGTCCCCTTGCCAGAGTTGTCTTCACTCCTTGCCACCTGAACCCCATAAAAGCTGGCTTCTGGGCCTCAGCACCAACTTGAATGTCCTCTCTTGAAGTTCACTAGTGACTTTCTGGTGCTCTTCTCAGTATTCAAGTTTATCTGGATCTCCCTCCACTTATTACATGGACGGCTCCCTGTCTTTGAAACACCCTTCTTTTATTTCTATGCTCTGTATGCTCAAGGTTCTTTTTCCTAATTCTCGAACACACTAAATGAGATTGTTTCCCAAGAACGTATCCATGGCCTCTTCTCTTTCTATTCACGCATCCTTGTCAATACCATGTAAGCCCATAGCTTTACTTTGCACCTTTGAGAAAAGACCTCAGAAGTTGGTTATCCTTCACCCTGGCTCTCTGCCCAGCTCCAGGCCAAAGGCCCACCATCTGCAGACCTCTCCCCAGAGAAATCCTGCCTGGACTGCCAACAAATGGACCAAAACGCTCCTTCATGCACACTCTAAAATCCGGGTCCTGTCTCACCTTCCTCCCTATCCCTGCAGCTAAAACCCACCTGCAAGTATGTCCTCCTTTCTCTGAGCAGCTGTGGTCCTTGGCCTCACCTCTTATCCCTGTCTACCCTTTCTACAGTGCTGTCTACTAATCTTTTTTATGGGTCTCATTCTCTCAGGCTAACCTGTCAGCTCTCCTACTATAGGGGCCAGTCCTCTTTGGCTCTTCATTCCACTGTGCTTTGCACATAGTACGTGCTAAAAGAATGAATGAAAATATCCTTAACAGCACACCTACAATGAACAAAGCATGTTAACATTTTAGTAGACACTTCCCTTCCTTTCAATATTCTCTTACCATCTTTCCCTTTGAGCAGCTCTGTGCCAGGTACTTAACCAGGCACTGCAGATGTTGCTACTACTGCTCCCACTACTTCCATCCACTGCTTCTATTCATATCAATACTGATACTACTGCTGCTACTATTAATAACGACAATAGACATTCGGCACTTACTATGTGTCAGGTACCACGATAAGCGTTTATCGGGATTACAGCATCTAATCTTAACAACCACCCTATGAGAGAAGTAATAGTTTCTCCCCATTTCACACATGGGCAACTAAAACAGAGAGGAAAACTGGGTAACTTCTTTGTCTTCAAGGAGCTCTTAGTCCAACAAAGAAAGACAGGCCTTGGACACACAATTACAATGTGCTGCATGCTATGAAGGAAAAGCGCAGGATATCACAGGAATGCATAATAAAGGGACCTTGCTCAGGCCAACAACCAGGGATGCTTAAGTGGGAATCTGAAGGAAAAAATGAGAATAAACCAGCCAAAGAAGAAGGAAGAACAAGCCATATCAAGGGACCAGGCTAGCCCTGGGAGCTCATGGTCCACAACAGGTTAGGCACTGACAGTGGGAAAAAAATGCCTTCCTAAATACAGCACCCATCCCCTGCAATTGTCCTGTTCACTGGAAAGGGAGAAAATCTGCTTTGCCCTGCCTGGGGGGCTGGGTACTGGACTCACCTACCAAGCAGAGTTCCTATTTTCCATTCACTTTTTAAACACAGGATGTGGAGATGCATTTATAATCAAATGCTTTGTGGAATGAATCCTGCTTTTAAAAATCTTTCATGGTGCCATACTTTTTAAGAGCTTAATCACCAAGTATTAGCAAAATGTCATAATGATGATTGGTATAATAAATTCCAGGTTACCAAAAACACAGAACTTCTTCCAGAATTCCATGGAAAGAGTTTTATGCCATCAAGTCAAAGGGGTTTTGTCTCAAAGAGAGACAATAATAACAATCCCATGGCAGTAAGTCCTTTAGACAGCTCATGCAATAGGGTTACCCTCTCAACAGAACAAAACTGATTTTTTTAAATGTGTAACCACCTAATACACAATTCCCTGGTGTTTATTTTTTTCTTTTTCTTTTTTCTTTGATGACAACAAAACAGAATCATCCCAAGCCCTTTCCTCTCGATCTAAATTCTCTGTGTCTCCTTCACCCGTAGCTCCAACATACTATAAATATACCTCATTTGTGACATAAATGCAAAGTTTTATTGTGCCTTTAGCCTTGACAGAAAGCACTGCAGAAAGTTGTTTAGAAATTAAATATCTAAAACAACCTATTTTAAAATCCAGGGCCCTCACTATTTCATGTCTGCAGTGAAGAAATTTCATCTTGGGTAGAGCAAGCTGTCTTTCACACCATATGGTTAATGGTGGTGCATAGCAATTAGCCAGGCTGATTAATGGTGAACAGACTCTAATTTTATGCTTATAATTGAGCCTGCATTTGCACCCCTGGTGCAAATTCAGCACATCCCAACTTCCACTTACAATCGGCAAGAAATCAAGAGAAATAGGATGGTGTGGAAAGTGAGTTTTTTTTTTTCCTAAAGCCCCCTAAAGAGCATCAGATTTGCAATTTAAAAGACTGTTAGCCACACAATAGATGACAGGCTTGTGTAATAGGGTCATGGCGGCCTGGTAAACAAACAGTACCCCTTACACATCTATAGGCAGCCAGGAAAACCATCATCTGTAACATTAGCAGGATGACATTTTGAATATGGCTCTTCCCTCTTAGTCATGCAGTACAAACATCATTTGCCTTCAGTGGCTTGAGAATTTTATTTTTTGCTATTTTTATGTTTCTAAAAAATAGAAAGAACATCAGCAGTAAAGCACATCAACCAGCATCATAAAATACTTTTGACCAATGAATTTTAAGAACAAGAAAAATATAAATTGCATTAACAGAGTGTAGGCTTGTGTGTGAAAGGCATAATATATCTTAAGTATTTTAAGAATAATTTCTAGCATAGTCCAAACAAGTACAGATATGAGATGCAAATCTATGATTTATAGATATTAGTTGCCCTATTGGTTGAGATCCATCTTCCTGTCTCCTGTTTGCTGGAATCACATGGAACAGAATACGGAAAATTCATCCTAACAACATGCTAATTGTGGGAAGATAAAATAGGGATATGGCTGGAAAAATAGTAATACAAAGGCGGTCATTTTTTTAATGCTTTTCAAAATGATTGTACGCATTTTATTCTGAAGAATAAAAGCTGAGCTAAAGCTCAGCTTTAGCTGTGCAATTGTTGTATACAGTATAACACTAATTTTGCCTAATAATGTCTTCTAAGAAATCCATGACCATATTTTTGGATTTTGTTGCTGCTTTAAAGTTAGAGAAAAGCAACCTGTTTTCGGAACAATTAACAAGTTTTACAAATCACTAAGGTGAAAACTTGTGAAACTCCTGTATATTTTAGAATAATATATTAGCAGTATGTTTTTTAAAAAGGAGAAAAAGAAATTTTTACATACATACATATTATAGATATAGAAGAAGTTACTACTTGGGACTTCACTAAGGAAACACATTCATCTCTTTTCTATTTTATTTCCACCTGTAGAGTTTTCAGATTGCTTTCCCCACAAGTCCGTGGGCAGCAAATAAACCCACCCATGCCGAAGCAGCAGCTGAAAGTCCTAAATGGTTTGGTCAGTAACAGTCAGGAGCCAAGCATGCTTTGTGCCAGGAGACCCTGCGTGGCTAACAAAGCAATTAGTAGCCGTTCCCTGATGCAGAGTGTCATCGTCATGCTTTATCCAATTACTCAGAATATATCAGAAGCAAAGTGCCAGTGTTATTTTACGAAGAATTAGAATCCTAAACTGCAAGTTAAAAGGCTGTTCTCTGGTTTACTCTCTCCCATGTGGAGGGTTGGCTGAGGCCATGGAAGTGAATGTGGTTTGCTTGCCTGGTTTCAAACGTAGCTTCAGACAAAAATAAAGATACTCATTTGTGGACAACATGAATGTTTATACCTTTCAGTGACTCATCTTTGCCATCCTTCCAAAAGCTCGCTACATTTAAGAAATGTTAGCTACATTGTCATAGTTATATAAAAGGTAACTAAGATTAAGAGATCAGATGTAGGGTTGGTGTGGGGAGGACTGAGGCCTATATACCGATGGTCACATTTTTAAGTGGAAGAATTAAAAAGGGGAACTATAACTTTCAAGCCTTATCCAAACAGAGGTTTCTGCTGACATCAATAGAACTCTTATTTTACTAGCAATGCAGTTGAGCACATATATTAATACTAAAAGAGTTATATTGTATTTTACTCGATTGAAAGGAAAAAGGGGAGGGCACTGCTTTGTGCCCATTAACAATGTGATATCAAAATGGAAACGTATGTCTTCTAGGATGAAATCTAATAAATAATTGAGAACCACTGTGATGCCTGACACTTTACTACCAAATACTCACATCTAACAGTTTTTAGACTGTCTAACAGAAGATAAACATATACCCAAAAATAGACCTGAATTCACCTAGATTTGAGATACAAATTCATCTTCTCTTTGCTAATTAAAGGGAAAGAACAAGGTATTTCTTACCTGCACATGATTTCGTGTGTGAGCAAGACTCGGCACATTTCTGGGTTCTTGTCTTGGCCTTCATACACTATGGCCTGTAAACAAAGGCACGATTTGAGCTAAGAATGGAACCAAGTAGCAGAGGACAAACTACCACAGTCAAGTTCTTGACCATTCACCACTGCCGCAAGGCCAATTAGCTTTCAGAGCCAAAGCCCTCACTGGGCTGATTGTTTTAAGACAGTTGTTAAGGATCAACCCAAATTGAGTGGAAGGGGATATGTTCCTCTTTGTCCCATCAACCACCTTATTATAAAGCACATCTTTAGATCTTTGTATGAGATGGGCTTCTGTCGTCAAGACAACCACAATTCTCTCTTCAATTCAGAATAAAAATAAATCTAATCAATGGGGAAGGAAAAACCGAGAAGCCTTAGCAGATTGAGATACTAGTGATTTAAAATATAGAAAAGCACATGGATTTTATTTTTAAATGATTCGTATTTGTCGCCTCATTTTACTACTTCCAACTCCAACATGTAATATTCTAGAGGTAAGTAGTAGAAAACAAGTGAGGGTATGGTTAATGAGTCTACTCACTGTCTTGAGATGATTCATCAATCAGGGGAAATCCTTCCTGCCTACAGGTTGAAAACATGTGCTCTCTGGGGTGTATAACCACCCGAACAGTAATACTCTCCCGCATATGCTGGGGGATGGGCAGGGTTGGGGTGGGGGGCATTAAGCCATAGTTATCTCCCTCAACTAAGAAGAATTACATCTAACTCTCAAAACTTGGAGTCCCAAACCACCTCACCAGCCAAGATATTTTTGTCTGTTTTTAGTAATATGTGTACAAACACTTTCCTTAAGGTCACCAGGAAGTTTCCTTGAGACCTCTGCTTACTGGCAGATCTACATGTTAACACCTGGGCCAAAGAAAAGCTCACAGCTATGGGTAGAGCACTGCTCTCCATGGGGATACATTTTAACTAACTTAACAATGTAGCACTGCACAGTGCTAATATAACACAGCTTCAAATTGTTAACAAAATTACTTTCACACATTGAGATAATTCTCAATTTCTTGGTGATGAAACTACTTAAATTAACCAGAGACTATCCTTTTTTTAGGATACACAGAAACTGCAGTAACTAACTTATAGTTGGCTGGAATGTGCTTGTTTATGAACCTGAGACTTTTAGAACTGTAAATGATGGAGGACAGCTTATGACACTACATGTGCAGACCTTCAGAGTAGGCTCTGACTTTGTTACCTAACTCCATTACAAAACAAAAATTGCAACAAATTAAAAAATGACAAAAAGTACGTGCATAAGGAGAAAACATTTCTCTACCATTGGCCCATCAAAAGCATTTTTATGGTTAGCCTGTTATAACCCTATATTTTTTAATGTTTTATTTTGCCTTAATTTTAGATGTACAGAAAAGTTGTAAGGATATCTAAAGAATTCCAAGATACTCCTTACCCAGATGCCTCAAGTGTTTACATTTTAGTAAATTTGCTTTATTCTTCTTTCTTTCTCTATTTTCTTTTCCTGAACCATTTATTAGTTAGCTGCAGAGATGCCCTAAATACTTCAGTATGTATTTCCTTAAAACAAGGAATTATCTTACATAACCATAGCACGATTATCCGAATCACAAAATTAACATTGATACAATACAATAATCTAATCTAAACATCTGAGATCCACCAAATACCCAATAATGTCCTTTATAGCAAACAACAACAACAAAACCAATACCAATCACTGCATTCAGATGTCATATCTCCTTCAATAAGGAATATTCCTGAGTCTTTGTATTTCATGACATTGACATTTTTGAAGAATATAGGCCAGTTATTTTGTAGAACATCCTCAATTTGGGTTTGTCTAATGTTTCCTCAGACTTAGACTAAAGTTATGTAATTCAGGGCCAGAATACCACAGACATGACGCTGAGTTCTTCTCCCTGTATCACATCACACTGTCAACTAGTTCCACTAATGCCAGTAAACTCTGACCATTTGGTTAAGGGGGTGCCTGCCACCCATCAGAGAGCACAGCCAGATTTGTGTACTGTAAAGTTACTACTTCACTTTAAGTAATTCATAACTGTCTTCTGGGGAAATCATCTAGATTATGTTAACATCATATTATGACTTAAATTTTCACCCATTAGTTTTAGCATGCACTGATGATGTGTTCCTGCAATCTTAAAAGACCTTTTAAATACCCAGGAAGTTGCTTTACTTGAGAAAATGCATTAAGTAAATTGAAAATGTTTTAAAAATCAAAACTTATATCTGCCTGCTTTATTTATGACAATCACTGCTTTAAAAAATCAAAGAAACACTGTAAATAACTGATTAGATCTCATACATGGTGCTAAAATTTCTATTATGCATTTCTGAGAAATCCTATTATCACTACATGTTTTGTGTATTCTCTTAATACCACTGAAAACCTCTGTTTCAACTTTAGTTTTCTGTCATGCTAAACTAATACAAATAACTTGGTGAATAAAATTCACAGGTATTAATGGGGTTTTCCTTCCTGTTTAAAAAAAATGGTTTTGGGAGGAGAAGGAGTATCAATTACATCAGACCTTCTCATTTTGACTCTTTCTAGATAATACCAATATTATTTTTTACTGAGGCTGCTGGTTCCACTGAAATCAGCAGGCCCATGATGATACTCAATTAAAAATATGCTGCAGTGAAAATATGTTGACGCCCCCCCAAACAGTAGATGACCCATGGTCTCCCAGGTATCCCATGTTTTTGTCTTTGGTGACTGAACATCATTTGTTGAAGGCCCAGGGCCTCCGTAATACATCTCTACCAAATGTCAACCTGCCACTTTGCTTCTGGCAGCAGAGTCAAAAAGGAGAATCTTCTCTACATCAAGCATAGAAAAATGAAAGCATGAGTCTGGATTTGCTCAGAAATAGTTAAACTCTGGGGACGGAAGGAAGCATGAAGTTTCTTCTGTCCCTTTCCTTGGGGCCTCAGCAGAACAATACTTTTCAGCACATAAACACAGATAAAGAAGTGCTTGCTGCTTCTGTGACTTCTGAAATAAAAACAAGTGAAACAGAGTCTTCTCCCTCTCCTAAGGAGTAGAACTAAAATCCTGGAAATAGAGTAATCTAGAACCTCAGTGTAATAGAGTTAGCTACACAGTGAAACTCTGTCAAAGGCAGCTCCACCTCCAACCTCACCTAAGCAGTTTTTGTTACTGAAAAAGCTTGTTAAAACACACACACACACACACACCACACACCACAAGTATGGTCCAAGAAATCGACATTCTGATGAGATCCAAATTAGGAAAACAGGATAAATCTATTTTGATGAACATCTCCGATGTAGAGTGTCAACAATAAAACAGACTTTTTAAAAATGCCTACAAGTTCTCCCTCCAGCTTTCACACATATCAAATCTCTACCATGTACATTTAGTACACACGTCAAGACTGGTTCACAGTTCAGCAAACCCAGACTTCGAGCCTGAAAGGAAAGGGGTTCTCTAACACCAGCTTAGGGAGAAGTTTCTGCTTCTTTTCCCAATTTAAATATGTGCCTCTGTGGGGTGTGAGTGAAGCTCATTGAGGCCGGATCAGTTGGGAGATCACAGAAGCATATAAACAGTACGGACTACTTTAAGTGAAACCATTTTAATAGACAGCTGGTTTAGGACCTAGACAATGGAACACCAAGAAGAAGCCTTATCTTCATCCTCCATAGTAAGTCAGGCATCTGCTCACTGGGAGGAAGGTAGTCTGCTGTGAGAGTGACAAAAACAACAGTGGTTTAAAGAAGTCAGTGTGTTCATCAGGAGTAAGGATGGGAGGCCTGTTACAGAGATGGTCAGGAGGGGGAGAGAAAGCATATCAAATATATTATTTAAATAAATGAATTGATGGTGAAGCAAGTTGAGGTTTTACCCTAAGAAACAACAAAAACAATAACAAAATACAATATCAAATAGAAAACGATGTTTACATTAATCCTGCCAATGCAAATAAATCCCTTAAGGTGGCAGGAATGCTTGTACAGGATAAAAAGTAAAAGAATAAACAGCACGAACTTTATCTCAACTTTAAAAACCCAGTGAAACTGATAAACAAGTTGTCAAAACTTGACATATTTGGAGCAGATTTATTCTTCTGATATACTAGCCTCCCTTTTCTTAACGTTCTCCTCTAATGAGCATAATGAAAATATCACAGTTATTTTTAATACTCTGTTGACTTTCTGATTGAGGGTTTTTTCAAGAATAATTTTTTATAACAAAAATGAAGGAAAAAATAGGAATTGTTAAACTTTCACATCCTTACACAACAACAGTGCCAGAAGGTTTGCTGTGAGAGGATGAAATGCCATCAGTTTCAAATGCCCAATTACACATTAACCTATACCATCTTTGAAAAGAAATCAATCAATAGAAAAAATCTGCCTCTGTTGCCACTGTTTTAGAAGGCATCTTGTGAATTGTGGTTCATCTCCACTTTTCTAAAATATCACTGGGTCTTAAAAGTTAATTGAAACTTACTATGGATAAAGACAACACAGTAAAACAAAAAATAGATGGTGAACTTACACAGGGATCACACTTCAATGGGATGCCAAAAGAAATACAGAGAATTGAGCACAGTTTTTTGTTTACTTTTCTAATAATTTTAACTCTTTGTGTTCCATGCAAAAATAAAGTGGGCAAAGAGAATACTTTTGACTTTGGTTCATTAAAATCTGAAAGGTTTTTGGGAATAAAATGTCTTCATTAGAAGTCTTTCTTGGTTTACAAACCAACAATCGGAGACTTGTCATCATTAATTTAGAAAGACAGAAAAAGACAATGAAAGGAAAGAAAGGAAGAAAGAAAGAAAGAAAGAAAGAAAGAAAGAAAGAAAAAGGAAGGAAGGAAGAGAGGGAGGAAGAAAGGGAGGGAGGAAGGCAGGTAGATAGGTTACCTATAACTAACAAAAACTCCTAATTTTTCATTTAAATCAAAACAGTAACCTTGAAAATACATCACTTTTTTCCAAATACAAAATAAAAGGCCAAACCTAATTTGTCACCTTAAAGAATACATTCATGAATGTACAAAGTATCTCCTTCAACCAGAAGTAAAGTGTCCTATAAATACAGACTGTCAACACGACTTTGGCAGCAAATTACCAAGAATCAAAACTAATAAAAAAAAATGACCACCTACATTATCAACATGCTGTAATATTAATCGTTACTTTCGACCACCAAGTTCCACTGCTTGTCATTAAAAAAAAAAAAGTGTTAGCTAATGCGGTTCGAGAAATTTCCAGTAGGTGAGGGAGCCTTAGTTAAAAATTAACCTGTGCCAAAGAAAACACTACAAATTTGACATTTCATAAACAATTGTGTCAAACAGCAATCCAAAATTAATAGTGAAATAAAATGAAAAATTATTTTGCTTCAATTAGCAGCTTAGCTACTGGTGAACAAATTACAAAGATGTAATTTAAGCTCAGCAGCTAAGCAGGCCTGTTTGCAGAACTGAATAAGGAAAGTTGCAAAGGAATGATATCATATTCACTATGCTGTTCAGTTACATCACAGCCCTGAATAAAAAGAGAATGTGTACCAAAAGCAGTTAGCTTCAGAATGCATCTTTTGTGTCTCAAAGAAATAAAATCTCTCATATTATTCAAACACCAAGATAAAAACTGAATCATTCTAACAATATCATGCAATATTTCTTTTTCTAGCAGTAATAAAAGATATTTCACTCATATGATAACTACATTTACATCTATATTAGTAGATACAACTGGCTTTGTCAACTCAATGGGGTAATAATAGTAATAATAGTAAAATAATAAAAGCAGCTAATTTATTAAGCACTTAATGTATGCTAGTTACTGTTCTAAGCATTTCCCATGTATGAATTCATTTAATTTTCACAACTGAGCTTCCAGGTAGGTGCTACCATTACTTCAATTAGTTTCCAAATGCTTACATATTTTAATAACTAAGACCAAATCATTCTTGCTCAACAACTATATAAACAATTCACCAACATCCAGACCCTCCTTCATTCCTCTCAGCAATATAAGTAAAGACATAAGAATAGACTATCCGTGTAGTCATACAATTTCGATAAATGCATCACTACTAATACGTTCATTTTTAATGCTGTTCAAACATTCACATGGAAACAGCTCTAGCGTAAATATCCCTGAACAAATGGCTGTATATTATCCAGGAGGGAGCAGTTGGACCGCCAGACTGGGAAAGTACTAGGCCATCTGGCTTCGGCAATCTCTCCAAAACCATCAGCTTTGTTTTCACCCCCAGACTCCAAACAACACATTTTCCACTGTGATGAGTTTACATTTTCCCAAACACAGGTCCTGATCATGCATAAAAATCCCAAACTTCTTCACTCCTCTATGTGCAAGGAAATTCAAATCACCTGCATTTTTGACATGTTACCAGAGAAGAGAGAGCTGCTAAAATATGGCTCCTAACTATAAACTTGCCCTGTCATTTTTTGTTTGTTTCCCCAAATATATGAAAGAACCTCTCTGCTGGCCTAGTTGAATTCCTTAGGAACTTATTGATACACTAAAAATGTGTTTATCTACCAATGAAGAACCATGAACAGAAAGGGTTGTTAATCAAATCTACATAGCTGTGGCAGGATAGGATGAAACAATCAATCGGAAAAAGTGCACTTGCATCAATAACTTGAAGTACTGGGACCATCAAAACAAATATATAAAGATTAGCTGGAAAGAGAACTATGACAGCAGTTCTGATTATTGTACCTTAGACTTCCCACAGTGCTGGGACTTTTTAGGGGTCCCCTCACCATATCACCGACCTTCAAATCCATACACACAAGGATTATGTGACTATTATTTTTCCCTTTCCAAAAAAGAGCTTTGGTTTGGGGGCAGGGAATGTTTTGTTTTTGATAACTTTATGGAATTTGGTACTCTTTCTTTGAATTATAAAATTGTCCCTTTTTTCAAAGCAAGATGGTAAGAGGGCAGATAAGTTAAAGGTTTTTTTTTTTTTAACTATTTAAAGATAACTCACTGAAGCAATCACAGAATGTAATTATATCTCAAATACTACAGGAAAATCTGAACTGAGGCACATTAAAACTCAGACCTCTCCCACTGAGTTCATTTGAGTTTCTGCAGTAGATACCATTTCTGGATGCAACAGCCATAAACTTCTGGATCCTACAGGCCTTTTTGCATGCTCACTAATGGAATACCAAAAACAGCAATGACAAAAAAAAAAACAAAAAAAAACAACAAAAAAAACCCACCCTATTTTTAGTCCAGCTAAACTTGGTTTTGCAAATGTGCAAGGAAATTCAAATCACCTGCATTTTTGACATGTTACCAAAGAAGAGAGAAAGCTGCTAAAATATGGCTCCTAACTATAAACTTGCCCTGTCATTTTTTGTTTGTTTCCCCAAATATAGTTACCAAAGAAGAGAGAAAGCTGCTAAAATATGGCTCCTAACTATAAACTTGCCCTGTCATTTTTTGTTTGTTTCCCCGAATACATGAAAGAACCTCTCTGCTGGCCTAGTTGAATTCCTTAGGAACTTATTGATACACTAAAAATGTGTTTATCTACCAATGAAGAACCATGAACAGAAAGGGTTGTTAATCAAATCTACATAGCTGTGGCAGGATAGGATGAAACAATCAATCGGAAAAAGTGCACTTGCATCAATAACTTGAAGTACTGGGACCATCAAAACAAATATATAAAGATTAGCTGGAAAGAGAACTATGACAGCAGTTCTGATTATTGTACCTTAGACTTCCCACAGTGCTGGGACTTTTTAGGGGTCCCCTCACCATATCACCGACCTTCAAATCCATACACACAAGGATTATGTGACTATTATTTTTCCCTTTCCAAAAAAGAGCTTTGGTTTGGGGGCAGGGAATGTTTTGTTTTTGATAACTTTATGGAATTTGGTACTCTTTCTTTGAATTATAAAATTGTCCCTTTTTTCAAAGCAAGATGGTAAGAGGGCAGATAAGTTAAAGGTTTTTTTTTTTTTAACTATTTAAAGATAACTCACTGAAGCAATCACAGAATGTAATTATATCTCAAATACTACAGGAAAATCTGAACTGAGGCACATTAAAACTCAGACCTCTCCCACTGAGTTCATTTGAGTTTCTGCAGTAGATACCATTTCTGGATGCAACAGCCATAAACTTCTGGATCCTACAGGCCTTTTTGCATGCTCACTAATGGAATACCAAAAACAGCAATGACAAAAAAAAAAACAAAAAAAAACAACAAAAAAAACCCACCCTATTTTTAGTCCAGCTAAACTTGGTTTTGCAAAACCCTTCCCAAAAGCAAGCTTCTTATTTTCTAGTTGGTGGACAAATATTTTAAATATAATTATATCCTTAGTGTTTTATAAGAAAAGCATAGGGATAAGAGGGCTCAGATCCTTACACATTCACTTCTAATAAAGCTTTCCCTTTCCTGGTAGAGTCCAAAATTAAGAGTCATTACCCCAAATAGTGTAATGAGACACTTTGAAAAGGTGTGAAATACTGTGTCATACCAATACATCTTGGTTGATTGAGTACATTTCTGTTTGATCTCAATGCTGCTAACTCTACCCAACATCACGAACATTCTATGAAAATATAAAGTGCACAGCTAGTTTTGAATTTTGCTTGCCAAATAATTCAAGTTTTAACCCCAACTTCTGAGTCAAAGATATGACATCACATACATAAAGCTGCATCTCTGATGTGAAAAATGTTACGATAAATAAGCAGCTAAGAGAAGACACTTGAACTGTGGTTAGATATTCCCACTGAAATTTATGATGTTTTTAGAACTCATCACATTACTGAAATTATCCCATTCAGCACTCTAAATATCAAAATCCTGAGTCTATCTACCTGGAAGAATTTCACAGGGGAAAAAAAAGTAAGCGTTTAATCGGTCACCTTATGTCAAGACTTACTTCTGATTGAAGGGGTCACTGCACACTTAACTAAAATAAAAAATTTAAGAAACTTAAAAATCAGACTTGGCATTTAATTATCACAGAATAATTTCAAGCTAGATGAGAATCCACTGTTTTACTCATCAAAGCTAAAACGTAATAATTATGTCACAGCTAAGGAAAGTCATGCTCTTCATGTTGATCTGCTTTTTGAAGACTATTGTATTAGCTGTGTACACAAGAAGCTAACCTACTTCCCAAACTCTTACAGCACATAATCAAGGAAAAAGCAACCGGATAACGAGCAGGGATTGCCTTTCAAAGTAAAAGCTACAGAGAAGGCATTAGACAACTACTATGAAAGCAAACAGGTATGCCTGGAAAAATCTTTTTTCTTGATATTTTTAGACTAAATTCAGATAATTACTAAGCCTTTTTTTCAGGTCACTCCCCACAAAAATATATAATTGCCTACATTTATAATTTTAACTTTCAGTGAGATGTCACAGTATGGCAAGTAACTCTCTTATACCTGCTATTACTACACTATATCTTATTCTGGTCCCACTCCCACACCCAACACCGAAAGAATTTATGAAACCAAGGAGTCAAAGAATGCCTGAAGCTATAGTTTTTCTTAAGCTCTATGACCTTGTTAGTAAAATGATATTAGATGTATTGCTTTATAAAAATCAAGATTATTCTTCCACCTTAGAAGAGTGTGTAAAGTCAGTTCATCTCATAATGGGAAGATCAATTCTTGTGGCACTTTTGGTTTAAGGGGCCTAAAATAAAATTTTGAGAGAAGTTATCACGTCAAACATGTCCTAATTTTGTGCTCCTTACAACTGTTCACTTCATAGAGTTGCCGATAATTTAATATTTAAGTGGCCAATGTTTCACAAGCAGACAGGTCTTACATACTGGTTTGTGGAGAGTTTTTATTCTTTAAAAAATAAATTCTAATAAGTACATAAGGAATATGTATTAGAAATCATACTTTCCCTCTCCCCCTCCCATCTTGTCTTTCTTCTGATGGGAATGTCAGGAAAAGATACCCAGGGTATCAAAGACAATTTTTTAAAAACAAAACTCCACTTAAGACATTTTTGTTTTGATATCATTTTTTTAAAGTTACTGAAATAAGGCTTTTGCATTTTTTGCTTGGCAGGAAAAATATTTAACAAAATACAGAGCGTCCAAATCAAAGGGAGGGAGTCGCAGGAAAAGATATCCAGGGTATCAAAGACAATTTTTTAAAAACAAAACTCCACTTAAGACACTTTTGTTTTGATATCATTTGTTTTAAAAGTTACTGAAATCAGCCTTTTGCATTTTTTTGCTTGGCAGGAAAAAAATTTAACAAAATACAGAGCGTCCAAATCAAAGGGAATTATCCTATGTAATGATCAAAACCAGTGTCGTAATAATAATAAAAAACAATAATAATACCAAGAGTAAAAGCATAAATGTGCATTTACTCTGAACAATCAACTAAGAAATAAAACAGATCTTTAAGAAAGTCAAATATTTTAGGCTAATAATTTGAAATAGATTTCAAGAGATATGTATTTATCATTTAAAAAAACACATGTCATACCCTCATGTTTTTTACTTGGTTCACAATGAAATAAAGGTAAAAATAATTAGCTGTTATTAAATTGGTTCTTGCTAAGTAGATTTTAAAACTCCCAACAGCTTATTAACGTGCATTTTGTACAACATATTTAAGCCATGGGTATCTAAAAACAATTTTTAAGTATGCATGTATACTCTAGTTTGAAACCTTCCAAGCCAGTATCTATGAAAACTACATCCATTATTTTAAAGGGAATATTTTAAAATCGCAATCAAGCAAACCAGTTTTAACCCTCTCACTAAATTGGTGGTTAGTACACAATGGGTAACTTTTCTTTGTTCTGATTTCTTTCCCCCACCCAATAAAACTGTCTTCTTTTTTGTCACGAAATCCTCCACCTACCTAACCAGATATTTAATTCCTAAACTTTTTCTTAAAATTAAAAAGAAAAAATGTTCCTGCCCCTCGTAAAAACGTCAGACCTCTTTTCTGACTCGGCTCATAATTGTATCTTTTAAACCATAACTCAACCTTAACGTATACTGCTTGGCACCCGCGTGTTGGGAGCTTAAGAAAATGCCGTCTATGTACCTTTAAGACCACAAGCTCACTCATGCTGCCTGGCTTCTTGCCAAACTTGGAGGCAAAAGCCAGAAGGATTTTTGCAAAATATCTTCTAACAATTGTCGCTCCGTCTTCCAACACTACCACCACCACCATCTCTTTTTTTTAAAAATGTGTAGAGTAGGTCAAGTGCGCTCTCAGACCATCTCACCATTTCTGGGGAAGCTGCCTTTGCCCCTCACCCGCTTCCTCTACCTCTGCCTCCCGGGGGAGGCCCTGGTGGTTTGGGTTTCACAAGTTCAGCCCGATCTGCACGAGGGTCTCTGGGCACCTTTGCGCCCCCTGGGGCTCCCCGGCCGGGTCAAAGGAAGTTCAGCCCATATTCTCCCCACGCAGCACCCCGTAGTCTTAAATCACAAGGTCTGAATTTCCCTTATAAAGAAGGAGCCGTCGAGCCATCTCCTCCACGCGGCGAGTCAACGTGTTTTGGGGCATTTGGAAGGCTACGCTGAGAGCGCGGTCCGCCCTGGCATTGAGAGTTCGAGTCCCAGCCCTCCCGCTAAGGAGTAGCCAGCTTCTTGACTCTCCCAAATTTCGCGGCCGTAGAGTCGCCCCCGCGGCGCGAATTTAAGAAACTTACTTGTTTTGTCATGGAGTCAATGAGGCGAACGTAGAAATCCTGCTCCGTCCTTATTCCTGGGGGAGGGGCGGGGGATAGGGGAACGAAGGAGAATTAAGTGAGAGAGGATCTGCAGGAAACAAAGAATGGGGCTCCAAGGCTGATGGAACTCCGACTGTCCCGGAGAAGCACAGCCAGGACCCCCTTTCCCCAGTTCCCGGAGAAGGGCCTCTGGCCCAGCCCGAGCGCATCTGGAAGGCAGCCCCACCCCCAAGCACAGCAGCTGGGAATAAGGCGGACCCCGACCTGGGTTCTCTCCCTTCCCACGGCTGGAGTCCCTCTGCGTGCTCTCCGGGAGCCACCAAGGCCCTGACCGCTCAAGCCCCCTGAACTCAAGGGACTTCGGCATGAAGTCTATGCTAAGCGGAAGAACCCGGCCTTAGGAAGGGGAAGAGAGAAAGCAGCCCAGCGGGGGCCAAGGCGCCACACCTGGCCCCAGGTACGCGTCCGCTAATGCCGCCGCCCTCGAGCCACTCAGGACCTCCTCAGGTGAAACCGCTTCAGGCGAAACTTAAGAGAGGCCGGTTTACCCCGAGGATGGCGGATGACTGAGCTTTGCTGCGGGTTCTCGTCCACCTGAAGCTCCCCGCGCCCCCTACCCTCACCCGGAGCCCCGGGGTGCCGGCGCAGACCCGACGGGAGCCTCACCATTGCTGTAGAGGAGCTGGAGCCGGTAGTGAATCCCGTTATTGGTCTTTTCGCTGTTGGCTTCCTGGGTTGCAGCAGGACGCAAAGACACAAGAGACGCAGGAGAGAGGTCGGCGTGAGCTAGTGGACCGACTTCGAGGCAACCTTCCCCAGGCAGGGACCCCGGGAGTCGGCCAGGCCCGGGAGCAGCAGAAATTGCGGCCAACTGTGACCCCTCTGCCGCCCTCCCGACCCTTACTGCTCCTCTAACTTTTGCTAAAAACTTCCGTGGGGCTCGCACGGGCGACCCCGTTCCTAGGGCCTGGGGGCTCGAGCTTGGGCCAGCAGAGGCTGGAGCCACGCGTGGTCGCGCGGTCGAGGGCGGGCTCATCCCCAGCGCCCTTGACTCTGGAGTGCGAAGCCGGGCTCGCCTCGCTCCATCTTTGGGGACTCAGCACGAGCTTTTTTGGAGCAGAACCTCAGGAACTAGGAGTCCGGGTTCGCCCAGAACGGGAAGTGGCTTGGGGGACCCCGCGCGGGAGTGTGTTATGATGCTTTGCACTCGCGAGGAGCTCGCCTCCCGAAGCGCCTGAGCCTGCTCCCCGGCTGGGGCGAGGGGCAGCGGCGCTGCGCCCACTTACTTTTTCCTTCTCCACGAACCCCACAAAGGCTGTCCTCTCGATCTCCACGGGCTGGCCCTGTCTGTCGTAGAGGGCCAGGACGAAGTGGAAGAAGTTGGATTTCCGCAGATTGGAAGGCGGCTGCTTCTCAAAGTGAGCCCGGGCCAGACCCACCCCGCTGCGGCCAAAGACGCAGAGTTAGACGGCTAAGTGGGACAACAACCGCGACCCCTTGTCACCCCTTACACACGCGCGAACCCTCAAACACCTTCTCTGCCCCCAAAACGCCCTGTGGGCTCCCTACACGCCCCCTCAGGCGCCCCGGGCCCACCCGGCGACGGGATATGCGTGCTCTCGCCTGCTCACTCCTCCCCGCCGAGGACCTGCGCGCCCCCCGAACTTGACGAAGAGGTGTGAAAGTTCTGTTTGGGTTTTGCGCAAGAGATAAAACGCTGTACGCGTTTACTCCGACCTGACGCGCGCTGCGTGGGGAGGAAGAAAAGTAGCGGTGGATGAGGTGAAGCGCGATCGTGGAATAAAGCCGGTCGTTTACAACTTAAAGGGAGAGTGGGCATGGGAGTTGGTTCTCGCCACCCCCTCGAATCTCCCGTGGGCAGGTGAGAATGGATGGGGAACATGCTCAGCTCCTCGCTGCAGCAGCCATCCTCCGGGA
This sequence comes from Physeter macrocephalus, assembly GCF_002837175.3. Classification (NCBI taxonomy): domain Eukaryota; kingdom Metazoa; phylum Chordata; class Mammalia; order Artiodactyla; family Physeteridae; genus Physeter; species Physeter macrocephalus. The sequence goes on from NC_041221.1 coordinate 152,898,193, forward strand.
AACCTCATGTGCCGCGCCCCCCCCACCGCCCCCGGCCAGCCGCGGGTGCCGGGCCTCGGGAAGCCGTCTGTCCCCACCCCCACAAATGAAACATGTGGAGAAAAAGGATCTGCGGGTGGAACTCGGAGCAGTCAGGAGTGGTCGCTGTGGGAAAGGGAATTGGGTGTTTTTTTTTTTTAAAGACCTGTCCTGACAAAGTTTCGCTGTTCCGCAGAAATCCTCACACCCTTTCCAGAAATCCTATGGATAAGGGCTGACGGTTGAGCGCGCCCTCCCGGGGGCTGGAGCCTGGGTGCTAGGGGCGCAGGGCGGCCACTGACAGCCCGACCTGCCCGACACAAGGGCGCGCGCGCACACACACACACACGCACGCGCCACACACACACACACACATACACACTTTCGCTTCTAGCCCAGTTACCCAACTCACTCTTACTACCAACCACCCCCATCCTTACTATCATCAGGAATGGGAACAGTGTTGTGGACACTTGTCCCCAGCCCGGAGAAGATGAGGATGATGTAATTAGTCATCTTCATTCTTCCCCTTCCGCCCTCTCTGGGCCGGAGAGAGCATGGAGCCACCAGATCTCCCATTCCCCCAAGCCCAGCTGGTGGCCTAAAAAAAAGCGGGGGACCATTTCTCACTTGGGACCAGGAGTCCCAAGAAAGGGTACTGAGGGTGCCCAGGAAAGTTCCCCCAGGTCAATCTCCGAAAGCAATGCCTCTAGGCCACACAGTCTAGCATGCAGGAGCTGAGAGTGGCAGAGGGGCTAGAAGGGGCCATGGTCATAGATGGTGGGGAAAACTTTTAGGAGACATCACAATTAAAGTTAGGAGTTGTTGTTCTTCGGGTGGACCAAGAAAAACTGAAAGCTATAGGGAGAGGGAGGGAGAACCAGAGAGGAGAAATAAGAGATGATTCTAGGGGGAAATGGGGAGAGAAAAGGAGTTAGAAGGGAAAAGAGGAAAGAGGAAGAATGAGTGAAGAAAGAAGAGGAAAGAAAGAAAGAAGAGGGAAGGAAAAGAAAGGAACGAAGGAGAGAAAGGAAGGAGGAAGGAAAGAAATAGAGAAGAAAAAGCAAAGAAAAGAAAGAAGAAAGAAAGGAAGGAAGGAAGGAAAGAAGAAAATAGAAAAGGAAAAGGAAGGAAAGAAAGAAAAGACAGGCGGCCTGAAAAGAAACAGCAATCACAGAAAAACACAGATATCCAACATCATACTGGTGAGACGCCTCTTCAGGCTTAAAACAAAATGAAAACAGTCACAGACCAGGCAGGGAAAAGTGCCGGTAAAGCGCGGGCTCCTCGCAGGCAGCTCTTGCCTCTGCGGCCGCAGGCAACCAAGACAGAGCGGCCGGGGAGCGCGGAGCCCCGGAGACGAGCAGAGCCGAGCGGCAGACGCAAGAACGCGGCCCGGCCCCGCGGCGGCGGCTTCCGCTACCACCTCCCGGCTCTGCTGCTCGCGGTTTGCCTCCCCGGCCGCGGTCCCCGAGCGGTACTCACCTCTGCGCCGCCGTGTTGGCGTCCAGCACCCCGGCGCCCTGCATCCACGTCCGCACCGCGTTCATGCCGCTGCCCAGCGGCTCTTCCTTCATGCTGCTTCCACTCCGTTGGATGCTTTCCTGAATCCCAAACATGAAAACAACCTTTTCTTGTGGAAAATCTCCTCCCCCTTGAAAATTTGAAAAAAAAAAAAAAAAAAAAAAAAAGGAAAGAAAAACGCCAGCCAGAGATTTTTTTTTTTTTTTTTGTGAGTCGTTGAACTCGCTCTAGAAGATCAAGGCGGGCTGGAAAGCAAATTTTTTAAAAATGTAAACCTTCGCTCAAAACTGAGCGATAACCCGAAGGAAAAAAAAAAGGAGAGAAAAAAGGAAGGGAAAATCCAACAAAAAGACCAAAATTAAAAAAATAGAGATGTATGCTTGGCTGTTGGGGGTTGTTTGGTTGGTTAATTTTTGGTTTGGGTGCTTTTTTTTTTCTTTTTTTTTTTTTTTTTTTTTTTTTTTTGTAATGATCACAGGCCGGTGGAGGACAGGAGGGGCTGGAGTTTCCTTTTGTAGAGGTACCGTTCACTTGAAGAAGCAGGAAGAAAAAAAAACCCTGATGGCAATTTAAGAAACAATAGACTCAACTCGCGCTGCCGGCTTTGCTACTTCAAGTGTCATTTTCCACAACCAGGCAAGTTTTTCCTCTCTCTCTCTCTCTCTCTCTCTCTTTTTTTCCTCCTTCTCTCCCAACCAAAGATGTTTCTTTCCTTTCAGTGCGTACAGATGAGGAGGACGCTGGTTGCCATAGACAGATACACCAGAGAGGGAGAGTGGGGTGGGGGGAAGGGGGAGGGGGGTAGGGAAAGACAGAGAGGAAAGGAGAGGAGAGGAGAGGGAGAAAGAGAGAGAGGTGGACCCTGCTGAATGGAGATTCTGTTTTCTCCTTGCTAAAATAGAAGTGATTTGCAGGCTTTCCCTATGGAATCCAGTTTGACTCTCCCCAGAGCTAAACACAAGCACACTAACCCCAAAGGGAGGAGGCGGGGCCCGAGCGTCAATGGCCCACCCCTTCATTTGCATAACGTCATCCTTCCGCCTCGCCGCAGCCAATCGCGGCGCAGGAGCCTGCTGGCTCTCAGCGCAGGGCCACGCTCCCTCATTAACATCCCTCTCCGGGTGGCGCAGGGGAGCCGGCCAAAGTTCCTCGCAAAGTGGCGCGCGAAGGATCGCTTAGTACCCGTGTCCGAGCTGGAGAGGAGCGGGGCTGAGCTGGGCAGAGCCGGGCAGGAGAAGGGAGACAGAAGGAAGGGGAGGAGGATATTCTTCTCAGGGATTTGAGCTGGGGTCTGCATCCCGGCCATTGCAGTCCGTTAAGCATCCTCGCCGCGCCCTGAGCGCGCTCGAGGCGCACAGGCTGCACCCTCCCAGGGCCGTGTCCTGCTCCGCTGTTCTGGGACGTCGGGGGCAAAAGTGGAGGAGACGGGAGAGCCCGGGCAGAAAAAGCAGGACGCGCATGCCAGGTGCCCACCTCTTCGCTTTGAGGAGGGGGTGGTGGGTTGGAAAAATGGGTGTGTGAGATCGGCGCTGGGAGATCGCGGACGGCACTGCCTCCACGCTGGGAGGGAGGGGTGGACCCTGGGCTCCGGCAAGCAAGGCGCTGTGGATCCCCAGGGAGTGGGGGACCCGGGCTCTGCCCCTAGCCACGCCACTGAAACGCCTCTCGCTCCGCGGTAGCCTGGAGACCGCCGGCGTTAGGCACTGTCCTCACATGCTCACTTCTCTGGAGCATCCCGCGGGATAGGTAAACCACCGTTTACCTAACGAATGCTCGCACTGGAGCTGTGCCAGGCTGCGTTTTAAAATTTGCTCGGAATAAATCCCCACCCCCTCATCACCGCCCCACCAAATAGTTTTTTCCTTAGAGTAACTACCAAAGCAAAAACAACGTCTCTGATTAGTTATTTGGTGTAGGTTTCTCTCTTCCTCATTCTTTCTGTTAAAATGGGGGGCTTGAACAGCCTTCCCCCAACTTCGGCCTCTGCCACCTGTCAAGAAAGAGAGAGATCGGGGAAGGAGGGAATGAAGGGAGGGAGAGAGGGAAGAAGGGAGGAAGGAAGGGAAGACGAAATGATCTCCTTCCTCAGACCTTTCAACATATAAGCTTGTGGCTGGCAAAGGAAATAGCTAGATGTTTCTGGGTAACGTGACCCATCATTTTTTAGCAGGTTGTAACCTCTAATAAGCACATGGTGAACTTCTGTTTCATTGCCCTCAAAGGAACTCCCTGACTGCAGCCAAATCTGCTAAGGGCTCCTTCGGGGAAATTCTCTGCCAGAAATCCAGGTCCCCTTTCTGCCGGCCTTTCTTGGCCCTTTGATTTAGGGAGCTCGTGGGGTCAGTGATGGAAAAGTACACATGCTCATGTTGAATGGAATGGAGACAGGCAGAAGTTAAACTTAGTGCTCTTGGCAGAGCAGGAAAGTGGGAGCCACTTCCAGATTCATAAACTAGTTGAAAGACTGTGTTTCAGGCCTGAGGATGCATGGCCACTGTCTTCAACACTGCTTTATCTCTTGTGCACAAAGCCTGCCCAGTCTCATATCATTTAATTTGGACCACTTAATGTGCTGAGCTTTTCCTCCCTGATACCATAATTAATGCCATTTCCTCCAAGAAGCTCTCGAAGAGATCTGTTTGATCCATCAGGATCCCCACACTACCCACCAGAGTTCCTGGCACACAGTAGATGTTCATGAGGGGTATGTTGGTGGAAACACTGGAAGGATTATAGTTTTGTGAAGAGGGAAAAGGGGAAGCTGGACATTCTCCATCTCTATAGAATTTAAGTGCACAATTGAAACTTGGCCTGCTGAAAATTTCCCAAAGCTCCAAGTTTAACCTCCAAGGCCCAAAGGGTCCCCAGAGCCAATCCTTTCCCCTTCCTGGCCCATCCCCTGCCTTCTCTGAGGGGATCCTTCAGAGAGGCACCCTCCTATCAAAGAGACCCAGAGGGGCTTCCCTGGTGGCGCAGTGGTTGAGAGTCCGCCTGCCGATGCAGGGGACGCGGGTTCGTGCCCCGGTCTGGGAAGATCCCACATGCCGCGGATCGGCTGGGCCCGTGAGCCATGGCCGCTGAGCCTGCGCGTCCGGAGCCTGTGCTCCGCAAGGAGAGAGGCCGCGGCAAAAAAAAAGAGTCCCAGGTAGCACTGGCATAAGACCGAGATCTCCCTCTCTTTAATTGCCTGAGCCTCCATTTCACTCTCCAGTAAACAGTGTTAGGACTTCAAGTTGAGTCTGGTGAGGTACATACCCCAGTGATGGGGAACACACAATGGGGCATCAGATCACTGCCAAAGGTCACAGAGAAAGGAGAGACACAGCCACTCTGAGGACCAGGATCAGTGACAGCAACACAACAGATGGATTTCTAGGGGGGTCAAGCAAATCTAGAAGCACTCTGCAAATGATGTGTTTGTGGAGGGGCCTGAAGCTGTGTGATCCAAAAGAGAAAATGGCCCAGAGAAAGAAGCCTTCAGAAGCCCAATTCCTGCCCCAGAGCCAGTAATCTACGGGAACTAAATAAGAGGAAGGCAACCTCCACATCCACCAGGCCAGGGGAGGAAAAATAAAAGGGGGCAGGTATCTTTTGATACGACCCAGTCCATTTGGCTATGCAGAGGCAGCAGATACTTCACCTGGGATGGTGAGTGTACTTTATTTTAATCAAGCAGAGTGTATTCTAGTTTTTCTTCTGGGTATCCTTGTGCTTTCAATCTTGCTTTCTTACCCAGTAATAAATGTTTAAGTAGGAAGGAAGCTAAAGAGAAGGTGGAAAAGAGACAAAGAGGGTGATAGAAAACTGGGAACAACACCCAGGCCAGCAGAATGGTACCTTTTTGTGGATTTCCTCTGGTGAATAATGAACTAGCACTGGCAGTTTTAAACTTTGAAAAATCACTTAAACGCTTTTCCATTTTCCCTCATGTAAGGTTTGCACCACCTCCAGAAAGCAAAACATGTGTGTACAGGGGTGACTATAAAGTTATGTACTGAGACTGTCTTCATGCTTTTTTACATTATAGTCACATCCTCTGTGGAGAGACAAACTTGTATGTATAGCATTGCCCAGGCTTTGTAGCATATCTGTGATATGACTTTAGGGTAACTTATCAGGGTAATCAGTTATAAGGTAAACCCTGCTTATCAGCTTAATCAAATGGGGGAAAGAGGAATTTTGTTAGAAATGCAGATTTCCAGGCCTTGTTCAGACCTGCAGAATTAAGGAGGAGGAAAGTGAGGGGTAAAGAACATGTACATGAGGAAAATATACAGCAGAATGAGTTTATATGTGGAAGGAGCAATTGGAAAGACTTGATATTTCCCCTGGAGTGAAGACTCCCTCAGGGCTTCTCAGAGGTTCCTCCGCCTGGCGGTGGGCGCGGTTTAGCGTCCACCCACTTCCTCTCAGTTGCTCCAGACAGTAGACAAGGCTGCCCAGCCCTCGGGGTCTCCCCGCGCTGGGGGTAACTCAGGCCCTTTGAGCAAGCCCTTCTCCCCACCCCGACCTTTGACACCTTCTCACTCTTGGATATCCCAACCCTCTTAAGGCACAGAGATCAATTCCGTTTCCTGAAGAGCATCAGTCGCCGCTGTTAACTCCCGGGGAGGGCAAATAGAAACACACCCGCTCCCCAAAAGAGCGGAGACAAGATAAACACTGCCCAGCTAAGACTAGGGGGACGTCCCAGGGAAAGAGGGAATCTTCTCTGCTAGTCCGCCCCCAGGAGGCCAGACTTGGGACCTGTCTTAGAAAATTCCCTCGTTTCGGTCCCCCTTATGAAGACGCGCCCCCAGAAGGGCCGCCTGTCTGGGAAATGCCCCTTACCTTTTGCCGCTAGCCAGAGACCACTCAGAGTGAAACCGGAGGAAAGATGCCTCCTTCAAAGCTGGGAAGAAGGGAAAAGGGAAAGATGGGGCGATGAAGGCCAATGGCGCAAAGTCCTGCCGCAGGCGGCCGGCTCCCAAGGCGTCCTTCCGCCGTCTGGAGTCACGGGCAGGGTTGGACAGAGGCCAAGGCACTGCCCCAAAGAGGAGAGGGATAGGTGGGTGGAGGGTGGTGGCCCGGGGCCCTGGGAAAGAGAGGATCTGAGCGGGGCGCAACTCCGCAGTGGCCCCTGAGCAGCACCCAGACGCCGGCGGGGGTGGTCAAACAACGGATCCCGGCCGCCTGCGGCAAAACCCTGCCCCTGCCCTCCTAATGCCTCTACCCGCTGCCCTCGAGGAATGCGTAGGAGCAGGAGGCCACGGTTCCACCGCAAAGCCGTCTGTCCTCCCTCCTTACTCTCAGTCCTCTCTGGCAAGCGGCAAAGGGAAGGGGGCATTTCCCTGGACCATGAACCCTGATTCCGACCCCCAGCGCTGCAGAGAAGCCCCGGTTTGCTCACCCAGTCTGGCTGATACTTCCAGACCCTGGGAGCGTGCCTCTTCCCACAGCACAGACAGGGAAACTGAGGCCTAGAGAGGGTCAAAGTCACCCACAGAGAGCTAGGAGGTAGAAATCAGGCAAATAACACCGCTGGGGCTCTGGCTTGGGAGCGCTTAGTCTGCATGGGACGAGGGCTTGAGGCCAGGGTTTCGAACAAACCTTTCCCGGATTGAGCCTGCAGACTCTCGGGTTTCCTCTGGGGCGGCCCCCAAATAAGAATAAATCCCATTTGTTGAAGGTTTTATGAGCATAAACTCACTGAATTCCCACAACAGACAAACAAGGCAGGTAAGATCACCCCTATTTTACAGGTGAGAAAACTGACGCTCTGTGATTAAGATGAAACAACTTGTCCACAGCCGCATTGCTAATAAACTCGCCGAGCCGAAATTTCTCCAGAGCCTATGCTCTGAACCTTGGATCCAAACCACTCACCCAGCTTCGGCGCTTATCTCCCCCATTCGCCTTGGTGCTTGCCCCCCATGGCTCGAAGACCCCTTTAGCTCTCGAGCCTGTAGGTATCCTGGATGAGAAAGGAGCGTGGGCACAAGTAGTCCCCCCGAAGGCAGGCAGCAGAGAGTAGAGAGGAGGGTAAACGGTTCTGAAAAGCCCTAATACGCTGACTGTATGCGCATTCCAGCGGTCAGATACAGATGCCCGCGTCTCTCGGGGCCGCCAGCGGCAGAGCGCGCTAGGGTCGTGCCAGCTCCAGCCCTGGCTCTGCCACATTTGTTATGTGACCTCCAGTCAGCCGCTTCTCCCCACCGCTAGCTGAAGTTTTAGAGCTCCAGGCGCACGCAAAGTCGCCTAATTGAAATAGACTGAATAAAAGACTGCGGGGATGCCTGGGACGCCCATCAGAGGGCAGAAATCTGGACACCTGCGGATGCGCTTTAATGGAGGAAGGCCGTATGGCCTTGGAATGACCATAGCTAAAAGCTGAAGTTACTCTGTGCAGAGAGAACACAGTTAGGGGCACTGCCAGAAAGGTCCCAGTCAAAGGCTGTCCCAGGGCGCGACCGTACTCCTCCCCTGACCTTTCCCCACAGTCCTCCAGCCCGCAGGATTGGAGTCTGATCAGGCTGATTGATTCTGGAGTCTGAATGGCCCTCACTCCCTGCACGGAAGGAGACTCCAGGTTGGGAGAACGGGGGTTGCCGGGCTGTTTGGAAATTAGCATCCCTTCAGTAGTGCAAATCTGAAAGAAGGAAACTGAGGCCTTCGAGGATTTGGAGCAGAAGGGAAGGAGAAGGCCTGTTTGCTTAGAGGAAAGAAGAGAGGACGAGTTTAGCAGACAACCTCGAGATGCCCCAGTGACAAAATGTTCTCGAGTGTGTTTTCTTTAACGTGCAATTCACTGGACATTTACACACCGCTCCGCGCTTGGAGGTCTTTGTTGGATGTGTGTGATGTGAGTGTGCAAATGTTTGTACAAAAGAAGAGCGGTTGCATATCGTGGGTCTGTGCAATACGAGTGTGTGGCAGTGAGTGACATCGCGCACTTGGGTGCATGTGTGCGCGTGTGCTTGAGGGGGATTGTTGCACACAACCGTGAGTACACGAGTGCATGTGTATAGTGTGTGCATGTGTCACGTGTAGACATTCCTCGTTTATGTGAGTGGGTGTGCATGTAATGTGTGTGCAAAAGCATCGTACACGTGTCTGAGCCTGAGCTCATATGTGATTCGTGTGGCAGTGAGTGACATCGCGCACTTGGGTGCATGTGTGCGCGTGTGCTTGAGGGGGATTGTTGCACACAACCGTGAGTACACGAGTGCATGTGTATAGTGTGTGCATGTGTCACGTGTAGACATTCCTCCTTTGTGTGAGCGGGTGTGCATGTGTGTGCAAAAGCATGGGACACGTGTCTGAGCCTGAGCTCATATGTGATTCGTGTGTCCATATGTGCATGTGAAACCCAGCGAGGTAGTCCCCCAAAGATCTCAGGTCCAATCGGAGGAAAGGTGCAGGCAGGATGCGGATTGAACGCCCCACGGCAGTCGTAGAAACTGTAGCTCCTTTGGCCTGCAGGTAGCAGGAGGTCGTCCACGGGGCGCAGGAACCGCCCAGAGGCTACAGGTTAGCGCCCAGCTCGGCTCCAGGCGGGCGAGGCAGGTTCCCCCGGGGTCCACAAATTATCCGGAATGCGCGCGCACTGATCGCTGCTGGACAGTTCCGCGTTCTTAATTGTTCCTCGCGGACAGTTTCTGATTATTGATGCCGTGTGTCCTAAAAGAGACTGCTTCGGATTATCTGCGTATTTATTATCTTTATCACCGTCATTATTTGGTGGCTGTATGAAGATGGTGCCAAGCCCACCAAGACCGCCGTGCCCCGCCTCTCCGAGGCTGCCCTGGGCATGCAGTGACCCGCGGGGTGCCCGAATCTTCCCTTTACGTGGAGCCACAGCGCCACCTCGCGATCACCCTGCCTCTCTCCCGTCACTGCCGCCCAAGGCAGAGCCTTTCCTGGTTCAGACCACCCAAGTCCCCACTACTGGTTTTCCATTCGCTTTTCATTCCTCTTGCCCTCACTAGAAAGTTCCACTTCGCCAGAGCCTAGAGATTCCTCCAAACACACCTTTGCCGCCGCACCTTTGTACAGGAGCGGAATGCCTACACCCTTCTCCACCTGGAGAAGCTCCTCTCCCCTTGCAATTACCGGCTCAAGTTCACCTCTTCCGCGAAAACTTTCCAAACCCATTCTATAGGCAGTCACTCACGCCTTTTCCTGATTCGCCTAATGTTCATATCATATTGGACAGGAAATATCCTTTAAATGTCTCCCCGTCCTCCCTAATCAGGGAGCTCCTCGACAATGTCTGTTGTTGTTTATACCAACGACAATGACAAAAATAACAATAAAAGCTAGTATTTACTGAGAGCATATCATGGAGCATCTTATGCAATGTACTGTTCTAAACACTTGACTTTCATTATCTCATTTAATTTACCAGGAAAACCAGGAAGTAAGCATCAGTATAATTTCCCAGTTTTCAGGTGAAGCTAGAGTTCCTGTCCAAGGTCGCATTGAAGATCCCAAACCAAGTCTGTTGGTCTGATGCCAGAACCCACTTTTCTTAACCTCTGTGCCTTGCAAATTTATTCAGCTCTATATCCACAGGCTTTAAGACAGGACCAGGCACAGAGTGGGCATTCATATATTCATGAATAAAGGAACCACTGCCAATTTAAAGTCTTTCCAGGACAGTTGGATTAGAAAAACACTGCAATTATCAGATACCTTAGTTGAACTGTTACCACCATGATTTATCCCAAAAGAGGATTCCACTGTTAACTAGATAGGTGACCTTGGTCAAGTCATTTCATCCTCAGTTTCCTTGTTTGTAAAAGTAGGTTTGCTGTAAGGAATAAATGAGGGGAAAATATAAAGTATTTTGTACAGCCCCTGGTACTGTACTCAATATTCAATAAAAGTAGTTTGCTATTTATATAATTAGCAATGATAGCTTAAGAAACTAAGGCACAAAACACAAAATCGACTTACCCCTATTCACAGAGAATTCATGGTACCTCTGTATAAAATTATCTCACTATTATATCTCCATTTTCATCTTGAGCATAAAATATGTAATAAAATATGTTTGGTTTACTGTGGTTAGGGTGTTAATGTTAACCCTGCTCTGTTATAAGATTTTAAGAGGGGGGGAAGATATAATTAAACAGTAAATCAGCAGACTTTGACTCTCACCCTTTCCTTTTCCTTTGTAGGTTTTTACCAAGAAGGATTTAAAGAAAGACTATAAAAGTGCTTATTATTCTGGAAAGTACAAAACTCTATTTTTTAATTTTGGGGACGTTCTGGGCTAGTTTTTCCCCCCACTTGAAACACTTTGTTGCTAGTAATACACTAAAAATTAAAAAATATGTATCTAAGCAAATAATTGTACCCAAATAAAAGAAACAAATGAAGCTTGTTTAAACATATTCCAGACCTTCAGACATGCCCCCAAAAGGCTAAGTTTTAAAGGTTCAGGGTGCCTTTGTAAAGTGACCCATTAAACAATTACTCTTATTAGCAATTTAAGTGAATATGAACTTTTATGTCTGATCGGGCTCTAACTTTTCTACTGTCAAATTATTTTAGAAAGACTCCATTGATTGGTATAATCATGATTTCTCCTCAGAGAAATGAGTCTAATAAAATCCACAAAAGGCATAAATGTGTCGCCCCATTTAGCTGGCCCACAATGAATTTCTAGAAACTTCATCCCAGCCCCACATTTAGTTTAGTTCATTTGTACCTGCTTCCTATTCTATGCAATGCTAATGTATGAAGATGAAGAAATGGACTCAGGAAATCTTACCTGCCTCAAATTAACGTGTTAAGAGATTTTGTTGTATAGCTGACAGGTATTTTATTACCCCTGATTGGGGATCTGATTCATACTGATGGTGTGAGACGCTGGCTTTTTGACAGCTGGGTCACGTGCTGTGGGGCTGTGAGTCCTGTTCTGTTTATTTTCTTCTTTTTGTATTCCTAGTATGGTAGCCATTAGAGATGCTCACCAAAATTATGATTTTTCTTCTTCCAGGTGCATAGTAAGATTAAAGTATTCTGATCCTTCTGCATTTAGATGTGACCTTGTAATCTGCTTTGACAAATGAGGAATCAGCAGTAGCAGTATGGGTTATTTATAGGCAGAAGCTTTAAGTGCCAGTGTGCAATGCACCAAATCCCCTTCCCCGTGTCACAGCTGCTGGCCACCCCCAGATGGAGTTTCGCCCCACCTGCCACCCTTTGCAAAAAGTGAAGAGCCCTCCAACCAGAGCGGACTTTTAACCTGAATGGGAAATAATCTTTTGTTACTGTATGTCCCAGAGATTTTTTTACTGCAGCATAATCCAGCCTCTCCTGACTAATATGCCCAGGAAGGTAGCTTATCTTTCTTTTTCTTTTTGTGGACAATGTGAAAATTCTCCTAGGATGAAAAGTACACTTCCACTTCTAATTAAATAGAATAATCAGATAATGAAATTATTCAATGAGAAATTGGTATCTTATTTTCTTACTCAATTAATACATTTCCTGTGGATTAAAACATCATTTTGAAAATTCCGAAATGGGGAAACAATTGAATTTTAGATAGGCAGAAAAGGAACGTCAAAATCATTGCTAGACTTTCACAAGAATTTCCAGTGGGCCCTTTGTCCACTTGCAGATACACAATGTAGGGAATTTTATAGGTTCTGATTAGACGAGATTCTTATTAGCAATTGTATGTGGGAACAGAGAAACATTTCTTCCTCCACTGGGTTCATCTCTATAATTTCAGGTTGGGGAAAGGGAAAAAATACTTGACTTATCAACTTGTGTTTAAGGAACATGATCTAGGGCAAATCAATTAACATTTCCAGACCTTACTTTCTTCATCTGGAAAATAAGAGTGTTGGACAAGACCATCTTAGGATGCCATCCAGTTCTATTAAACTAGAACTCCAAGATACTTGGGTGATTTCAGCTTTAGGAATCAATGCTACAGTAGTACAAGAATCTTGTTTCTATCCTCAGCACTATTTTGTGAGACATTTGTAATTTTTTTCATACTGATCCCCAACTTAAAGCTACTGCCTCTTAAGAAGATAGATAGTGCTTCTTTTCTTCAACCTCACATTTTTTAAAGTAGAAATCTGCTAGAAAATTGGACCATATAGATTTGGGGCCATGTAAAATGCTTTTTCATTTTCTAGCCAAGAGGAACATTCTGCTTTTTTACTGGAGAGCCATTCTCTTCAGGTTTCATGAGCAGATCACCTAAGGAAATTTCTCGTGAATTTTCAGGAAATTTTTGTGAGAAAATATTGATCATGTAACAAGTGCTGTAGGGTGAAATCATTACTCTCTGTTCTTTATCCTCAGTGTGGTATGACTGATTACCAAAAGCAATACTAATACCTTCCTTTGGATAAGAGTTTACAACTGAGAAGGAGGTTTCACATGAGTTATTGTCTTGACTCCTCTCAACAAACCATGCAAGTGACATTTCTCCCCCATTTCACAAGGGAGGAGCTGAGGTTGAGATCTGCCCTTGTCCCGTGGCTAGTAAGCAGCCAGGTCTGGCTGTAACCCAAGAGCCACAGCTGCCCATGAAATTAAGAAAGCTGTCTGCAACTCTACCAGGGAATAGAAAGTGTTGAAATCAGGGCACAGAGTACTACTTGACAGAAAGATGAAGGATGCTTTCTGTTACACACATTATTGCTGTGAGCTGATTCCTGGTTTCTCTCTCCTCTGGGTACCCCCCCAAAATTACAGTACTCTGCTTGTAGTTAGGTGTGGTCATCTGACCTACTTGAGCCAGAGCATTTATTTAGAAGTGAGAGGACCCAGAGTAGTCACTCCCCTCAACCAGAGGTATTACCAAGGGTAGATCCATCAGTTGGGGTCCTGCTGTCCATCATAACAATGAGCAGAGGTCTTTGCCAATACCCAATAGATTTAATGTAAGCAAGTGATTTAAGCCACCGGCGATTTGGGGTTCACTTATCGCAGCTTAGCTTAGTCTGTCCTGACTGGTACAGTTTCCTAATTCAAATATAACTCTTTTGGGCTTCCCTGGTGGCGCAGTGGTTGCGCGTCCGCCTGCCGATGCAGGGGAACCGGGTTCGCGCCCCGGTCTGGGAGGATCCCACGTGCCGCGGAGAGGCTGGGTCTGCGCGATCAGAGCCTGTGCTCCGCAACGGGAGAGACCACAGCAGAGGGAGGCCCGCATACCACAAAAAAAAAAAAATATATATATATATATATATATATATATATATATAAACTCTTTTGTAAAAGAAAACTACCTCTGTGGGGTGGTCTTTTGTAAACTTGAGTCATATACAGTCAGCCCTCCATATCCCTGAGTTCTGGATCCAAGGTTGGTTGAATCCACTGGATGTGGAACTCTGTGGATACAGACGGCCGACTGGACTACACCATTTTACATACGGGACTTGAACATCCTTGGATTCTTCTATTTGTGGAGTCCTGGAACCCATCCCCCTCGGATACCAAGGATGACTGTATACATGCCTTTTAAAAAGAAAATATTCTCCTGGATCCCTGTTTTTATTTAAATTAATTTTACTATCTTACTTAAATATGCACAAGCATAAAACTAGGGATAAATTCTTTATGCATATGGCACAAACAACTGTGAAAACAAATTATAAAAATAATGAAAAACAACACAAAAGCAAAGATTTATAAATAAACAATAATAAAACACTGGAAAACATTGTTTTGTGGAAACTAAATTGCCACTCAAATGTCAAGATGGTTCTGAGTTCAAAAAAGTAGGTTCTTTGAGGCTGGTATGTCTGTATAATTATGTCTGGCATAATGTCTCAATTCTTCTACCATTTTTCTCCTTTTTTGAACCACCATAAAGCATTCCTTAATACATGTGGTATAGGAAAAGCTTAAAGGAGTTATTTCAGTAGCAAATCCACCTCAGTCCCTTTCTTGCCAGCTTATGACAATAAAGAATCACTGTTGGCGCCAATAAACACAAACTAAAATGTGATATTAAAAATTTTATGTCAGTACTCAGTTTTATGGAAATTACCCAGATAAGTCTGACTATGCTTAACTTTTTAATGGTATCATTGAAATGAAAGCCCTGAGCTTTTAAATTCCTGTCAAAATCTAAGAAACTCCCCACTCTCCAAAATATATTGTATATGCCCCTGAACTGTACACTTAAAAATGGCTGAAGTGGTACATGTTATGTGTATTTTATCACAATTTTTAAAAAGTTTTTTTCAGAGAGAATAGTGCAAGTTTCAGAGCAAGATATCCTGACTATCAAATCCCCACTTCCACTATTTTGATGCTGAGCAACCTTGAGGCAAGTTGCTTAACCTCTCTGAACCTCAGGTACCTCATCAGCAAAGTAGTACTGTACTCATTAAACAGTTGTTTTGAGGAACAATGAAGATAGAGTAAGTGGAAGAGTCTAGCACAGTACCAGTCTGTGGAGAACTGCTATGTTTCCTCCTGGGCCATTGCCAAGACTGCATTTCTCAGCTTCCCTAGCAGCTAGGTATGGCTCCAACTGAGCTCTGGCCAATAAAATGTAGGTGGAATTGATGGAAGCCATTTCCAAATATAGATTATAAAAACCTCCCACAGAATCTTCCACCCTTCTTCCCCCTTCTGTGAGCTGAATCAGAGAACCAAGAGAAGATTCCAATGCTATAAGGCAGAGCTTAACAAACTTTTTCTGTAAAGTGCTGAGAGTCAATATTTTAGGGTTCATGGGCTATATACTTCCTCTGTCACAAGTACTCACTCTGCCATAGTAGTATGAGAGCAGCTACAAAGCACAGGTAATACAAACAAATGGATGTGGCTGTGTTCCAATAAAATTTTATTCACAAAAAAAGTATTCAAATTTGACCCACGAGCCAAGTTTGCTGACCCCGGCTCTGGGATGTTAGAATCACAGGGTCAAAGGCATCTGGATCCCTAAAACTGCGTGAGGAAATGCACTTTAATACAAGCAAGAAATAAACTGAGGTTAACTCATAAGAGATTTTAGAGTTCAGTGTTAGCCTACTCTGACATTTTTGGAGGAGGTCATGAAGAAGACATGACCTCCTGTTGACCCTCGAGCTGAGTAAGGGCAATCTGAGGCTCCTAGCCCCCTCCCCTGTCCTTGAAATGTACATTTGCCCTCTGTTCCCACAGTGGGAACTGTTTTCAAGGACATGGTCTTGAGAGAGCAATGTGTTGTTGAGACCATCTGGACAGGATACGAGACTGAATCCCATTATCCCAAATCTACCTAAACTTTTAAGATTCGGACGGGCACGTGCAGAGATCTACTCATCTTGCAGCTACCCAAGACAAGCCTTGTATGTAAGTTCTCTTGATTATCAAACCTGCCACCTACAAATCTGGAGTGGTCTGCCTCTTTCTTCGGTCTCTCCTTGCCCTCCGTGTACAGGGGCCAGATTTCACCCGGGAAGCTCCTGAGGTTTTAAACCAACAGATATCATACCCAACCACATAAGTCCCTCTTCTGCCCTATGTTCTTTTGAAGACAGGGACTGTGGGTTATTCATCTGTCACAAAGCCTTCCCAATACATATTAGTGAAATTTAAAAAACACCATCGAATAGATAATCATGTGCATGGGGAAATTAATAGATGGAACAGCTATGACATTCAAAGTCATCTCTCTCCCCTCTCTCCATCCCATCACCCTATTCCTGGGCACATATTAGTGTTGTTTGTGCCCCATCCCAGATAACCAGAGACACACATTTGGGAGACACTTTGCTTGGGTAAAGTGAACAGAGCTTGGTTAATTGGTTCATTTTATGTGAACAGGTTGCTCCCTCTTACAATAAGTAAGCCCCTGGAACATACTGCAAAGTCAGCTTTCAGCTGTGGCTCGGCTAATGATGTAATAGCATGGGATAGCCTGTCACCTACAAACCTGCCGATACCACCATTGCAGTTTCGTACTTTCACCCCTAATTATGGTGAGGGAGACTGAGACTGCAGGAGATTAAAAAAACTTTTCCAAAATCCTACGCTGGCCACGCCAGAAACCCAGGCCTGTGTGAATCCCAAGCATCATGCTACCCACAGTTGGATTCTGAAACCTCTGGAATCATCCACCTTCCCTACTGGAAATGTATTTGTTGGGGAACAATTAACCTCGGGATGAGCAATTTGTCACCACTATGTGTGAGTTCCAAATTTTCCCATTACAAGAGGAAAATGAGAAAAAATATGTCCTAGATAACACAGAGAAAAATGCTTCATTGTCTTAATTGCCTTTCTATTTCAATCAAGGAAGGCATTTAATTATTTCTGAACTACATTCAAAACTCTCTCTCAAGAATATTACTCTCCCCAGGTGAGTTAACCAAATCTGTGCAAAACACTTCTCGTGTCTGAATATTAAAATCAAACATTTATTGAGCACTTTTTATATGCCAATGACTAAATTCCTTCCACTTATGACCTCATTTTTTCTTCAGAGCAAGTCCATGAGGTGGAAACAGTCCTTATTCTTCTCTGACAAGTGAGGAAACTGAGGCAGAGAAAGAAGAGAGCGTTTGTGTAAGTTCCAAAGGCCGTAAGTGGTGAATCAACATTCAGTCCCAGTGCCCCACCCCCAGACCACACTGCCCCCTCCCCAACTCTGCCCTGCTGACTCTAAAGAGAGATGTGCTTTCCCCTCTGAGATTCCAATTTCTGAGTAAATGTGCAAAAACCAATGTGGAAGAAATCACCCACGATTACTCAAGTCAGCTACTCAGGGGTCATTGAGAACCTCAGCCCTCCAGAACTTGAGGTGGGTCATCTAGAGGCTATGGAATCAGGAAGGGCTGAGCTGGCCTGCCTTCTTGCCCAAGGAAAGAAACCCGAGCTGCTCCACACCACTGCCCTGGGCCCTGGAAAGACCCCCCACGACCTTCACTCAGGGCACTACTTTGACTTCAACATCGCTGCTGGAACCCACAGGGAAAGGAAATAACTTTTCTATGATAGGTACTTTAAGGCGATTATTATCTCACTTTACTTTTTAAAGAATGAAGAACAATCAACTCACTCTACTCTAAAACTGAACGGCATGAACACATGTGTTGCATAACTAAGAAAAAGAAATATTTTCTTTTGTGATGGACGTGCCCTTCAAAAAGCATGTACTATAAAACAGAATAAAGACTGGATTTTGAAATCTGTGTACCGCATCAGTAGGAAAGTTGATACTTGCAATTTTCACAAGGATTTTAAACTTTACAATATGGTAAGCATAGGACAATTAAGAGTACACTTAAGTCTTCAGAACAAAATGCTTTATAATTTGGGTTAAATTTTTTTAGTCTTCACAGTAGTCCTAATTTCAGTAACATAGCTATTTGAAAATATTTTAATGAAAATATTCTATTGCATTAACTTTGCATAAGAGCATGAAAGAGAAAACTGACATTTTTAAAATATAAATTACAGCTTGTATTCCTAATAAATAAGAGCAATTGTCGATTCCTTAACTGTGTGTCTTTGAAGGCTTCATTTCTCAAGCCTGATCATTTGTACAGATGAATCTATTTTCTCTCCAGTAAATATGTTAACAATTAGAAAGACTGCTCAGCTTCTTGTATTAAGACTTGTGGAAATCATACAGCCTTAAGACATGGAAGCAGTTGTCTAGTAAAGACGTGAAACACATTCTTAAACAGCTGGAAATAGGTAAGAAGTCTAAACAAAGTGCATGTTCTCTTGTGCTGGTCCATGGCCATGTGTATAGCACTTCACAAGGATTTAAGCACCCAAATTCCATTATGTTCTGGGGATCCCATGCCAACTTGAACACATTTAAGGATATGAGAGACTAAAAACAACCATCATTCAGACCACGCCCCCCTGCACACAAACACACCCTGCACACACTGGTTTCAATACTTTCAACATCTCCTGAAATGGACTGAGGACCCCAAACAGCAGTAGGTTGTTCCCAGGCCAATTTTTGGAGAAAGATACATAACCAGAAAGAAACGTGGAATATAGGAAGCACTTATGCCTGCAAGCATTTCTGGTTATTTTTGTTTTGGGCTTCTGCTCAGGGACTGCATGTAGGAGGGGCAGCAAAAGTCAGAGCACAAAGCCTATGAAAGGTGAAAATTTTTAGGAAACCTGCTCACTTTAAGCTGGGGTTTCAAAAAGCTGAATTTTCAACATCAGGGCAAAGTTAGTGGAAACCTATCCCTCTTTCCCCAAAACCGGGGGACTTTTGGGTCCAGACTGGACCCCAAGAGAACTGACACCCAGGGACTCACAACCTGAGTTGGCTAAGGAATCTCAAATTGTGAAAATGGTTTAAGTTGATACCCAAGTGGGAGTGACCCAGGTCCCTGACAGAGCGAACCCAACACTTCTTGGGGGCAGGAAGACCTGTGCCAGGCCTTGCTTACCCTACCAGTAACTTTACAAAGGCAAAGAAGGCCAGCAGTCAAAGGTTAGCAGGAACAGAAAGAAGCATCCCTCCATTCTGAGATCCAGAAGAACCAAAAGGAAGCAGAAAAGCAGAAACACAGTTGCACTCTCCTCAGACATGGAGACTATCAAACACACTAAAACATCACCTTCATTACCAAGCTTAAAGAATTAAGTGACAAACTTGAAAATACCTGCAGAAAACAGGTATACCATAGTAAACAGATTACATTATAGGAAACTATCAAATTTGTCATAGCAAACTTGAAAAAGAAACAAACAGAGCTGTTATAAACAAATATTAAAATAACCAATGTTAAAAATGCAGTGAATGGACACAGGCACATTGCTGCTCTAGTGCATTTGCACTGGAAGTCCTCCCTGCCTGGAAAGAACATCCTGCAGACATCCTCTTGGAAAATTCAGATCCTTCAATCTTTGCTCAAAGGTCAGCTTCTCAATGAGGCCCACACTGACCACAACAGACATCTTCCCTCTCCCCACACACTTGTACTCTGAATCACCTTCTTTAAAGCATTTACCAACTTCTAATATAAACACTTCTCTCATTTACTGTGCTTATAGTATACAGTCTGCCCCTTACCAATAGAACATATGCTCCATGAAGCCAGCAATGTTTGCTTGTTTTTAGTTCACTGAGGTTTCCTAGATGCAAAAATACTGTGTAATATATCTGACACACAACGAATATCAGTTGAATGAATGATCAGTGTAGAGCACCTCCCTATTCTAGAGACAATATCTTTATTAATGTAACCTTAGGCCAAATGCTGTTGTGTGGCAGCTACAGCACGACAGCCACTCACGTTGACATCAATGCCACCTGTACTTGATGTGCTGCCTTTCCCTCCCTCCACTCAGCTCCCCACTCCCACACCAACTCTCCCTCACATTACAGCACACAATATATATTTCTCTCTTCAGAAAAGATGAGTCTAGGCTTATGGGTCCTATTTTCTAACCAACTGTGAGTCTAAATTAGACTCTATAAATCCATGAGTTTGTACTGGAGCCAGCACTCAGATTACTAGATCTAAGGGCAGAAAGAGGTGGCAGGTTGCAGAGAAGATAAAAAAAATACAGTGAATGAAGGGCTTCCCTGGTGGTGCAGTGGTTAAGAACCTGCCTGCGAATGTACGGGACATGGGTTTGAGCCCTGGTCCGGGAAGATACCACATGCTGCTGAGCAATTTAACCCGTGCACCACAACTACTGAGCCTGTGCTCTAGAGCCTGTGAGCCACAACTACTGAGCCCGCATGCCGCAACTACTGAAGCCCTCATGCCTGGAGCCCATGCTCTGCAACAAAAGCCACCGCAGTGAGAAGCCCACACACTGCAGTGAAGAGTAGCCCCCGCTCACCGCAACTAGAGAAAGCCCGCTCCCAGCAACAAAGACCCAAAACAGCCTAAATAACTAACTAAATAGATAAATAAATAAAATTTTAAAAATACAATGAATGAGATAAACAGCAGATTGTATAAAATACAGGAAGAATTAATGAACTCATTAATTAGACATATTTTTAGATATGAAACTATCTAATTTTATATGTTAATAATGTATTATATAAATACATGTTAAACATAAATTAGAATAAACTATCCAGCATGAAACATGGAGTAGAAACAAATTTAAAAGAGAGTAAGACACAAGGAGGGAACAGTGAGAGATGTAACGTGCATCTGATCAAGTCCTAGAAGGAGAGAATGAGGCAGAAGAAATGTTTGAAGAGAAAATGGCTGAGAATTTTCCAGAACTGAAGAAACACATTCATCTATGGATCAAGGAGATCCAAGGAACCCCATGCAAATAAATTTAAATAAATCTGCTAAGAAAGCAGATCCTGAAAGCTATCACAAGGTGAAAAGAAAATTGTAACTGTATGAGGTGATGGACTAAACATTATGGTAATTTTGCATCATATACGAATGTCAAGTCATTATTCTGTATGTCAATTAGATCTCAATAAAACTGGAAGGAATAAATAAAACAAAAATCTGCAATTAGATGCATGGTAGTAAAATGGCAAAAAAACAAAGGTAGAGAGAAAAATCCTGAGAGTAAAAAAAGACAATTACCTTTAAAGGCACGGCACTTAGACTGACCTCTAAACGACAGTCAACTATTTTCTCAATAGTAATGATGGAAGGCATTTTTCTGTTTTTCTCTGCCTGACTTATTTCACTAGGCATATACTCCCTAGGGCCATCCACATTTTCTTGCAAATGGCAGAATTTCATTGTTTTTATGGCTGAGTAATATTCCATTGTATTGATGTATATACATACCACATCTTCTTTATCTATTCATCTGTTGATGGACACTTAGATGGCTTCCATATCTTTACTATTGTAAATAATGCTGGTATGAACATTGAGGCGCATGTATCTTTTCGAATTAGTGTTTTCGTTTGCTTTGGATATACACTCAGCAGTGGAATTGCTGGGTCACACGGTAGTTCTATTTTGAGTTTCTTGAGGAACCTCCATACTGTTTTCCATAGTGGCTGCACCAATTTAGAATCCCACCAACAGTGCACTAGGGTTCCCTTTGCTCCACGTCCTCGCCAACATGTGGAATCTAAAAAATAAAACAAATCAATGTATATAACAAAACAGAAGCAGAATTACACATATAGAGAACAAACTAGTGGTCACCAGTGGGAAGAGGGGAAGTAGGGAGGGGAGAGATAGGGGTATAGGATTAAGACAAACTACCATATATAAAATAAATATACAACAAGGATATATTTTAGAGCACAGGGGAATATACCCATTATTTTGTAATAACTTTAAATGGAGTATAATCTGTAAAAATATTGAATCACTATGTGGTTGGTGGGCTGCACCCAACAGGCCTGGAAGGCCTATACTTGTCCAGCTCTGAGACCGAAAAGAACCAGGAGATAGCAACGGAGACGTCAGTGATTTATTGGATATGGGATCCTACTCTTGCAAAGAAAAAGGTGCTGGAGCAACAGCGCACCACTTAATGGCAAACGGCAGGTAGGACATGGGAGCCATCTTCGCTACTCAGAGGAGGAGGAGGCCACTGTTTATATGGGGAAGTGACGACAGGTTGGTTCATCAGTTACCAAAGTAACCAGAAGTTGTGTTACATCCCTCATAGCCCCTCAGATTAAAAATCCAAGTGCAGATGTTTCACTTTAATAAACAAGCAGGTGGAACCCTTCTGGCTTAAGGACCATAAAAACTTATGGAAAAAACTGAAAGCCCCTTTATTTGGGCAATCAAATATTCGGGAAATGCAAATCAACACTACAAAGAAGTATCGGTGGACTTTGGTGATGCAGTAGTTAAGAATCAGCCTGCCAAAGCAGGGGACCCAGGTTCCTGCCCTGATCCAGGAAGATCCCACATGCCACAGAGCAACTAAGCCCATGTGCCACAACTACTGAAGCCTGCAGTCCTAGACCCCGTACTCTGCAACAAGAGAAGCCACCACAATGAGAAGCCCGTGCACCACAACGAAGAGTAGCTCCCGCTCACCACAACTAGAGAAAGCCCACACGCAGCAATGAAGACCCAATGCAATGAAAAATAAAATAGATAAATAAATAAATTATATATTTAAAAAAGAAGTATCAGCTCACAACAGTCAGAATGGCCATCATCACAAAGTCTACAAACAAGAAATATTGGAGAGTGCGTGGAGAAAAGAGAACCCTGCTGCACTGATGGTGGGAATGTAAGTTGCTAACAGCCACTCTGGGTAACAGAATGGAGTTTCCTTAAAAATCTAAAAAATGGAACTACAGAGGATACTGCAATTCCACTGGTGGGCGTATATCTTGGGAAAACCAAACAACCACAAGACAGAAGCACCCCAAAGTTTAGTGCAGCCCTTTTTACAAGAGCCTAGACATGAAAGCAACCCAGATGCCCTTGGAAGGAAGAATGGATAAAGAAGATGTGCTACATATGTACAGTGGAATATTACTCAGCCATGAAATGAAGGAAATAAGGCCAGTTGCAGCAACTCAAATGGACCTAGATACAATCATACCAAGTGACATAAGTCAAGGAAAGAGAAATATTATACGATATCACTTATAGGCGGATTCTAAAAATGGATACAAATGAACTTACAACCCAGAAACAAAGTCACAGATTTAGAAAACAAACTTATGACTACCAAAAGGGAAAAGTGGGGGTGGAGGTATAAACAAGGAGGTTTAAATCAGTATACATACCCTTACATAGAGAAAATAGGTAATCAATCAAGATCTACTGTATAGCACATAGAAGTTGACTTAACACACTGTAATAGCTGAAAAAACATATGACTGGTAAGAATCTGAAGAACAATATATAGATACCTCTGCATAAGTGAATCAGGTTGCTGTATAACAGAAAGAAATACAATATTGTAAGTCTGCTCTAGTCCATTATAAAAATAGTTAAAGTACAAAAAAAGAAAAAAGAGACAAAGAGAGAGAAATTTTTACTGAATTCGATGAGGGGCGGTGACCAAACATGGTGTCACATCATCTGGAGCCAGAACTGGCTTGGGTCCCAAGGCTGGGCTGTCATGGGGCTGAGGGAGCTGATGACGAGGTGCCAGTAACTGTAGCTCCACTCGAGTTATACTGCCTAATCCCCAAGACATGGGTCCAATATTTCCAGGTACAGGGGAGCCAAGCTAAGCTAAACATGCCTGGGACACCCAAAGAATGGTGAACCCACCTGGAGAAGAAGAGATTTGAAAAGTCACCTTATCTCCACATCTCCTGGTGGGGGGGTTCCCAACTCCAGGCTCTTTCCTTAGAGTCTCGCCAGCTAGGGAAGACAGCACCCTCAAGAGCCGGTTTTGCAAGGCTTGGAAATTGTCCAGGGGATGAACGGTAAGCTGGGGTAAGGAAAGAGACACAAGCCCTAGGGTGTTTGAACAGGCACAAGCCACTCTAATTTCCAATCAGGAGGAGGACTTTCCCAAAAGCTCAGGTTGCCCCAGTAACACAAGTGGGACCTGAAGAAATCCTGCCGCCTTGTGGCCGTTTCCCAAAACAACAACTTGAAAACCAGTGCTCAGGGGCAGCAGTTCACAAGGCATGCAGGGCTGTAAAGGACACCAGCCCCCGAAAAACGTCTTGGGGTAAATAATCGAAAAGGACTTGAAAAAAAGGCAGAATTCCGGAATTGGATTTCAAGAGCTACATTCGACTCGCCATCAAAGCATTTGAAAAGCTGCTCAACATCGCCAAAGATTGGGTTTGCCAAAAAGGGCATTTAACATATTAAAGGAAAAACCCATATGCCCTTTGTGACCAACCAAACATTTGGGAAATACAAATCAACATACAAAGAGGTATCACTTTGCACCAGTCATAATGGCCATACTCAAAAAGTCTAAAAACAAGAAATGCTGGGGAGGGTGTGGAGAAAAGGGAACCCTGCTTCTATGAAGGTGGGAATGTAAATTGCTAACAGCCACCCTGGAGAAGTTTATGGGTTTTCCTAAAAAATCTAAAAAATAGATCTACAAAGCATACGGCACTAACACCCCTGGGCTTATATCTTGGGAAAATCATAAATCGATAGGATGCAGGCACCACAACGTTTTGTGTAGCCCTGTTTACAAGAGCCTCGACTTGGAATCAACCTAAATGTAATTGGAAGGAAAAAATGGATAAAGAAGATTTGGTACTTATGGACAATGGAATATTACACAGCCATGAAATGAATGAAATAAGGCTAGGTGCAGCAACTCGGATGGACTTAGATACAATCATACTAAGTGACATAAGTCAGACAGAGAAAGAGATTTATCATGAGATATCACTTATAGGTGGAACCTAAGTCTGGATACATATGAACTAACTTACAAAACAGAGTCACAGATATAGAAAACAAAATTATGGCTGCCAAAGGGGAAAGGTGGGAGGGGGGGAGGCATAAAACAGGACGTTGAAATTAGAACGCATACCTTTCCATAGACAAAAGCAGTAATTGATAAGGAGTGACTGTATAGCATACAGAACTCGACTCAACACACTGTAATCACAGGAGAAGAATATACAAGACTGGTAAGAATCTGAAAAAGAATATACTGATGTCTCTCTGTAAGTGAATCAACTGGATATACAGCAGAAAGAAACACAGCATTGACATTCAGCTATACCCCATTATAAACATAAAGATAAATTACAAAAAAAAATAAAGACAGAGAGAGAGAAATTCTTATGTAATTCGTTCAGGTGTGTGACCCACCTGGAGTCACATCATCTAGACCCACAGCTGGCTAGGGTCCTAAGGCTGGACACACGTGGGGCTGAGAGGCTTGGAGAGGATTTGCCAGCAAATTCAGTCCAATTGGAGTTGTACTGCTGGGTCCCCACTCCATGGGTTGCAAATCTCCAGGCGCAGGGGAGCCAACTTACAGCTAAAACATGCCTGGGACACCCAGAAGATGGTGGACCGTTTGGTCGGGAAGACTTTGGAAAAGTCACCTCATCTCCACATCTCCTGGTGGTCGGGTTCCCCCCTCCAGCCTCTTTCCTAACAGTCTCCCCACTTGGGGAAGAAGCACCCTGAACAGCTGGTTTTGCAGGCTGGGAATTTGTCCCTGGGATGGAGGGGATGGCAGGGGGGACGGAATGAGACACAAACCCTAGTTGTTTAGACAGGCACATGTCACTCTAATTTCCATCAGGAAGTGGAATTTCCCGAAGAATCAGATTGCCCCAGTAATCAGATTGGGGCTTGAAGCAATCCTGCCACTTTGGCTGGTTCCCAAAACAAGTTGAAAACCGGTGCTCAGAGACACTGCAATTCACAAAGCCTGCAGGGCTGTAAATGACACCTATCGCAAAAAAAGTGTCTTAGGGTAAGTAAAGGAAAAGGACTTGAAAACAAGGCAGAGTTGCAGCAGCCAGTTTTAAAGAGGTAGATTGGACTTCGCATTAAAGCACATGAAAAGCTACTCAATATCACCAATGATTGGGTTGGCCAAAAAGGGCATATGGGTTTTTCCTTAACATTTTAGGGAAAAAGCCATATGCCCTTTTTGGCCAACCAAACGTGTGAAATGCAAATCAACTACAAAGAGGTATCACTCCTCACCAGTCAGATTGGCCATCCTCCCTTGTCTAAAAACAAGAAATGCTAGAGAGGGTGTGGAAGCCCGGAAGCCTGCTAGGCTGATAAGGGGAATGTATATTGCTAACAGCCACTATGGAGAAGTGTATGGTGTTTCCTAAGAAATCTTAAAAACAGAGATAACAGAGCATACAGCACTTCCATTCATTGAAGCATAACTTGGGAAAACCCTAAATAGACAGGACACAGGCACCCCAACGTTTAGTGCAGCCCTGTTGCCAAGAATTTCAACCTGGAAGCAACCTAAATGTCCTTGGAAGGAAAAAATGGATAAAAAAGATGTGGTATCTGGATAAAATGGAATATTACTCAGCCATGAAATGAATGAAATAATGGCAGTTGCAGCAACTTGGGTGGACCTAGATATGATCATACTAAGTGACATAAGTCAGATAGAAATAGATACTTATCATATGATATCACTTATAGGTGAAATCTAAAAATGGATACAAATGAACTAAATTACAAAACAGAAATAGAGTCACAGATATAGAAAACAAAATTATGGATGCCAAGGGGAAAGGTGGGAGTGGGGGAGGAATAACCCAGGAAGTTGAAATTAGCATGCATACCGTTCCATAGACAAAAGTGGTAATTGTTAAGGACTCACTGAATAGCATACAGACCTTGACTCAAAACATTGTAATCATAGGAAAAGAATATACAAGACTGCTAAGAATCTGAAACAGAATATATAAATGTCTCTCTGTGGTGAAATAAGCTGTGTATACCAGAAAGAAATACAGCATTGTAAATTAGGTATACTCCAGTATAAAAATAAAGATAAATTGCAAAATGAGAGAGAGAGAGAGACACTTACTAAATTTGTTCAGGGAGGTGACCCAACCTTGTGTCACATTAGCTAGACCCAAAGCTGGCTAGATACCTAAGGGTGGACACTCGTGGGGATCACCGAGCTAGTGAGGATGTGCAAACAAATGCAGTGCCATTGGAGATGTACTGCCTTGTCACCACACCATGGGTCCCAAATCTCCAGGTGCAGCAGAGCCAAACTAGCAAAAACACGCCTGGGACATCAAGAGTATGGTGGACCTTCTGGGTGGAAGAGTTTGGAAAAGTCACCCCATCTCTACATTACCTGGTGGTGGGGTTCCCCCTCCAGCCACTTTCCTTAGAGCTTCCCCACCTAGAGAAGAGAGCATCCTCAAAAGCCGGTTTTGCACGGCTTGGAATTTGTCTGGCACATGAATGGGAAGTGGGGGGAAGAAATGAGACACAAGCCCAAGGGTGTTTGGACAGACACATGCCACTCTTATTTCCAATCAGGAAGAGGAATTTCCCTAAGGCTCAGGTTGCCCCAGTAACCACAATGGGGCTTGAAGCAATCATGCCACTTTGAGGCCATATCCCTAAACAAGTTGAAAACCTGTGCTGAGGGGCACTGCAATTCACAAAGCCTGCAGGTTTGTAAATGAAACCTATCATGGAAAAATGTCTTGCGGTAAGTAATGGAAAAGGACTTGAAATAAAGGCAGAATTGCAGGAATGGGATTTCAAGAGGTAAATGGACTCGCCATTAAAGCACATGAAAAGCTGCTCAACATCGCGAATGATTCGGTTGGCCAAAAAAGGCAAATGGATTTTTCTTTAATATGTTGAAGAAAAAACTGTACGAACTTTTTGGCCAACCAATTAGGCAGGAAATGCAAATCAACACTACAAAGAGGTATCACTTCACACCAGTCAGAGTGGCCATCCTCACAAAGTCTAAAAACCAGAAGTTCAGTAGAGGGCATGGAGAAAAGGGAACCATGCTACGCTGATGGTGGGAATGTAAATTGTTAAAAGCCACTCTGGAGAAGTATGGTGTTTCCTAAAAAACCTAAAAAACAGAGTTACAGAGCATACAGCACTACCAATCCTGGGTGTATATCTTGGGAAAATCATAAATCAACAGGAAACAGGCACCCCAATGTTTAGTGTAGCCCTATGTACAAGAGCTCCGACTTGGAAGCAACCTAAATGTCCTTGAAAGGAAAAAATGGATAAAAAGGATTTGGTATTTATGTACAATGGAATATTACTCAGACATGAAATGAAGGAAATAAGGTCAGTTGCAGCAAATTGCATGGACCTATATACAATCATACTAAGTGACATAAGTCAGACAAAGCAGGAGACTTATCATATGATATCACTTATAGGGGGAATCTAAAAACGGATACAAATGAACTAACTTACAAACCAGAAACAGAGTCACAGACTTAGAAAACACACTTATGGCTACTAAAGGGGAAGTGGAGTGGGGGGAGGCATAAACCAGAAGGTTGAAATGAGCACACATACTCTTCCATAGACAAAAGAGGTAATCGACAAGGACCTACAGTATAGCACATAGAACACGACTCAACACACTATAATCACTGGAAAAGAATACATAATACTGGTAAAAATTGGAAAAATAATACATAGATGTCTCTCTGGAAGGGAATCAGGTGGACATACACAAGAATGAAACGTAGTATTGTAAATCAGCTATACTCCACTATAAAAATGAAGATAATGCAGCTCAATATCAAAAAAACAAACAACCCAATCCAAAAATGGGCAGAAGACCTAAACAGACATTTCTCCAAAGAAGATATACAGATTGCCCACAAACACATGAAAGAATGCTCAACATCACTAATCATTAGAGAAATGCAAATCAAAACTACAATGAG